>NC_051184.2:116518834-116838916 GCF_013339695.2 Rhipicephalus sanguineus
TAACCACATACTTCACTACACATGGACCCCTCGTCACCACGATCACGACTGGATCCTATAACAAGTCATGACCAGCTGCTGGTGCTCACTGATCATGGTGATGATGCCCTTGTTCAATACTGTCAAGAACTTCTTCCACACATGCACACGGGTTCGTGAAACGTGCGTGCGTTCCCGGGACACGTATAGCACTACATATCAGCCTAGCGCTTCTGGTTTTCTAATACCCACGTTGCCATTGGCAGCGTTACCCAACCGTAAACAACTGGTTATATAACACATATGGGCTCTTCAACATATATGTGTGCGTATAATAATATACAAATCTTTAGCGTCATTTTGTAACGTGTCGCTCAGTAAAAAAGTTACGCCAGTCACCTACCCGCCACATGCTTCGCATAACATCGACTCCCTCGGTACGTGGGATGTTCCGAATTTTTTGTCTCCGCATGTTTTGCTGAGGCAACGTTGCTTGTTGGGCGAGTTGGAACGAGTCAGTCATAATGTAGTTCAGCGCAAAAAACAGGCAACAGACGAGCGAGTGTGTCCTTGTCCTCTCGCTCGTCTGTGCCTGTTTTTTGCGCTGAACTACATTATGACTGCTGAGGTAAGTTTGAGTCTGTGCCCCGTACCGCTAATGACCGCAGACAACCCAACTCTCTGAATAAAAGGAATACACGTGCTTTTCATGGCAACCAACATCAGTACCACATGGCATTGCGGGGCAACGCACGCCACCGCAACGCGACAGCGTTCGGAAACAACCGGAACCGATGACAAAGGTGCCGCGGGCTGAAAGGTGGGAACTAGAAAAAAACGAGAGATAAGAGAAAACGGGAAGGGCGTGTTTGCAACTAGCCGCCGTTTGCAGCTAGTAGGGATTAGCCCTGAATTCATAATAAGTAAACTAACTTCTCACATTTTGTCCAGATTTTATGTTCACTGTTGAATTCGTTACACGATCGTGAAAACGGCGTAACAGGAAGAGACAAATACTGAAAACCGCAGGAATGCAAGCAGTTGTTCAGGTGTTTTTCAGCCTTTTCATCACTCTTTCCGTCTGACCATTTTCATATCCGTAACAGCTCGCCCAATTGTCAGTATTGAAGATGTAGTCACTGAAATTTCAAAGTGACTCGATTCTCCTTCTATGAGATGGTCGCAATTTTGATAAGCATTATTTCATGGCAGTTGCATGCGATGCCGTATCGTATGTGTACTATAAACATGTTTGGAAGAAGGTAGAAGTTTATCTTATTTTGTGTCAAATAAACAGTGGCCGCTGCAGTTTCTGAGATCACTTTTTCGAAATGAAATGATTAAATCTGAAGCATACTCAGAGCCAAAATAAAGAATTTCGATTCATTAGGAAAGGTGCAGCGCCTCCAGGCTGGTTACTTGTGGTCTCCTAGGACACCAGAACAATATGCCCACGCGATTACTTCTGCAAAAAGCGATCGGTGCGCGAAGTTGCATCTTGGGCAAGGCAAGAACAAAATTCCCAAGCGCTGCAAGTTTTACAAGAAATATCGGTAATTAACTGTGTACACGCTAGATGGATTTTAGGAGAATATTTCGGGCGTCACATGAAGACGCACGCGCGCTCAAGCATAACTGCCGCAAGCGCGCCGCGCATGTGATCCCGCGGGCGTCCGCGAAACCCGTCCCGCCCTGGTGGCGCCGCGGTGGTGGTCCGGAAACTAGGCCCGTCACGCCGTTTCGGAGCACGCGGCAGGCCGTACCCGTGCGCTTTTTATCCAGCGGCCGTGGTATAACATACGGTGACGTGGGAGAGAGACGGGGGGTGGAGGGCGAAGAACTTTACTGAGACCCCGAGGAAATGGATCATGCGCTTATGGGCTTCCTTGGCAACCAATACAAGTGCACTTGCGAGGAACCCACTACGTTCTAAATCAATGTACTTTTACTGGTACCCCGAGTAAATGGATCATGCGCTTATGGGCTTCCTTGGCAACCAATGCAAGTGCACTTGCGAGGAACCCACTACGCTCTAAATCATTGTAATTTTACTGAGGCCCCGAGGAAATGGATCATGCCCTTATGGGCTTCCTTGGCAACCACAAGTGCACTTGCGAGGAACCCTTTACGCTCTAAAATCATTGTAATTTTTGAGGAGTAGGGCAGCAGGCACTGTGCCATTTTTCGTCATTCTACAGAGAGCCGTGGTAACTGCTAAACGCGTGTAAGGCATTATGCGCACTTTGTTGATGCTGTGCTTGATGACGACGAAGAATTATGGCAGATCCCTTTTTAATGGATTGGAAGCATTCAAAAAGCCACTCGTTGCGCAATTCACATTGTGTGACGCCTGGTTACAGAATTCGCGCTGTGCGACGCTTGGTGCTTATTTTACTCTTCTACCACGCTATATTGCAGATGCTAATGTGGTTCCTTCCCGACATGAAGCCTGTATAGGACCTTTTTGCAAAGCAGTTTCAAGCACCGGCATGGCTCAGAGGTTGAATACTGGGCTCCCACGCAGAGGGCCCAGGTTCGAGCCTCATTCCATCCTGGAATTTTTCTTATTTCGTTTTTTATTCTTATTTCGAGCGATACTGGTTACGGACACCGACGGTGGCGGCGGACAACTACGGCGCCAAAAACGGCCGGTGAAATGATCTCATAACAGCTTTCGCTGTAAAATTCGGGCAGCTATGCACTACTGGTGCGAAGACTATGGAAACAGCTTAGCTGTTGGCCTTCCCCTCCTCCTTATCCTCACTTCCTCTTCACGCCCCATCTCTAAATTATACTATGCTTTCTTTCTTTCTCTCTCTCTCTGTGTACTTCTTTATATTTCTTTCTCTCTTCATCTCCTTCGTTCTTGTTCTCTTTCTTTTTCTTTCGAATATCTTTTTTCTCGTTTTTCTCGCTCAGCAACGCAATCATATGGTTTCCATTAATACTTATTTGCTAGCACCACCAAAACACCACGCGGAAGCCCTGCTTCCGCGTGGTGTTTTGGTGTAGCGCAGATAGCGAAACCTATGCGGATTGCGCCGGCTTTATACTGCCTAGCACGCAAGAGAGGCGCGTCTGATAGAGGGCGACTCCGTAACTCCTCACCCCCAATAGTTCGGGAAAGAACGAAACCATTCGTTTGCAAGGATTGAACTGTATTGTACGTGTTTCAAGAACGACGAAAACTCTGCACGCTTCGACAACATGCCACTACAATGAAGCCAATCTGATGCACCACAAGCCAACACATCGATGCTGTTCGGCGCCGATGGCGCTCTCGGCGCGAACGCGCAGTGAACTCGGTTCCAGCCCGTGCCTCTGGAGGTGGCGGCCCGAAACACACCCGTTCATTTTCGCGAAAGCGCTGTACTAGCGTTTCGCTGAAGCCCTTTCATCGGCGTTTACCTTGGTTGAGCTTGAATTCTTTTTCATGCAAAGAGACACACTACAATAAAAAATTCGGCAGATCCCACGTACCGTGGGAGTCGATGTTATGCGAAGCATGCGGTGGGTAGGTGACTGTGGCGTAACTTTTTTTTACTGAGCGACACGTTACAAAATGACGCTAAAGATTTATATAAATTTTATACGCACACTTATATGTCTTGAAGAGCCGCATATGTGTTATATAACCAGTTTTTACGGTTGGGTAACGCTGCCAGTGGCGACGTGGGTATTACCAACACCAGAAGCGGTAAGGTGATAGGTGGTACTTATACGTGTCCCGAGTACGCACGCACGTTTCACGAACCCGCGTGCATGTGTGCAAGAAGTTCTTGACAGTTCTTGAACAAGGGTATCATCACCATGATCAGTGAGCACCAGCAGCTGGTCATGACATGTTTATATCCCGTCGTGATTGTGGTGACGAGGAGTAACGTTGTGTGGTATAGTATAGAGCTGTTGGAATTCGTGGATGTCTCGGTCATTTCGTCGACAAATTATCTGTCGACAGAGCCGGCGACATGTCCGAACCTGAAGCCACCCTTCGCGTTGGTGAGGTATACTCCGTTGAGTCTGGTAGGCCTGGATAGTGCTACGTAGAGCAACATCAGTGGATGGTGTTTTGTCGTATTTGTAGACTACCTGGGCGTATGTGGCCTACGTAGCCTAGTCTACAAAGCGGCTGTCAATCAACCTGGCATCATCCTCGATCAGCATGAGGCCATCGCCCAGCCTCGAAAGAAATGAAGAGGACACTGCGTCATTCTGGCTGACTAAGTGCACTTACGGTGCAGTGATGTGGATTTCATATGTAACTTTCGTTAATGTATTCCTCCGGGGTCGAGCAACGCTTCAATATAGCTTGCTGAATCATAGGAATACAAACGTAATGTTTATCAGACTGCTATAAAAGCGGAGCCAACACTGGAACTACAGACGTTAATCAGATATGACGCCTGTATCGTAGGAGTAGACATTGTAGGAGTATCATAGTGTTTAATGCTTTCTTGTAAAATTAGATAGTCAGCAGCACAACCACAATTGACGTTGCACTGCTATTACGCCTGCATAGGCTGTTTTTCCAAAGCAATTTATAGACCTGGCGTGGCTCAATGGTAGAATACCTGATTGGAACGCAGAATGCTTGGGTTCGATTCCTGCTGGAATCCTAATTTTCATTCTTTGCATTCGTTGAGTCAACGCTGCCTGTGTTGGTTTTCCTTAACGCTCTAGCATTTAAGTTAACAATGTCTGTTCTCGCCGCTCCTGGGTAGATATAAACTATCACCTGTGGCGCATACCCGTACACCGCGGCCCGTGGTAAACGGGTATGTGCCACACGTGTCTAGTGGAAAGGGTTTGACGACGTACGCGACAAGATTTTAACGTTATTCATGTCATGACCCGGCAGTCATATTCGTCAAATCCTCTTACCCTCCCATGCAAATTTTGGTCTACACCAAGTTAAGGAGGCGATCATGAGAGCACCCCGACGTAGGCGGCTACATAGATAGATAGATAGATAGATACGTAGATAGAAACGCTCAAAGTGCCAGAGGTTCGCTAAGAAATGCTTCGCATTTAGAAATTCGGCAGATCCCACGTACCGTGGGAATCGATGTTATGCGAAGCATGCGCGGGGTGGTGACTGTGGCATAATTTTTCATGTTGAGCGAAGCGTTACGGAATGACGCTATAGAGAAATGCGGAAGTGGTATAAACACACTCATATGCTGAAGAGTCGCATATGTATTATATAACCAGTTGTTTAGAGTTGCGTAACGAGGCCAACAGCAACATGGGTGTTACCAACAACAGACGCGGTAACCTGATATAGTGCTTATATTCTTCAATACTGGATAGCGCGAATCCGAACAGCACAAAGAAGAAACACAAATGCACAGGACAGGCTTACTCGCAACTAAGCTTCATGCAGCAAAGTTCCTCTGGATGTACACACAGCCGAGTGGCACACGCGGGCGCACTGCACGTACGTTACATTCACAGTTGCAGTTAAGACAGTTGCGTTACAGCTGTTGTGCTTATACTTATCTGTATAAGTAGAACCCCTTCTACACTATATGTGTAGAAGGTATTCTTGACAGTTCTTGAACAAGGTCATCATCACCGTAATCAGTGAGCACCAGCAGCTGTACCGGACTTGTTAATCGGATCCGTTCGTGATCGCATCTACGAGGGGTCTGCGTGTAGTGAAGTGCGAGGTATAGCACAGCTGGTGGAAATCCTGGATGCCTCTCACGATGAAATGATCTATGACGCCTCCTGTCCTGCGCGTAGCAGCGAGGTCTTTTGATGCCCTGTCCACATTCAAGCCGTCTTTCACGCAGTATAAAGACCAGGCGTTGTTGGGTCTTCATAAATCAATGTTGAAGTCGCCGGTAATGATGAGAGGCCTGGTTCTCTCGGCAGATTTATTGTAGGAAGCATTGACCCCGGTTTTTGCGTAATCGATGTGGTCCACATTGCGGACCACGTGAACGAGTGTATGGTAGTTGAGCGTCTTCCAGTTCACGTTCCTTGTGTCCGCCACGGTGGTGTAGCGGTTAAGGTGCTTGGCTGCTGACTCGAAGTTCGCGGCTTCGATCCCGGCCGCGGCGGTCGCATTTCGATGGATGCGAAATGCGACCCGTGTACTGTGCGATCTCGGTGCACGTTAAAGAAGACCAGATGGTCAAAATTAAAGCCCCAACAATTAATAATATTCACTTTCCTTGCGTGGCAATGAGTGTGTTCACGTTTACTACGTCGGTTGAGAGTTGTATCACATGTGGCACATACTCGCATAACATAAACTCTGGTATGCGGGTACGTGCCACACGTGACTGAGAGAAAGGATTTCATGACGTACGCGACAGGTATTTTGCGTTATTAAATGCGAAGCATTTCTTAGCGAACCTCAGGCACTTTGGCCGTTTTTATCTACATATCTATCTATCTATCTGTCTATCTATCTATCTATCTATCTATCTATCTTATCTATCTATCTATCTATCTATCTATCTATCTATCTATCTATCTAGCTATCTATCTATCTATCTATCTATCTAGCCGCCTACGTCTGGGCGCTCTCCTGGTCGTCTCCATGACTTGTAATACACGAAAATTGGCATAGCAGGGGATCAGTGTATGACGAACACGATTCACTGGTCATGACATCAATAACGCAAAATACCTGTCGCGTACATCATGAAACCCTTTCTCTCAGTCACATGTGGCACACACCCGCATACCAGAGTTCATGTTATGCGGGTATATGCCATGGCCCACAGGTGATACAGAGTCTCAACCAACACAGTAAACGCGAACACACACACACTGACACGCAAGGAAAGGGATAATAATATAATAATTGCTGGGGTTTTATGTCCCAAAACCACGATATGATTATGAGAGACGCCGTAGCGAAGGGCTCCGGAAATTTTGACCATCTGTTATTCTTTAACGTGTACCGAGATCACACAGTACACGGGCATCTAGCATTCGCCATCGAAATTCGACCGCCGCGGCCGGGATCGAAGCCGCGACCTTCGAGTCAGCAGCCGAGCACCGTAATCGCTACACCACTGCGGCGGACGCAAGGAAAGTGAGGAAGCTGAACACAGAACACCCCTGGAAGACACTCAACTACTATCCACTCGTCCACTTGGTCCGTGGATTACGCAAAAACCGGGGCCAATGCTTACTCCAGTAAATCTGCCACGAATCTGGAATCGTTACCAGGCCTCTCATCATTACCGGTGACTTCAACATTGATTTATAAAGACGCAACAACACCTGGTCCTTAAACTGCATGAAAGACGGCTTGGATGTGGACAGGGCATCAATAGACCTCGCTGACGTCCAGGACAAGAGGCATCATAGATCATTTCATCGTAAAGTATCCAGGATTTCCACCAGCTGTACTACCTCGCACTTAGACCCCTTGTAACCGCGATCACGAACGGATTCGATGAACAAGTCCGGTCGACCTGCTGGTGCTCATTGATCACGGTGATGATGACCTTGTTCAAGAACTGTCAAGAACCCCTTCCACACATGCACACGGGTTCGTGAAACGTGCGTGCGTTCTTCGTCATAACAGACAAGTGCAAGGATAACAACTGTAACAACTGCGACTGTAACGTACGTGCAGTGCGCCTGCGCGTGCCACTCGCCTGTGTATATATCTAGGGAAACTTTCTTCAAGGAAGCTTAGTTGCGAGTAACGCCTCTTCTGTGCATCTGTGTTCCTTCTTTGTCCTGTTCGGATTCGCGCTATCCAGTATTGAAGAATATAAGCACTACATATCAGCTTATCGCGTCTGGTGTTGGTAGCGCCCATGTTGCTGTTGGCATCGTTACGCAACTGTAGACAACTGGCTACATAATACATATGCAACTCCTTAACATATGGGTGTGCGTATACCACTTCCACATTTCATTAGCGTCATTCCGTAACGTTTCGCTCAATGTGAAAATTACGCCACAGTCACCATCCTGCGCATGCTTCGCATACCATCGATTCCCACGGTACGTGGGATCTGCCGAATTTTCATGCCATGACCAGTGAATGGTGTTCACCATTCACTGATTCCCTGCTATACCAATTTTGGTATATTAGAAGATAACGAGGCGACCAGGAGAGCGCCCAGACGTAGGCGGCTATAGATAGATAGATAGATAGATAGATAGATAGATAGATAGATAGATAGATAGATAGATAGATAGATAGATAGATAGATAGATAGATAGATAGATAGATAGATAGATAGATATAGATAGATAGATAGATAGATAGATAGATAGATAGATAGATAGATAGATAGATAGAAACGCCCAAAGTGCCTGAGGTTCGCTAAGAAAGCTTCGCATTTAAGAAAGGGGAGAGTCATGCGTCAGCCAAACCACGGTGCCTTTGCATGAAAAAGAATTAAGCTTAATCAGTACTATGCTTGCTTCACGTGCTTTTTGTGGTGCATGAGCAGTTTCCCCATGGTGATTTTCTTTTTGTGTGTACATTGTCTTGTTCGCCGTCAGCTCTTCTGCGCATGCTCATTATGTATATTTTCTAATTTCAATGGTCTACATGTTCCAGCAAATCACCAGTTTAGACGCAGCGTTTGTGCTGTGTCACCTTTCTTGGTATCGTCCGTTTTCGAGCTGTATTTTTCTTATAATGCATTTTCTTATAAACTAACTAACCCCACTTTCAGTCTTGGGCAGTACTGTACGAAAATATAGCACGAGAGTAGCATAAATATCGTCTTAAACTTACTTCTCTGCGCTCTGAATGGTTAGGCGAACGAGAAGCAGAATTGTCAGTATTTCCGCTCGCGATTTGTTTAAATAAATGGTTATTTATGCTTCTCGTATGCCGCAAACTAGGTGGCTTATATCATCGCATACTTATTGCTACTGTTTTAGCCAATAAAGAGTGTAGATCTTGTACAGTAGTGACCACGTGTGATCCGGTTTACAATGCCTGTTCAGTTGTAAGCAGAAGTGAAAATCGATTAACACTCGAGAATATTGAGGCGGATCAGATTGATAGGTTAGACGACGCCTGTGCGTCAAAACCGTCATTCATTCTTTCTAGGAAGGAGCTATCTTGTTGACTCATGATAGGAATTTTGCGCGGACTGCATCCACGTGATCTCTCATGGTTTTTTTTTTTTGCCCTATAAGTGGTTGCTATCTCCAAATAAAATATTGTTGATACTACAGCGCCCGTGCGTGTGAAGCCTCTTCTCAGTCCTCACCTGCTCTTTTGCCCGTGTCTCTCATGGCCCGAGTCGCCATGGGACATTATACCGCATAAATCAACCAAACAACCAGCTCAATTGAGCCAACGCTGGATCGGGACAGGCGGTGCGCGCTTTGAGTATGAAGCCGCTCCGTGCAAGCCTGCTCCCTACTCGGCGCAGCAGACCAAAAAAGCCTCTGCCGTTGCGATACAGTGCTCGCTCTTCTTGGCCCGCTGTGGGAGGCGTCAGAATCTCGCGCACATGTGCCGCTGCAATGTAAGCCAGACTTTGACACGTTCCGGAGCGCCGCTTCCTCGCGGAGACCGCGGAACGAGGGGCGTGTATCGCGACACGAGGCGCCAGGTGCTCAAGCGTTGGCTCGGGAGAAGCACGCGAGCGGATGGAAACGCTTCGGTGGCAAACACAAAGCGCCGCTTCAAATAGCAGACACAAGGATCACACTTAGAAAGTATGGAGAGCCCTGTCGCAGTGTTGGGAAAGCTGAAATTGCAGTCGGGTGAGGTTTTAACACCAGCAGCTGCTAGGTGTTCTTTCCGCTCTCGATGTGGCATTGCGCACGTTTCGTCCGACAAAACAGATGTCGTCATGTTTAAAATAACCACCAGAAAGGCCAACAGTGCTGGTCGGCACCACCGTCATTCCACTAGTTATAGCTTGATGTACAGAGCATGTATCTTCTTCAAGGGCACCTCATCCTCTTTGGCGGAATTAAGGCTGCAAATTGAGCTAGTTAGATATTGTTCAAGGTGAAAGGCAAAAAACAGCGCAAACCGACAGAGTACTGAATATTTTTCGTTGGTTCGCAAGCGTGTTTCGAATTCAGATGCTAATAGGTCCCTGTCATGTTCTTCATGCCAGGAACTTTGTTCCGTGTGCCTTCTTAGCAGTTTACTAAGTTACAATGGTGTCAAATACAGAAGAGACGAACACAATCCAAAGAAAACAATTCAGTGTTGATATAGTGTAAACACAGTTTCAAAGATACAAAGATACAGCTCACATGCGAAGACACGCAAACCTAGTGTCAAGTGGAAGATAATAACGGTTCATAATAAACCGTGCAGCCGTACTCATTACCGTGTGCTATTGTTAACTAATTCACGTGCTAATACAGTATTTAGAAAAAATTTCGGGCAGCTACGCACTACTGCTGCGAAGACTATGGAAACAGCTTAGCTGATGCCTTCCCTTCCTCCTTATCCTCACTTCCTTTTTACTCCCTCTCTAGATTATACTATGCTTTCTTTCTTTCTTTCTTTCTTTGTTCCTTTCTTTCTTTCTTTCTCTTCTTTCTTTCTTTCTTTTTTCTTCTTTTTTCTTTCTTTCTTTCTTTCTTTTTCTTTCTTTCTTTCTTTCTTTTCTTTCTTCTTTTTCTTTCTTTCTTTTTTCTTTCTTTAATTTCTTTCTATCTTCCTATCCTTCTTTCTTTTTCTCTTTCTGTCTCTTTCGAACATCTTTTCCTTGTATTTCTCGCCCATAGCAACGCAGTCATATTAATTTCCATTAATACATATTTTGCTAGCTTGCCTGGACAGCCGAGTTGTTAACACACTCGCCTTCGGACCGTGGGCACCAGGGTTCGAATCCCACCGCACCAAGAAACTTTATTTCGTTTTTTATTCCTTCTTCTCCTCCTCTCCGCTTGTTTTCTTCTATGCTCCTCCTTTCCTTCCTCCAACGCGTTGCTAGGCGACGCATGGTGACGCCATCGCTCGGCGAGGTTTTCTGCATACGATCCACGGCCAAGCTCCGCCTTAAACAACTTTGTTGTTAAAAATTAGTGTATTTAATTTCTCGAGCAAAGAATTTTATCGCTTCACAGTTGACCGCAGACGATGGTGGTTTATTCGAGAATGCTATAGACGACGGAAAAACGGAATATTTATGAATGTTGTGACTTTGAGGTAGCTGAATGGCCTTGTGGTTAGTTCTTGAGGAGTGCCTCGTAATTTTAAGAAGATTCCCTGCTTTGGATGTTTTATAATGTTCGTGATGTAAAACATACAAAAATAAGTTTGGGAATTGTTCTACGTTATTATAACAATTAAGTTCGGCTTTTTTACACAGAGCGGTAACACTGGTACACCTGGAATTATCTGAAAACACAAATTGAACTGCTAACGTCGACTTGTTCGATTTTGTAATCAAATTTTTTGGTGTGTACTCCAAATGATGTCCGTATATTCTAGTGCTGGTCTAATAAGCATCGCATACGCGGCCAGCTTTATTTCAGGTGGAGCGTTACGTAGTTTCTGTCTTAAGAAAAGGTCGCTTTCCTTGAGTTTTTCGAACAAATAGCCGCTATGTAGTTCCCATCTAAGGTTTGATGTGAATGTAACTCCTAAGCACCTTACGTGATCACTTTTAGTGATTTCCAAGTTTCTTAATGTGTAAGGAAGTTGAGAGGTTTCTATTTGTAAAACTTACGCTACGGTTTTCCTTGCGTTTAGTATCATTCTCCATTGAGAGCACCTTGACTGAATTTTGTGTAATGAGCGATTAAAATAGCACTAAGATAAAATTTTAAGCTCGAGATATAGGCAACGTCGAGCGGCGCCGCAGCTGTTATCGCAACTGGGGGCATTCACGGCCACAACACTGCAGCCCCCGCTACCGCGCACGCGCAGAGCTCTCGCGGGTTGCATCTGTGATGCGTCGCAATGTAACTGTTGCTGACCAGCAGTGCTCTAGGCCGAATCAAGAGCGCATGCGCGCACGTGTCCTTGCCGCCGCCGCTGGCGAATCCGGCGACAAACCGCCCTTGCGGGTCGCGTCTTACCCATTACCGCATAGCTCAGCCGCGCGAGCGTCGCGCACGAGCTTGAGCTTAGTTCCTATGGCCTTCCTTGATAGCTTGATATGCATAAGTTTCTTGGCGCAGTATGAATTGCGTCCGTTACGTAGAAGTAATTTTATGTCGAGTGCGAACAGTCTACGAAGCAGGCCCGTAGCAAGGAGGGGGGGGGGGCGCCCTAGCCCCCCCCCTCCGAAATTTCGGTGAAGTATGCGTTTTTACCAAAAATAAATAAGAAATAGGTGTATTTCTCAAAAAGTCAAGGTTCTCAGCAAGTAGCCCCCCTCCCCCCGAAAAACATTCCTCGCTACGGGCCTGGTACGAAGGCTCAACGGGTCGTTCAGCAACCTGCGACATCGACAGCACTGTGACGCGTTCAGCGAGTTCCCGACACCGGCCCCATCTCGCTGAGTGACGATGCGCCAGTGACAATAACGTAGGCAATATCAGTGTTGTCATCGTGGCGCTGGCTGGCGGCGACTCCTGGCAGTGGTCTCAGCTCCTTTGTCTGACCCAAGGAGGTCTCACCACGGCCGGGCTGGTGAAGCGCGCGAGAAAAAGGCACGCCCACGCGCTTCTTCCATCCGGCCGTGGTCTGGCTTGGTTCGCGTCAGTTCTTCGTCTTCGTCGCCAGGGTTGCCAGGTCGAAAAAACAAAAAAGAGCCAAAGATTTGGGAAAATTAGCCAAAAAGTAGCCAACTTTAGCAAGAGCAGTTAAAGTAGACAAAAGTAGCCCCGCGTGTGTGGAAACGACTGCGGCGTTTTTTTTGAATGACTAAATGCTACAGCCTTTTGGTGGAAATATATTAAAGTACAGCAAGAACCCTTCATAATCATAATTGCTTAATTTAAAGCATGACCCCTTCAGTGGCGGTGGCTACGTTTGTGCACGCAACTTGTTTGCTAGTTGTGTCAACTTGTGGCCAAAAGAGAGCAAGATGCATTGCTCATCAGAGGAACTGAACCTTCTGCGTAGTCAATATGTCTTAACTTTAGTGTGCTGCTTATGACGGTAGTCGATCACTCTGGTGAGAGCGCTACGATGTTCGGCGGGTCGTGCGAGGTGCCGCGTTCCAGAACCAACGTGAAAAGTATTACTTCCCCTTTCTTGAAATGAATGAAACTGGAAACTAATTGTACACACATTTGGAGCCTATGATTTCATTTTTTCTCTCAAAATGGAACATCATTGACTGCAGAATGACGAAGTATTTAATTACATGCTAATTGCGATTAATTACTGAAACTCACACAAAACAACACATTACTAAATTTTCTTTCTTGGAATGTTATATTGAGCACCTTGGAATTATGGTATGTGAATTTGACACATTCGTAGACAGTGCATCGTAATTCGCGTCTGAAGGGGATAAAATGTAGGCTGTAGTAGTCATTTCGTGCAGGAGGACGAATTTTCTTATGCCGCTGCGAAAATAACACTCTTAACGCGTTTTACGCGACCCTTCTTAAAATGACTAGAAGTAACAACCATGTCGCGACCGTGAAAATGAGTATGGCCTACATGTGCGCAGGATCACAGTGGCGGGATTTGAAGCAAAAATTGTAGTAATTTTATTCATTTTATCGCGCGATGCCACAGTACGAGCAGCTTATATTTCTGAGTCACATACGTAGCTAATATTAAGAAATGACAAAAACAGTTTTCAGATATCCAATTTGTAATGTCAATGAGTGCAGAGCGCCCTGGACGCGGAGCGCTACGAATGTCCTGTTCACATGCATTTAAAGTCACGTTCAGCTATAGCTTGTCTGCAAAATGAGACTCCATGCAACATATTGTTACGAATATATTTAACTTGTTTACAGTATGGAATAGTCCAGCAGTCAAGATGGCGGTTGTGTATCTTCAGAACACCGACACGTCGTCTGCCTCTTCTTCGCACACCTCACCACAGTCATAGCTGCAACCCCGCTACATCGACCTCCGGCGGCGAAAGCGCCGACTCGGCACTTGTTAGCAGGTGGTGGGCGAAAGGTACGGCTTCAGGCGAGCGACGTGGACGACGTTGGAAGACGTAGAGGGCGCCGTATGGTCCAGAGGGGCGATGTCATAGGTGACCTCAGTCACCTGGCGTAGCACACGGTAAGGGCCGGAGTACTTGGGCAGAAGTTTTTCGGCCACGCCAACATGCCGAGACGGAGACCACAGGAGAACGAGGTCACCCGGATTGAAGCGAACGTTCCGGTGGCAACGGTCGTATGTACGTTTCTGGCGGAGTTGCGAGTCCGAAAGGCGTCGATGGGCGATCTGACGGGCCTTTTCGGCTGTGCTAATAGCGTGGCGAGCATGCATATTCGGTGGACAGGTGGGCAGGGGTGGGTACGAGCGCGTCGAACGGCAAGGTCGGTTCTCTTCCATACAAAAGGTAAAAGGGAGAATATCCAGCAGTGTCGTGGCGCGAGCTGTTGTACGCAAAAGTGACAAAGGGTAGCGCAATGTCCCAGTCGCGATGATCAGTCGAGACATACATGGCGAGCATGTCAGTGAGCGTGCGATTCAAACGTTCTGTGAGTCCGTTCGTTTGGGGATGATAGGCCGTCGTAAGCTTGTGCTTGGTTGCACAAGAGCGAAGTAGGTCCTCGATTACCTTGGATAAAAGTAACGACCTCGGTCCGTGATAAGTTGACGAGGAGCGCCGTGATGTAAGATGACGACTTATCAAAAACTCGGCGACGTCTGTAGCGCAGCTGCTCGGGAGAGGTCTCGTAATGGCAAAACGGGTCGAATAATCCGTAGCGACGGCGACCCATCTGTTACCGTTGTTAGAAAGTGCGAAAGGTCCCAAAAGGTCGAGGCCGACACGAAAAAAAGGCTCAGCAGATACGTCGATAGGTTGAAGGAGCCCGGCGGGGTGCACAGCTGGCTTTTCCGGCGTTGGCACGACTCGCAAGAAGCGACATAACGATGTACGGAACGGTAGAGGCCGGGCCAGAAAAAGCGTCGGCGGACACGGTAGTACGTTCTGGCAACACCAAGATGGCCGGCCGTTGGTACATCATGTAGTTGCTGAAGTACGGTCGAGCGGAGATGAGTGGTACTACAACTAGTAGTTCCTGTCCCACTGGGCGCATGTTCCGGCGGTATAAAATGCCGTCGATGATGACGAACATGCGAAGCGAACTGTCCGTCGAGTCAGTATTCAGGCGGGTGATTAGATCTCGTAGGGACGCGTCACTCTGTTGCTCGTCACCGATGTTGCCGAAATCGGAGAGCGAGGAAATACAGATGGACGTGCCATCCGTTACGAGGTCTGGATCGTCGACGGGGTACCGAGAAAGGCAGTCGCGTCTTGGTGTAGACGGCCGGACTTGTAGACCACTGTGTACGTGAATTCCTGGAGGCGCAGAGCCCAACGAGCTAGGCGCCCTGTTGGACCTTTGAGTGCTGAAAGCCAGCATAGAGCGTGGTGGTCTGTGGTAACGGTGAAAGGTCGACCATATAATAGGGGCGGAATTTAACAACTGCCCATACAAGCGCCAGGCACTCGCGCTCAGTAATAGAGTAATTGCATCCGGCAGGAGAAAGGAGCCGGCTGGCATACGCAAGAACTCTATCATGACCGGATTGACGCTGGGCTAACACAGCGCCAATGCCGTAACCACTAGCGTCGGTGCGGACCTCGGTTGGAGCGGACGCGTCGAAGTGGGCGAGGATCGGCGGTGTGGTGAGCAGCGTAATGAGGCGGGAAAAAGCACTGGCTTGGTCAGGACCCCACCAAAATGACACATCCTTCTTGAGAAGGTCAGTGAGGGGGCGGGCAATATCTGCGAAGTTTCTGACGAATCGTCGGAAATATGAGCATAGGCCCACAAACTTCGAACGTCTCTGGCACAAGTTGGTACGGGAAAATCGAGGACAGCGCGAACTTTGTCGGGATCGGGTCGGATGCCAGATGAGTCGACAAGATGCCCTAGAATAGCAACTTGGCGATGGCCAAAGTGGCACTTCGATGAATTAAGTTGTAGCCCAGCCGCACGAAACACGGAAAGAATAGACGAAAGTCGGTCGAGGTGAGATTCAAAGGAGGGAGCAAATACAACGACGTCGTCCAGGTAACAAAGGCAGATAGACCATTTAAAGCTGCGCAAAAGCGTGTCCATCATCCGCTCGAACGTGGCCGGCGCATTGCACAAACCGAACGGCATGACTCTGAATTGGTAGAGACCGTCAGGCGTTACAAAGGCGGTCTTCTCACGGTCGAGGTCGTCTACGGCGATTTGCCAGTAACCAGAGCGTATGTCTATCGAAGAAAAATAGGTAGCGCCATGATTGCCAGTAACCAGAGCGTCTATCGAAGAAAATAGGTAGCGCCAAGGCGTCATCGATACGAGGAAGCGTGTAGACATCCTTTTTGGTGATCTTGTTTAAATGCCGATAATCCACGCAGAAACGCCAGGTGTTGTCTTTCTTTTTAACTAAGACTACAGGGGAAGCCCACGGACTCGAAGAAGGCTCAATAATGCCTTTTGTGAGCATCTTGTCGACCTCCTGTTGAATAACTTGGCGCTCTGATGGTGAAACTCGGTAAGGACGCCTGCATGTGAATTGGAGCTGCATCACCGGTATCTATGCGGTGCTTGACTTGCGAGGTTTGACCTAAGGGCTTACCGTCAAAGTCAAATATGTCAGAGTAGGTCATAAGGAGATCACTGAGGTCTTTAACTTGAGAGGGCAAAAGGTCTAAAGCAATCATCTTGGTTATGTTGTTGTGCAGTGTAGAAGAGGTGACTGCGTCGAGTCGATGCAGGTTTGGAGAGACGACAGCGGGCAGTTCGGTTGACACCGATGAGATGTGGCACTCGTACGACGGTGACAGAGTAGCGAGAGCAATGCCTTGTGGTAGGACTTGAGGGCTCAATCCGAAGTTCAGAAGAGGAAGCCGTCTTGTTCGCTGTAATAGTTACAACTGTGTACGGAGAGGAGACGTTGCGGGCCAGTAGAACACTGGGAGAGGGAGAGACCACGTAATCCCCATCTGGTACACTGGGATATGGTTCAACAGCGACAAAAGTTAGGGCTTGTGGTGGCAGACGAACAGCCTCAGCACACGAAAGTTTCGTCTGAACCACCTCCGACACGTCGGCGGACGCAGGCAAGTCAAGTTGTACAACACCGGCCGAGCAGTCAATGACAGCAGAGTGGTCAGACAAGAAATCGAGTCCGAGGATGACATCATGAGGACAATGAGCGAGAACATGAAACAGAACGGACGTCTGGCGGTCGAAGAACCTCACACGTGCCGTGCACATTCCGAGTACAGCCGGAGTTCCTCCACTAGCGACACGTAAAAGAGGGACTCGGGCGGCGTAAGGACCTTATTTAATCGTGCACGGAGATCAGAGCTCATAATAGAAATATGTGCGCCGGTATCAATGAGGGCAGTAACAGGCAGGCATCCACTTCCACAGCAAGCAGGTTCTGGTCCGTAGTGAGGGTCAGCAGAGGGTTTTCAGGTCGGGGGTCGAATGCAGCATCACCTCCGGGAGCTGCATTGCTCAGTTTTCCGAGTATGGGCGTCCAGTAGGGCGGGCGACGAATGACGACGGGGCTGAGGTGACCGGGAGCGACTCGTGTGGGGACGGCGAACGGCTGGAGCGTCGGACCGATGTCGTAGGAGCCTCATCGTATGGTCCACCGTCACGAGCGGGAAACTGCAGGGGCCGGTGGTTGTCGTCACGTCGATAGCCAGAAAACGAGCGAGATGAAAAGGTGCGAGAACGACAGTAGCGGGATATATGTCCTACACCGTGGCAACGAAAGCAGATCGGCTTGTCGTCCAACGTTCTCCACTGGGCAGGGTCACGATAGCGGCGAAATTTCCGGTGCACGAGGAGGCGTTATGGAACTGACACGAGGTTCCGTCAACGAACATACCGGCTGCAGTCCGATTTTGCAAGCTCCTCGCTCAAACCTGCTGGATCAACGAGATCGTTGGTCGAGGATCATCAGATGGCCGCGTCAGGAAAGATGGTGGCGACTCCGCCTCGATTTCTCGGCGCACGATGCGAACTACGCTCTCGTTGGTAGGCGGTTGACCGCATGGCGGCTGAAGGTCCTCGCAGGATGATGTAGCGGCCGTGTTCGGAAGTCGCACGAAATGCTGGGCAATGCGGCGACTCTTCAGCTCTTCGAACCGGCGGCACTCTTTGATGATGTCGTCCACGGTTGAGCAGTTTTAGACACAAGTAGATTAAAAGCGTCATCCGCAATTCCCTTGAGCAGATGGCTTACTTTGTCACCCTCTGACATGTTGGCGTCGACACGACGGCAAAGGGCCAGGACGTCGAGGATGTAGGAGACGTATGATTCGGTGGAAGTTTGTGCCAGACAGGAGAGTTCTTTACAAGCGGCCCGCTGGCGTCCGACGGCTCTACCAAATAGGTCGCGAAGCTTCTGTTTACAGGCATCCCAACTTGTTGAGCCTGAAACCACGCGCCCGCTGTTCCGCAGAGATAGAAGTCAACGTTGGCGAGCATCATTGTAGGGTCCCACCTGTAGACCGCTGCAAACCGCTCGTACTTCGCAATCCAGTCATCGACGTCAACGTGGTCGGTGCCGCAGAAGTTACCGGGATCGCGCGGTTGAGTCAATACGACCGGCTGTACCGGCTGTACCGGTTGTACCGGAGTCGCGGTCGAAGCGGCAGCAGCAGAGTTGCTTTCTGTTGACATATTGAGGCCGTCCAGGACACGTCCGCTGCGGAGTTCCATCTTGCGTAGTACCCAGCACCTCCACCAAAATGTTACGAATATATTTAACTTGTTTACAGTATGGAATAGTCCAGCAGTCAAGATGGCGGTTGTGTATCTTCAGAACACCGACACGTCGTCTGCCTCTTCTTCGCACACCTCACCACAGTCATAGCTGCAACTCCGCTACAATATTGCCCCAGAGTCCCCGCCACGTAGCCAAGTCTTTTCTTTTGTGCAAGAGAAGTACCAAATTAAATTTCGAGAGTAGGAAACATGCCTTGGCCGCCATGTTTTGACACCGCATACTCTAATGACAGCGGCTGCGACACCACGAGATGTTGACAATTTCGTTAAAAGCAAAGGAACAAAAAAGCAGCCAGAAACTTGCCAAGTAGCCAAGGTGCTTTTTTCTGCGGCCATTGACCTAAAAAAAGTCGTCAAGCTGGCGCAATGTAGCCAAACCTGCTGACCCTGTTCGTCGCTCCGCTTCGAATGATTTGTCGTGTGCTGCTCAGTGCTAGTGTTATTATTCGGAGCTACCATCTCCATTACATTACGTAGCAGCATGCCCTGGAACCATTGGACGCTGCTTACGCCAATAGCGTTTGAAGTACCGCAAGAACGAACGTCTTTGTCGAGGACAGGTACAGGGTTCGTTTATAAAGCTTCCAGCAAATGCAATTTACGTCTCCCGTCTACGCGCATCCGCCACGCATTCAACAGTTGCCTTAATTAAGCAACCAGGGAGAGTGCTGCTCTTCGGAGTTTCATGTTGACATGGCGTAGCCCAATACCACCAGAACCAATGCCACCTAAAGACACTTCGTCAAGGCCGGAGAATTCTACCGCATAGGCCACACATCGTCAGAGGCTGGATTCTTTCATTGGGCCGCTCTTGCTCCGCGGACGCTAGCACTCGCGCGGTCATTACGGTGCTGCAACGCTTGTTGCGTTTCCCGCTGTGCTTGGTGGCGGTTAATCACCGGCGTTTGGTGGCGCGTTCGCATCGGCGCTTTGATCACTTCAGCGTTCCTCGGCTTTGACGCTGGATGTGTATCGAATTCGACGTGCTGGCTGATATCCCAAGCTGACTTCGCGGTTGTAATCTGCACAAGAAAAGCTTATGTTGCAATAATAATAATATCTGGGGTTTAACGCCCCAAAACCACGATATGATTATGAGGGACGCCATAGTGTAGGGCTCCGGAAATTTCGACCTCCTGGTGTTCTTTAATGTGCGCCCAAATCTAAGCATACGGGCCTCAAACATTTTCGCCTTCATCAAAAATGGAGCCGCCGCGGCCGGGATTAAATTCCGAGACCTTCGGGTCAGCAGTCGAGTACCATAACCATTGGACCACTGCGGCTGGGCCAATCTTATCTTAATGCTGTGGTGCGCGAAAGAACGCCAATCTTAGGTTGCGTTGCTCTATAGGTACCATCAGTCACTTCGAACTTGTGATGTGTGCTGCTTTTGTCTGTGCACGGGTTCAACGGTGCGTAACTGGACTGTGAGGTTCTATCCCAGGGAAGTTTGTGCGCCCCATTGTTGCGGATACTACGACTCTGTTGTGAAACTACGAAGAAGATGGATTACCAACTAGTCCAATCTCAAACCTTCCTGTACAGAAATTGCGTGTAGAATGTCGCAAGTTTCCTAAACTTGAAATAGCCCCAATTTTTGGTCAAATCTACTATTTCCCGTCTTCTCCGACCCCTTTGTCGCGGTTCATATTTAGCATTACATTTTTAACCTCATCTATAATCACACGAGGGACTTCACTGACCTGTTCAACTGTGATTTCACTCGGGAAGGGATGACTTATCCACGAACTGCACAGTCATGCAGAAAGGTCTTCTGAAACATTCACAGGGTCATTGAAAATGCTAACAGCATTGCTCTTATCATGTACTGCTTGCATTTTGGCTTTTCCTATGCACAGTTTCCTTTGGGCTGGCTCGGTGCTGTTGCCTTTTTAGAGCGAAGCTGTGTGCGACTAGGAGGTGGGAAAATGTGGCGGTCCGGTAGAGCGCAGAAACTATAATGACACCATGCCAGCATAAACTACCTCAAAGGAGAGTCTCGGCGCTTGCACTCGTTTCTCTTCAGGTGTTCTCAGTGCCTGTAGCTACGGATCACACCGGCCGCAGCATGAATCGCTACCCATAAAATCAATGATGTTTCTTAATACACTTTAGGTTAACGTCACCAAACGCAAAGTTTTAGGCACGTATCTCCAAAAGTGGTGATCACTGGTGCAGCCAGGGGGACGGGTGGGGGGGGGGGTGGAGTTGTGGGTATGTTCAACTTCCCCTACAAAACGTTTCAATTTTTTTTATTTGTGCATGTACAGAGAGAAAAGGTTTATTATGGCAGAAAAGCTGAGAGGTCGGCCTGAATCAATGTTCTGGCCTGCTACTCAGCAGTAGGAAAGGGGAGAGTGGTAGTATAGAGAGTGGAGAGAAGATGCGGATGATGATGGAAAAAAGTGGCGACGAAGTAAGTCCTTGAATGTCCAAAAACTATTTACAGTCTCTCGTCGAGCTCTGTGTCGCGCAAAAACATGTTCAGCGCTTTCAGAATATCGCGCTGATGACATGGTGGTGGTCCCAACAGAACTTTTTCTGAAACTTGTTGCTTCGATGACAACAAGACGGCCGCCATTGAATTTCTTTGCGTGAGGTATCGTGGGCAGACGCACAGGAGGTGTTCGATAGTCTCAGGAGTGCCACACATCTCGCAATTGGGACTGTCGGCACGGCCGATAAGGTGTTGGTAACGGCGAGTGAATGCCACACCTAGTCGTAGTCGGTGAAATAAGCTTGTAATACACCTTTTCATGGTTGGTGGGATTCTAACACTCATATTTGGGTCAAGTTCGTGAAGCCGGCGGTGACGATGGCTTGGTAAAGACCAATATGCTGCTGTAGTCTCACTCAGGAGAGTGTACACTACGGTGTTAGTATCCGGTCGGGAAAAGGGGATAGCTAGTACTCTGGCGTTATCATGGGCCATCTTTGCCTCCGCATCGGCTTGCTCATTGCCCTGCAGACCGCAGTGCCCTGGAACCCACTGACACATGATACGATGGCCAGTTTTCAGGGCGACATCGTGTAATTCGGCCACTTCGTGAGCAAGTATGGAATAAGGCCCTCGTTTAAGTGCTGAATCTATCACTTGGAGTGCTGGTTTACAGTCACAAAATATAGTCCATTGGTGAGGAGGTTGCGTCGATATGTAACGAATTACCTCGCGGATGGCTACAATCTCTGCCGCCGTCGATGTTGTTCGGTGGTCCAGACGGAAGCGTTCACTGGTCTTCAAACTTGGTATAACGAATGCCGCTGTTGACGCAGTGGGTAACACAGACCCGTCAGTAAAAACATGCACAGAATTGGCATATTCTGTAGATATATGATAACGTTAATTGTTTGAGTCCACATAAAGGTATGCGCGACTTTTTACCCACTCCTGGAATGGATAGGCGCACTGTAGGTCTTGATAAAATCCATGCTGGTATCTCTGCAACTTTTGCGGGAGCGAAGCCTGAGGGAATGATGTTCTCATGGCGTGAGATGATTTCTGCAAAAGTGCTGTCCGGTCGGTGGGTGTGGATCGTTGCCAGAGGATGACGTTCATGCCGCGTCAATAGTCGGAGATAAACTCTTAACGGTTCGCATGAAAGATAACTATCCATGGGAGTTATGCGTGCTTCCGCAATAACTCCTAATGTTGACGTACATCGCGGTACGCCAAGACATGTCCTCAATGCCTGAGCTTGCAAACTTTCTAATGTACGCAGGCAGGACGGGCGTAGGTTTGTCATGACAGGTAAGCTGTATCGTAGGTAGCTTACGAAAAGTGCCTCATACAGCTGAAGCAACGACCTCTCTGATGGGCCCCATTTCGTGCCTGCTATATATCTAAGCATGTGTATGAAGCTGCTTAGTTTGGATCTAAGCATCGACACGTGCTTCGACCAGGACAAGTTTCGGTCAATCATCACTCCTAAGAATCGATGATGTGTTATATGGTACGGAAGTGCCATCAATTATGATTTGGTAACGATGCATCGTTTTGCGTGTAAATGCGAGGGCCGCACACTTCGCTGTCGCCAATTGTAGACCTCGCGAACGCAAATATTTAGAGGTGACCGACACTGCACGTTGTAGTCTTGCCCGAAGCTGTGGTCGTGAAACGCCGGAAGCCCATATACAGATGTCGTCAGCGTACAAGCTCATCCTGGCTGTGTCTGGCACTACGTCGGCGAGTCCTATGAGAGTGATGTTGAAGAGCGTCGGGCTGAGAATGCCGCCTTGAGGAACTCCACGGAGGACTTCATGACGACTCGTCTCTCCATCCGTCGTCGTCATAAAGATGGTCCGGCGTGTAAGGTAATTTCGTATCCACAGAAACATTCTGCCTCCAATCCCTAGCTCCTCAAGTGCGTCGAGGATAGCGTCATGTAACACATTATCATATGCCCCTTTGACATCCAAAAATAGCGCTCCTGTCAAGCGTCGGCGCCTCTTGGCCTGTTCAGCAGTTGATACGAGATCGATCACGCTGTCAATAGAAGACCTTCCCTTGCGAAAACCTGTCATTATGTCTGGATAAAGGTTGTTCTTCTCAAGAAACCATTCCAACCTCGTCAACAGCATTTTCTCCATGACCTTGCCTACGCAACTTGCCAGGGCAATTGGTCTGTAGGATGCCAGGGCATGAGGTGTTTTGCCAGGCTTCAGAAGCGCCACGACACGACTGGTTTTCCATTTTTCCGGTACAGTGCCTGTGCTCCACGACGCATTGAACAGGGATAGAAGAAGAGTGCGTGCCTCTTTTCCCAGTGAACGGAGCGCAGCGTACGTGATGCCGTCTGGTCCCGGTGCCGATGAGCGTCGAGTTGAAGCAAGTGCAGCATCTAGTTCTTGCATCGTGAACATGACATCAAGACGGTCGTCAAGGGCTGGCGGGGCTTGTCGGTCGTTTGTTGGGGGAATACCAGTAGCTCCAGCAACAATAAGTTTGCAGTAGTCCTCCGCAACGTCTACTTCGCTCCTACGTTGTACAACCGCCAGAGCTCGAAATGGGTACTTTTCTTGAGGGGGAAATCGTAGGCTGCGCATAACGTGCCATATTTTGCAAAGTGGCTTTCGGGGATCCAGGGAAGTACAAAATTTCCTCCAGCGTTTAGTGTCCAATTTGTCAAGGTGCCGAAGTACATGTCGCTGAGCTTGGCGGCATGTCCTGAGGTCCGAAACAGATTTCGTTCTTCTGTACTTCCTCTCTGCTCGGCGACGTATGGCACGCAGTTTTTCATATTCAATGTCGACGGACGATCTAGGTGCCAATACGCTTATGTATTTCGTCGTGACTTGAAGAGTTGAGCTTATGATACGTTCGAGGTCCGGCGGTGTAGTTTGATGTGAACAAGCGTTTTCAACCGATGTCTGGAAATCTTGCCAGTTAGTCGACTGAATACGAGGAGGAGAGGCTTGGAGGAACCATTTCAGTTGTACATAGGTCGGTATGTGGTCGCTGCCATGAGTCTCGAGATCTGTACACCAGGTAGCTGATGGCAGAATGCTCCTGGATACAAATGCAAGGTCTAAGGAGCTACTGTATGTTGGACCTCGTAGAAATGTGGGCGAACCGTCATTAATCGTTGCGAGGCCTTCGTCATGTAGGAAGGTAGCGAGCTGTTCTCCCCGTTTACTTGTCGTAACGCTCACATCGCACACATCAAAACGCGCGCACCGCACACACGATACGCAAAAATAGTTTAACGCTCCCGCCCCCCCTCCTTCCCGAAAAAATTTCAGGCTACGCTAGTGGTAGTGACAGAGAAGTCAAAAGCTACGACACAAGACACTTCGATAGATCCCAGCTCGTGATAACCACACTGAGGTTTCATGCTACAGCTTCGCTGTCTAGACATCTGAACGGAGTGCTCGGGTGGTGATTTTTATAGTGCGGAGCACATTAGGGGCTCGGGCTGTCGCCTCATGCCATCTGTCATCTCCTATTATCTCCTGTCGTCGCTTGGCGTCACGTAGGCAAAAGCATGTGTGGCATAGCCATGTATATTACTATATATCATGAAGGCCGGAAAGGGAAGTGGCGGTGAGGAGGACTGACGTGAGGGAGAGGAGGAAAGAGAGGAGAAGGGGAAGGTAAAACATAACATAGCCGTGGCGGAAAAATTTCATGGCGGAAAAATCAAGCGCCGACCAATCGTTAAAACACACACACAAAGAGACGTTTCGGTCCCGCTACGGGGACATTGTTCACAATGAATAAAACTTTAACACGAAAGTGTTTTATGCCGGGGTCCACAAAGACTTTAATGACGTATTTCCGTCACGGAAGTACGCCAGCAAAATGAATGTCATCAGATGGCAAAGAAGAAAAACGACAAGAAAGAGTTCCCTTGACGGGAGTCGAACCCGTGACCTCTCGGTCCGCGACGACGGCTGGATGCTGTTTAGCCCACTGAGCTGCCGCAACACACATTGCGCAGTGTTACCGGCAACCCTGTGAGAATTAAAGGCCAGGCTAGAGGAAAAAGACGACGCGCGTACCGTTTCTCTTCGCATTTCGCGACGGTTTGAAGGAGTGCATATCGAGTATCAGTGTTTATTATGCGCTTTTGACGGCATCTTTGAGCGGGATTCACCATATGAGGTGTCTACGTATATGTTAGGAACTTCAGCTACTGCAAGGGTTAAATCATGATTATGGGCGTTAGTCTTTGGTACGGAGATGTGTCCACATCAAGCGGTGCTATACTTTCCAAACAGTAGACATTGTACGAGCTCTCATATATCAATGAACTATAAACAATGAACTACTTCTGTGACGACCCGTTTCACTTTCGTGCTATACCGATTACTATGACGGAGGGACCAGCCATTTTGTTCCCAAGAAGGCCGATTAAATACGCTCCACGATGTGACGCAACCAAAGGGTACAGATCGGAGGCAGATTGCCTGAGTTTCGATTGCGGAACACGCCTCCACAGGCCATGACGTCAACTGGCACAACGCGAGCATAATTGGAAAAGAAAGAAACAAGACGGCGAGGCTTTACCTGGAATCCCTTCATATCCAAACAACGGAACACGCGATTAATCGAAATTCAGGCGATCTGCCCCCGATCTATTCCCGTTGCTTGCGTCACACCGTGAAGAGTATTTATTCGGCGTTCTTTGGAAAAAAATTCATTCGTTGTGAACAAGGTCCCCGTAGCGGGACCGAAACGTCTGTGTCTTTGTGTGTGTGTTTTAACGATTGGTCGGCGCTTGATTTTTCCACCATGAACTTACCCGACCAGACGGGTTTCTGTCGAACCCTGCACTCTAAGAAAAAAGTGTTGGTGACTCTTTTCGGAGAGTTCTGACTTGCCACGTATACGACTCTCTTTAAAGAGTCACGGTGACTCTCTTCGTGGGTCAGAGTCGGCGCACTCTAGGAGAGTACACTGACCCTCTAGGAAGAGTAGGACTCTTATCCGAAGGATCACGTCACCACCTATGAGGGAGTCAGACTACTATTGCCAGTACACTCCTAAGGGGCTCAAATGACACATACCGAAGCGTCAAGCGACTCCACAACTATTTTAAGTTACTCAATTGGCCCATTCTCTACTTTTGCGCGACTACTGTCGGAAATAGAGAATTATTCATTTTAAGCAAGTCCAATATTACTTCCCGTTGTGCCTAGCGACCGCAAAAATATAATCGTTCAATTTTAGCATTATTTTAATGAAACTCGTCAAAACAACACAACTTTTCCAGCAGAGTAATCTAGAAAGCGCGAAAAGATGGTCTGTGATTTCCAATTAAGTTGTTGAGGTATTCCTTATTTACATGCTTGAATGAGCATAGCCAACTAAAATGTGTGGCAGTGATGTGGATAGTCCCATATGGTGCAAAATAGACTGCAGAAATTGGCATCATGTTTCCACATTTATTCCTCATGATAGTGAATAAATCAAAAAGTGAGGATGGCTGGAGGCATCAGACTTGTGACTTGCTATGTTGTCGCTCCTGTTCAGCGTCAGCAGCCATGAAAAATTGCATCTGGAAAGCAGAACGTGACATTATTATGAGGAAACGAAATTGCGGTAAGAGTTTGCAAAACCTACACCATAATTGCTTTACACAGACATAATCAAGGCTCACGACAAAACAACAAATGCAAATAAACAAAGTAAGGAACCAAGTCTTTTGTCTTTATCCTGCAAAAAACACAACTTGTAAATAGCAGCTTTTGTAACACTTCACTTGGCGACAAACTTGCAGCACAAGATGATGTGAGCCTCTTTTAAACAACAAACGAAATTTGTTTAGGCTTCTTTGCGTGGGTGCCACTCACCTCTTTTCCAACGTCGTGTTGTCGAACCAAAGGAAATGTAGGACCGACTGCCTCGTTGACAGGGCGAACGCCGCTGTTGATTTTCCCATCACGAGCGGTGAGGCGCCAGACCATAGCGGCACCTTCATTTTCCCGGGTGCGGCTGTCAACTGGAGTGAAGAGGCGGGAGAAGTGATCCGGGATTCTGGGAATAACCAACACACACACATTAATTATTTGTATTTAATACCACCCTTTGTACACACCGTTATTGTACACACATCTGCCACGAGTGTTTCGTTCAAATTTCGCAACAAAAACAAATTTTTTCGTAAAAGAAGGCGGGAAACTCGTTTTGCAATAGGCACTGGCTATGCACGAATGAAAGCACTTCTATTTAGAAAAAATCACTTTAAAATTTGCTTTCAGAATAAACTCGGCTTTCCGCCGGCATGTTCCGACACCTAAGCGCATCCTCCGATAGTCAGGGACACGTCGTGGGCGGTTACTGACCACCTGTTTTACAAACGTAACCCATCGTTAAATACTCAGATAAACACATGCGAGTACGAGCGCCCGAACGACACCCAGCGCACGCGGACGCCATGTACGTCGAGATCAGACATATCATATGCTGGAATTACCGTACATAGTTTCAACAGTCACGTACACTCACTCGATTCTGTTATAACGTCAAACGTCATCGCAGATGTAGACAAACCACGAAAAAGCAAACAGAAACAAGGGAGAAAGAGCGCACGGCGGCGGCCGCAACAACGCGCGCCGTCGAAAGTCTCCAGCTTTTCACCTTACCGGCGAGGTGTGTCCAAAATAAAGAGACACTAAAGTGCAAAACGATTTTTCTCATATTAGTAAAGTACTCTTTCATGATACCAAAAACACCACGCCTGCTGCGAGAAGACGCTTAGTAAGCGTGAAAACGCGCAAAACAAAATGTGGGTGTCGACGTCACCTTGAAGTTTCCGCGCCATTCGCCGTGACGTCAGTTGTTTTGACGGCGCCTACTAGGGACTACGTAGTTCCTAATCGGTAAAAATGAAGTACATTGTCCTGTGACAGGACCGTAGATTTAACATACCAAGTTTGGGGTAATTTTGTGGAGCCAATGGCGCCAAAATACGATAAATACACTTTGAAATCCGTGACGTCACGCGGGGAGAATTCAGTGCGAAATTTAAAAATGAAACTTTGAAGATGATTTTCTCCTTCATTAATAAACCTATCACGGCGAAATTAACGACATTAGAGTTGTCAGAGCACAATTTATTGATCTAGGCCGATTCATTGTTTCTTTTGTGTCCCTTTATGTGACTACCGCGTACGCGCTGGAAACATCGCACTATATCTGCATCTTAAACTACCGTCTTTAAACCAACAAAAACCATTATAAATAGCGCGTCTAAGTGTTCTGTACACATACTTTTTCTTACGTTCCCACGCGCGGAAGCATGCTGATGACCCTTGATAATGGTTTGCATCGCTCATTTTATGGGAGCTTGTACAGCAACGCGCATAACTGTGTCAACTCGTTAACTGACAGTTTTAGTTGGGCATCCGAACAGCTCCGCGAATGCAGACTATTGCTGGAAATGGCTGGCAGCCTACTTCCGCAGAGCTGCAGACGCCCAGCTGAAGCTGTATAATTAGTACCTACGAAAGCAGTACACTCACCGTTAACAGGCGCACGTTGTCCGTGTCCGCAGCTCCATGAATACTCCGCCCTCCAAGCGTCACTTCGAGCACGGAGCCTGGTGTCACCGCCACCGAAGATGCGCATGTTCGCTCGAACACAACACTACAAGACAGGCAACTGACGCAACCCGCGCAACCGGTGCAACGCATTCCAAAAGACCGAGCAGATTGGGAGAGGAGGCGGAGGCGCCGCACCAGCCCGGCGCCCGGCTGGCTGCGTCGGTGAGTGAGCCACGGTCTCACCGACGCAGCCAGCCGTTGGATTGTGGCTCGCTGAGCAAGCCAACGGGCCAACGGCAAACGCGCGATGTGTACGGCGTATACGGCGGCGCCTTCATCACGGAAGCCAACCGAAACGCCCTTCAGGAGAGTTCCGTGACTCCTGCGGAAGTGCTAACTCTTTTTCTGCTTCTACCTTCTAAAAAAGGTCAAATGGATACCCGAAGAGGATCACG
Organism: Rhipicephalus sanguineus; assembly: GCF_013339695.2. NCBI lineage: Eukaryota > Metazoa > Arthropoda > Arachnida > Ixodida > Ixodidae > Rhipicephalus > Rhipicephalus sanguineus. The sequence continues at coordinate 116,548,057 of NC_051184.2, forward strand.
GTGCCGTGACCCTCTTTTGGATCTTTTTTTCTTAGAGTGTGGACAATGTAGCCGTGTATAGTATAGTTGTCCTCGAGGAGTTACGGAGTCGCCCTCTATCGGACGCGCCTCGATTGCGTGCTAGGCAGGATACCGCCGGCGCGCTCCCATAGGTTTTGCTGTCGGCGCTCTACAAAAACACCTCGCGGAAGCCCTCCAGGGCATTTCTGTAAGTACTTTCGAAATGAACTGTGTTCTTTAATGTCAAAATAATCATTTTCGACGAACTGAAAGCACAATAGTCTACAGTCGCTGTCTCTTTGCAGAAAACCGAGCACCCGCTTCACGCTGTCACCGCGTTGCAGACCCCTGAACCGGCTTCTTGCGTGAAAGGTAGTCGCTCACTGAGTGCAAACTATGTGAAATATCTCGTTAGAGAAGACTGCCTGTGTAACCAAACGGAGCATAACAGAAAGAAGCCCCAAGCCAGCGATCGCACGGGTTCGCGACGACTGACGGTGCCTCTGCATGTATGAGCGTCTGCATGTATGTTCGTACTGGTGGTTTCGCTTTTGCTACGAGCGCGTTTTGGCACCGCGCTGTGAACTTTAGGCCGCAAAATATGAGAATTTGTGAGTAAACAAACAACTACTGTTGCGCGGACGCTATCAGAGCAGTTCAAAAACAATTTCCTTACAACTGCGGCTTCGGTGCGCATGGCAACTTTGTGATCTGCCGTCCCGACGATTCAGTGTTTTTTTTTTTTTTTTCGTCTAAATTCGGGTACGTTTCAATGTCATTTGACAAGTTGTCTCGCACTGCGTATTGATCGGTCTTCTCAGCGGGCAAATGCCGCTGCTTATGTTTCTTTATTCCGCGCATTCGTTTCGTTTGGTGCTCGCACAAAACGTGAGCAAATAAGAAGAACCAGCCTACGAGACCGAGCATGTAGTAGCATGCGACGCCTAGGAAAAGAAAGAAAATACAGTAACGTTTGCGGACTTGTTCTGCAAACGTCGGCGGTGAACTAGGACCCACATGAACTTGAAATAGCGGTGAATAAAATAGAAGTTATTGCAGCAACCAACAGCGGCAAAACAGGATAGTAATTATTTGGCATGTACCCCAGCAATTTTGGCAGCAGTGTCGTGTCTAACGCCAATAGAGTGGCATCTTTCCCACGTAAATAAATGAGGCTCCAAGAAAATACATGGGGTTGGCCGGTGGGCCGATCACGGAGGCAATGCAAAATTTATGTAGCTTATGAAGCAATGCATGCCTCATCAAATGGGAAGGTTGCTCGTCGGCGTCCCGCGTCGGTGGCGTCAACACGAGTGATGCAAAAAATAATCGTCACGTGATGGTGTCACCATATGACGTCATCATGACGTCACAGATCGCCAAAATATGTAGCGTCATTATGACGTCACATAATGTGACGTCACATGATGACGTATTCACACGTCATGGTCGCTTTGCATTGCCTCCGTGATCGGTCACGGAGGCCGTGCAAAACCGCGTTAGGTGCAAAACGCTTTTGGAGGGGGCGCGGGAGAATCAGTACATCGACTGAGAAGAAGATGGCTTTCGCCTTCTAGTTAACGAATGCATAAGGGACCGTGTGCGTCTTTTAATTTAACGTATCTAAACAATGACTTGCGCATCTGCAGCCGATTTGTGGACGCTGAGCACGGGGCCGACGATAAAGAGGTCGCATTGGAGGGTTCTGAGATGGCATCGCACGTGGTAAAAGGTAGCGCTTTTACCATCCTGTGGCAGATAAGTATCATTTGCCGGCGGGAAGCGCGCGCGAGCCATCATCTCAGTGCGCGCTGTCTGCTACTCACCAAACATCGCAGGCCCGAAGCAGTAACAAAAGTCTTGGTCGCGGAAGTGCTTGTTGCCACAAGACTCGTAGCGGATGGCTACTTGCCGGTTCTCAGCTTTACAACCCATGCTTCACGCTGTTTCTTGTCCCGCGGTTACCAGTGCAGGCTGACACTGGGCTCCTTTGAGTAAGCGCGGCACTGCGGCACCGAGCGGTAGAGCCCCATGTTCGTCGCCTTCGGAGGCAGCCACTCTATTACAATGGTTTCAATTGAGTAGAAAATGAGAGAAAACTTCCGAATTTGAACAGACAGCAGCGCATGTGGGACTTGAAACTCGTTTTCAAAGCACGCGGCAGTGCGCCACAAGCAGCCGACGCGGCCGCTGAGACCACGTGATCCTGCCAAGCACGTCACGCCGACGGTGGCGCCGGCGTTTCCAGTGGTGGGCCTCGAGGCCAATAGCAAAGGAATGTAAAAGAGAAGGGTTGGTGGGAGGAGAGATGTGAGGGTGAGCAGGAGGGAAAGGAGGAGAGGGCACGTGCGCTGGCGTTTCAAACGCGCAGCCTGCTGGGCGTCCATGGCGTGAAAAGAAACCTTCATATGTAATGCAGTGGCGCTCTCTCCTCTACGCCTTCCCTCCTCCTCACCCTTACTTCCCTTTTCCACTTTGTTGGAACACCTGTCCCCTAAAATTTGCATTTTGTATATGTATATATACTGTGTGTGTATATACATGTATACGCACACATACAAACACATGAAAGAACATAAAGAAAGTCAAATCCCCTCCCCTCCTCCCTGAAATAAAGTTCTGGGTACGCCCCTGTGGTTAAGCGCTGTATTATCATTTGATGTGGTCACTTCAATAATGTTACTGTAGATTATTCACAGAACTATTCGCACTCTAGTTTCTAACAGCAGAGGGTGGACAAGGTGGCGCCTGTCCAACAACCCTAACGACGTCCTTTTCTTCCCCCTTCGTGCAGCCATGCTGCGGAGTCTGTTATGTATCAATATGTTTTCTTTCTGTTATTAGGATTGGATAACATATGCGCTTCTCCCTATGAACGGTGAAATGAACCAATTAATAATAATTGATGGGGCTTAACGTCCCAAGATCACGATACGATTATGAGGGACACCGTAGTGGAGAAGTCCGGAAATTTCGACCAGCTGGGTTCTTTAATACCGTGCACCTAAATCTAACTACACGGGCCTCAAGCATTTTCGCTTCTATCGGAAATACGGCCGCCGCGGCCGCAATTCTATCCCGCAACCTTCGGGTTGAAATGAACTAAGGTCAACTTTCAACGCTTCAGATATTTTGTAGTTTGGGAGAGTCTGCTTACATCTTGTCTTGGTGATTTATACCTGCAACTTGAGTTGTTGCTTTGCAAATCAGTTCACATATGGTTTCGTTCACAGTCTGTTTCTCTTGATTTTGTTTGGTTCTAAAGCATTGTAGTTGTTCTCAAGTGCAGTGTTAATTTCATCTTTCTTTATTCTGATTCTAAGCAGACAGGTTAGCAAACGTCGTGATAAAACTAAACAGGAAATATGAACTGAAATGCAGTGTACAAGGATACACACTTCCACATCCCGCCATAACGACCATGTAGAAAAAATTCGGCAGATCCCACGTACCGTGGAATCGATGTTATGCGAAGCATGTGCGGGATCGTGACTGTGGGTAATTTTTCACATTGAACGAAACGTTGCGGTCTGACGCAAGAGAAATATAGAAGTGGTATACGCACACTCATATGTTGAATAGTCGCACATTTATTATATAACCAGTCGGTTTACAGTTGCGTACGATGCCAACAGCAATATGGGTGTTACCAACACCAGACTCGCTATGCTTGATATGTAGTGCTTATATTCTTCAATACTGGAAAGCGCGAATTCGAACAGGACAAAGAAGGAACACAGATGCACAAAAGTGCGGAGAGCTGGGCTTGTTGGTTGTACATGATTAGAAAAAAAACTGCGCAAAACCACAGGACACACAGGAAGGGACGCCACAGCGCTGACACACAACACAGGGCAGGCGTTACTCGCACCTAAGTTTCAATCAGGAAAAATTTCCCTAGATATCTACACAGCCGAGGTGCACGCGCAGACGCACTGCACGCACGTTAACAGTCATAGTTACAAATGCTATGCTTATACTTGTCCGTTATGACGGAGAACGCACGCAGGTTCACGAACCTGTGTGTATGTGTGGAAGGGGTCCTTGACAGTTCTCTCGAACAAGGTCATCATCACCGTGATAAGTGAGCACTAGCAGCTGGACCGGTATTGTTAACAGGATCCGGTTGTGATCGCGGCTACGAGGGTGCGGTGAAGTGCGAGGTATTGTACAGCTGGTGGAAATCCGGTATGCCTCTTACGATGAAATGATCTATGATGCCTCCTGTCGTGGACGTGGCAGCAAGGTGTTTTGATGCCCTCTCCACAACCAAGCTGTCTTTCACGGAGTATAAGGACCAAGCGTCGTTGGGTCTTGATGAATCAATGTTGAAGTCACCGGCAATGGGTGAGAGGCCTGGTTTCTCTCAGCAGGTTTATTGTAGGAAACAATGACTCCGGTTTTTTGCGTAATCAACGTGGCCCACGTTGCGGACCACGTGGCGAGTGGATAGTAGTTGAGCATTTTCGAGGGGTGTTCTGTCTTCAGCTTCCTCACGTTTTTTGCGTCCGCCGCGGCGGCGTAGTGGTTAAGGTGCTCGGCTGCTGACCTGAAGGTCGCGGGTTCGATTTCGGCCGCGGCGATTGCATTTCAATGGCGGCAAAATGCTAGATGCCCGTGTTCTGCGCGATCTCAGTACACGTTAAAGAATACCCGATGGTCAAAATTTCCGGAGCCCTTCGCTACGGCGCCCCTCATAAGCATATCGTGGTTACTGGGGCATGAAACCCCAACAATTGTTATTATTATCACTTTCCTTGCGTGTCAATGTGTGTGTTCGCGGTTACTGTGTTGGTTGAGACTCTGTATCACCTGTGGCACATACCCGCATAACATTAACTCTGATATGCGGGTATGTGCCACACGTGACTGAGAGAAAGGGTTTCATGACGTAGTCGACACGTATTTTGCGTTATTCATGTCATGACCAGTGAATCGTGTTCGTCATACACTGATACCCTGCTATGCCAATTTTGGTATATACAAGTTATGGAGACGACCAGGAGAGCGCTCAGACGTAGGCGGCTAGATAGATAGATAGATACGCAGATAGAAACGGCCAAAGTGCCTGGGGTTCGCTAAGAAATGCTTCGCATTTAATAATTCTGTGAGGTTATTGCATGAGTAATGCGATTGGCGCGTACCCAGTACACCGTAGTCGAGGTAAACTTCACTGGCAAAGGCGAGATAAATTATAGGAAGGACGAGAAACGAGCAACTTGTAACTCTTATCGCGCCCAGCCACAGATACTGGCTAAGCAACCGCTGTATGCTCTAGGAACCACAAAGGAGAGACGTTGGCATAATTCGCGGTAATAAATGGAGTCCGACTAATTAACACCTTCTTCCGAAACCATAGAAATGGGACGTGCACACGGAAAAGCTTTAAAGGAGAAACTAACAACGAAACATATTTTATAATGAGCGAAGAACGAGGAACAGTACCGTACATAGCAGTAGTAGGCGAGGTGAAATGTGGTGATAGTACGCTATACGCTAGTGAGGGCGAGGGTAACCCTCAACCTAAAGACGACAAGATGCAAATTAACCACTCACGATTACTTCGCCTTTCATAAATTTACCAGCCAATTTAGGTATTCTGAGAGCATATCCAAGAATGGCATGATAAAACGATCGTGTTCCGTATAGGGTTAAGCATTTCTTGGTCTAGTATGCCGTCATCAGTAGATAACCTTAAATTTACTGTAAGATGGTCCACAGTGTAATAATCATACAGAAAACGGAATAAGTGTAAATAATTGCGGATTTGCTGGCCGAACTGTGCGAGTGCTTCATTCTTCAACTTCAATGGTTGTGCGCTGTTAGCAAAAAGATAGGCAGATGCTTAGAGGAAGACGGAAGCCATGAAGAAGTTAAAAATTTCTAAACAGGAGGTGTGCTCGAGCCGACTTTCTGAAAAGCGGACTTGCCGAAGCGTCAGCTTCAGCACACTCCCTGCTTACGAATTTTTCATCTCTTAACAAAAAAATAAATAAATAAATAAATAAACTTCTATCCACGAAAACAGCACATCATTTGCAAGTAGTGGTATAAGTTTGGAGAGCACCTTATGGTGAGATAGACGGTCGAAAGTTTTTAACACTATAGCGAAGAACAGCGCAAAAATACGGGACAGTGAACTTGCACACGTGTGTATCGAAGTATCGAGATCAATGTGCACGCGACAATCGCGAAGCACAGATATTTCACAAAAAGGGGAGGAGCTTGTGTTAGTACGCCATCAGTAGCACTTTCTGACAAAAAGCTTCTTGCCTTGAGCCTTATTTTTAATAACGCAGCTTGTTGTCATCTGCTGTTGTATTATTGTTGTTGGTTGCAGTTTTTCAGCCTTGTTGTCCCTTGTTTACAAACCTGGTTTGGTTGGAGTGGTCGTTGGTTTTCTTGGTCTTGAGGTGTCCGGTTCTTGCTGTTTCAATTTTTTTTACCGACCACCAAGTGCTGGTTCTGTTCTGCCCTTTTTCGGTTTTGACGACCGTTTCATGAAATCTGCTTTTCACCGCATTATGTAAACTGTTAACCATTCTCCAAACTGATAGCTATGCCGGCCGGCCGAGTATTTTAATAGCTTTTGTGCGTCTTTTTTTTAAAACATTGTTTCATCATTCGCCTCTCCATATATGCTCTGCCTTTTCAATAAAAATAAGTTGATAATCAGCGTCCTCTGTGTTCACTGTCCCGTATATTGCGCTGTTCTGGCATGGTGTTTATGAAACAACTAGTCCACCAAAGAACATTTGTGCTTTTAACACGCCTATATACATATGCGGTGTCGGCTTGACCGGTCTCTTCTGCAACTCTTCTGCAATTCGCGTTTTAAATTGCAAATCTTTTCAGTAGCTTCTAAATACACAGATGTATTGTTCAATATAACGTGTTTTAATACATTGATTAGGTAACTTAGCTTCCTACCGTGGGTTTACTGAAGTGTTCTGTGCATTTGCGTTCCCACACAGAATGCCGTGTAATGAATTCTGTTGAACCGGCTCCATGCGAATACTTCGAGGACTTCTTTGCAACGGCAATATCTGTAACAGTATTTGTACGGAGCTCGGATATGTAGCAGTCTCCTGAATCCGGTAAGTAGCAGAAGGTGGTGGTTTATTAAGGGAAAGACACAAAGATGGAAGGAGAAATGAAAGTTTTTGCTCATGGCCGCACTGTAACTGTCTAGCTCGAGCAGCTGACACCTGAACTCTGGTGATCAAGGAATAAGGGAGAAGCGAAAGACAGAGAGCGAAGGAACACGTGCAACGCATTCTTCAGAGTCAGCGTCCCTAAAATCAAGAAGCGAGCAGATAAATACGCGTCGCTCGTCCACATCCTGCTCAGCTTTGCGTCCTCCTTCAAAGAGAAAGCCGATCTCATTGCATTTTTCTTTTTATTTCGCCCGCCCTGTTTCCGAAGCCTCAGCAGTCTCACGCCCGCTGAAAGCTGTCAGTGGCAGTCGCTAAGCCATGAATCAAACGAGGGTGGTGCCCCGCAGCGTAAACGGCAGCCGAGACCCGAAGAGAGTCAATAATCAAGAGAAAGCGGGGTGCGAAGCCGCATAATAAGCAAAGCTCGCTACGAAGCTGGAAGGCGAGTGACGTTCCCAACCACAGAAAGAAAAAAAGAAGATTATGAGGTGCACATGCCGCGGCGTGAAAGTGAAGCCAGTTCAACTGTTGCCACGGAATCCCTCTCTATATTTACTTTGTACGATACACTTGCCGACAACTATGTAATACAGACAGCATTTACTTCTCCATTCTATATATGTCGTAAAGTCGGATAATGTACGCAAATACGAGTAATCAACGAAGAAACAGCACCAAAAAAAGAGGAGCGCGATATTTTAAGCAAGTTGGTTGTTAGTGTCGAGATATTGGCTGATCAAAGCAGCTCCCAGCTAAGGCGAGAAACAATAGAAGCCAAAGAGACTGTCAGATTGGTTGGGTTCACAATGTGTGAGTGTGGCATCTGCTGCTTTGACTAAAAAAATTCCAGCCAGTTCCTCACCGCGGAAACTCTACAAACTGCGGAGCAAAGCTGAGGATTCGCCTGTCTCTGTTGGCGCTCGGCTTGCATGTGAGTCTTCCGAAGCTGAGGCTTACCTCGCATTCGCTGGCGTTTCGCCTCCGCTTCTCTTTTCCGTAGATCTGCGTCTAAGTCCCGGCGCTGGCGTTTCGCTATCGCATTCGCAGGCTCGGACCGACGAATTACACTCCCTTCGGCGACGCTGGCGTTCACGGGCAAGCAAGCGCTGGCGTCCCAAGCGTGCAGCCTTCGTGGTAGGAAGGAAAACCTTCATTTGTGATTCAGCGGCACGCTCTCTTTACCTATTTTGGTATTGACTTCACCTGTAGCGCCATCTTTTAACCTATTTTGGTACTTTAAGCATGACGCCAAGCGACGACATGAGATGACAGCCCGGGCCCCTAAAGAGCTCCGTACTTACAAGAACTTATGTTCTTGTCCCGCGCGTGACAGTCACAGGTGATGTATGCAATCATTCTTAAAATATTTTATTGTTATTTATTTGTACCGTCTACTTCGTAATCTGGTGTTTCCTTCAATATATTTCAGTTGTTAGTCAAGGCTTCGTCTGTAGTGTCTTCTCTTGTGTCTGCGTTTTTTTTCTGCGTTGTAAATATCTCGAAAAAACATTGGCCGCGCATCTGCGCGCTTCGCTGCAAATGTCGTCGAAACACGATAGTCGTCTGCCGGCCACTACATGAGTCCTCCTCCTCTATGTTGAATCGCCGCATCTGGCTCATAGCGGCGCATTTGCAGTGTAGCCCAAAAAACACTAGCATTTTCCACGCAGCCTAATAAACACTAGGGTCTTTAGAATGACGTATTTATGTATTTTCTAGTAAAGGAACACACTAACTAATACTTATGTGTTGATGTTGCGCCTCAGATATGCGTAACATTTGCTTTTTTGATCGACAATGTTCACAAGTATGAACGGCGGTACCAGTTCAAGATGGCTGGGCGTTCCGCAAATGGTTAAACTTTGGCCGAGGGGCTGAATCGGGTGACTGACAGACCAACAGAAGACAGACAAACCAAAATTTCTGCGTTTAGGTTCCCCAAGAAAGACTATCGTCTTTAAAAAATCGACAGATCCCCCGCCTTGTGGGAATCGGTGTTATGCGAAGCAGTCAGCGAGTAGTTGTCTATGCTGCATGTTTTGGCTTTGAACCAAGCGTTAGCAGGTGGATCGAGGTGTTTTTTGTAAGCGTAGCAGTTTGGTGCACATCGTGGCCTTATCAGGCACCCTCGACAACACTGGCGTTCAAAGGGTAACTTATGGTCTGACGTAACGTCAGCACTCACTTTCTAGAACAGCTAGACGTCAGTATTGTCGAAACGAAGTACACTTTACGATACGATGATGTGAATATCACACGTGACTTTTGTTAGCGTATTTTCGGCGGTCGAGCGACGCTTGTATATAGCTTACTGAATCATAGGAATACAAATGTATTGAATACATTTGACGCTGCACCGACATTGCGCCTGCATAGTGTCTTTTTCTAAAACAGTCACAAGACGTGGTGTGGCTCTGTGGTACAATACGTGACTGCCACGTAGAATGCTTGGGTTCGATTCCTGTTGGGATTCTGATCTTTATTCGTACCATTCGTCGGGCCAACGCTGCCAATGTCAGTTTTTCTTTACGATGTCGTATGTAAATTACCAATGCCTGTTGTTGTCGTTCCTGGAAGATATAAGCTTTCAATCTCCTGTGGCGCATACCCGCTTACCGTATACGGGTATGTGCCATGTGTGTCTGGAGGAAAGGGTTTGAAGACGTACGTGGCAGGATTTTCACGTTGTTCATGTCATGACCCGACAGTCATATTCGTCAAACTAATTCCAATTTTGGTCTATACCAAGTTAAAGAGGTGATCGTGAGAGCAGCCAGACGTAGGCGGCTAGATAGATAGATAGATAGATAGATAGATAGATAGATAGATAGATAGATAGATAGATAGATAGATAGATAGATAGATAGATAGATAGATAGATAGATAGATAGATAGATAGATAGATAGATAGAAACGCTCAAAGTGCCTAATGTTCGCTAAGAAAAGCTTCGCATTTAAAATAGTTATGCAGAGTATGCGCCTCTATATATGAGAGATGAGGAGATTGATGACATTTCTTCACTGAAAAAATTTCAAAAAACGAGAGTCAACAAAGCCGACGCTGTTGATCAAATATCAGTTTTACATCTGTGTTCGAGCGCCCTACAATGAAATGATGTTTCGTAAGTTAAGCCATCTTCTCACATGTGAAAAATGGTTTGAGTGCTCTTTTTCCACTAGCGAAAAGCCGCATCTGATCATGATTCACGACCTAGCAGGGGGTTCCTGACCATGTGGTGTTCCCTGACGCAGAATGCATGGTCACGAGCATTTCTGCATTAGACCTCAGTAGCACCGCCCATATGGGAAGCAGCCAACCGAAAATCGAAGCTCTCAGCTACATCGAAGTGAATATCAAAGCATTAAAGGCAGCCTTATTTTGAAAAAAAAAATACACGCATTCAAAGAGGAATACCCACCTATTCAGTAATGAAGGTATCACAACATGCAACAGTTAAGGCCATCGGCCATGCCATGCTGAGTATACGCCAGTTCTCGTCCGATCGAGCAAGTAACGTTGTGCTTCATGACATGGGGACGAAGGGCACAAAGCAAAATCCGCAGAAACAAACGTCGTTGCTCCCTGCCGTTTGTTTACTGTGTTCCTTGCATTGTCCTTGTCGTAGAACGCGCAGAACTACCATCATGGTATTCCAATTTGCCCTAGAAGCAGCACTCTTAAAGGGAAGCGGGCAGGGCGAGTACGCTGGGCGCACATCGCGCACTGTAGTAAAAATAATAATAATAATAATAATAATAATAATAATAATAATAATAATAACAATAATAATAATAATAATAATAATAATAATAATAATAATATAATAATAATAATAATAATAATAATAATAATAGTAAACCTTCTTTCTCATCAATACACTTAAGCTTAACAGATCGTGTGAGACTACAAGTGAGGAACACGTAGCGAAGGTCTCACACCATTTACAGTAGGCCGCAGCAGGGAACAACACATATGTTGCATCTGTATTCACAAGAAAGCAAAACAAAAGAGAAAGAGAGAGAGAGAACAAAATTGTGAAAAAGGCAGACCTATGTAGCACGAAAACAATGAGTGAAATGCATTTCCACACGTTTCATTTTGCGGCATACGCGTTACACAAATCAACGAGGAATGCAAGACTACAAAGACGTATGTACAGATGTCATTGGCAAGAATTTAGCACATTGAAAATAGAATAAGAACAGGTAACGGTATATAAAGATGAAGTACGTAATAGTGCCATTAGATTGCGGTTTGTCGGATGTGTCTACGCTTAAACCGACATTATGTCCAATGATCGAAAGCTGTTTACGTGACGCGGAGACCAGTTACATACTTCGTATTACATAATTCGTATTACAATTACAGATTCGTACTAGAAGTGCTTTTCAGGGAAATGTTCGCGTTGTGCAGTTCGTTTAGAAGCTGTGGTAACTTATAACTAATCATCTCGTAGCCGGAATTTGTTCGTACGGATGGTTACGGAGATTTGAACGGGCGCAAGCTAACTTGATATGAACTATAATGATTTTCTTTGTTCTTTTCTATAACTGCAAAGCAGTTTGTAATCATATAAATTGAATGTATCTACGATTTCATGTTTGTTAAACAAGCTTTTAGTAGTCTTTCCACAAGGTATATTCCATGTAATACGAACATTTCGTTTTTGTAGGACGGTTATCTGTTTTCAGTTAGTAGTGGTGGTAGCCCACACTAATGGGCAGTAGTTTAGATATGAACAGAATTAGGAGTTATACAAGAGCAATTTTACTTTATGCGGCAAGACGTGTCTGTGTCGTGTTACCAAACCTCTAGCTTTGAAGGCTTTCGTGGTGATTATGATCGCTATGTTGGTCCCAAAGCATATGTTCTGAAAAATACACTACCAGTGATTTAAAAGACTTAACAATTTCAATAGTTTCTCCTTTGTATGATAATTTAATGGTAGGGTCACATTTTTTTTTTCGTGAGAAAACAGAGTGCCTTCAATTTATTAAAATCAATACTCGGCACATTTGTATCACTTCATACTCCCAGTTTTTTTAGCGAATTATTCGCCTGTGTTGCGAAATTGTTAAAACTATCAGCATAAAAAAAGAGACTGGTATCATCCGCATATATTATGAAGCGAGCATTACCATCAACAGTGACCAGAAAATTAATATAGATGTTGAAAAGTAGCGCTTCTAGAATACTGCCTTGGGGCACGCCACAGCTAACTGCTCGCATGGTCGACCTAAATATGTTCATTGAAAGAAACTCTTACGCATATCGTTTCTTCTTGTGCAGGTTGTTTACACTAGCTCGATACGCAGCGATGATAGATTTCTGGTTGCAATAACGGGCCCACGCGTGTGTATAAGTATTGCCTATGAGTGCTTAATTCATGCAACTTCTTAGTACGTCAATATATTGAAGTGAATCCGAGGCCAACCGTGGCGGAAATATTCCAACAAACAATGAGAGAAGATATTGCTTCAGTGAAGTAACGACATGAATCTACGGAGAAAGCGATGCACGATTTTAACAAAGCGTCTAAACAACTTGGAAGGTAATGTTTATTCATTTATTTACAGGATACTGCAGGCTCAGAACCGAGCCCATGCAGGAGTGGTATCAAGAGTGAATCACAAGCACTTTACAAACAGCAAAATTCCAATTCACAATCAGAACAAGTAGTAAAAGTACACGCATACACGCACACTTAATAATATGCACTTACATACCCGCGTACATATAACAATTCATAATCAACAGTACTTTGAGCGCGTAATTCAATAGCAATTCATAATTAGTATAAGTATACGAACATACATAACTATAGAGACCTATGCATACATGCATGCACATACCACTTGACTCAGCACTAAGGCTTCTATTACGCCAACACATGCGTGTAAGCGATTGGGATTTCAAAAATTTCTAAAATCAGGGACCGAGAAAGGAAAGCGGTTTTCGTTATGATGTAATTGAGTCGAATGGGTGTATGTTTTGTAGTGACTCAGACGGCAAAGCGTTCCAGTCTGTAATGGTTCGAGGAAAAAACGAGAATTTAAATCTGTTAGTACGGGTATGAAATGGAGTTATCGATTCAGCATGGCGATTTGTAGCTAATCGTGACGTCAGAGGTTGGATGAACGAGGATGCCTGTTGTGCAAAATGGTTTGTTTTTCAAATGAAAAAGAAACTTTAATCTGGATGTGCAGACTGCCGAGCTCGTGCACGGAACTTTCGACAAAGTTTGGAGGCTCACTTGTAGTGCCTGAATCCATTGTAGGCTCATGCGCCTACAAACGTCATTAAAGAAATCCTGCTGCCATAAAATGCAGGAAAGCTTTGAAGGCTAAGCTCAGAAGCTGAAACAGGCCGGCTATTCGCCCATGCTCATTAGCTCGGTTGCAGAAACCTCGTTGAAGAAAGTTAAGAGAGAAATGAACACCAAAGGCACACAGTGCGCACCCTCCAAGCAAAAGAATAGGTCAGTTGTCACCCCGTACATGCACAAAACAACCCATAACTTGAAACTTGTGGCAGCGGAGTACAGTGTTCCAGTATATTTTTCTGCCCCCAAGAAACTATCTTCTTTGTGCAGCAAAACAGATCCAGCCAGAAGAGAAAGAAAAGAATGCCCGAAAAAGCTTGAAAAATCTGTTTGTCGAATGCGCAGAAGGTTTTGTTGATAGGATACCGCTGACATGTGTGAATGAAGGAAAGATTACTTTTAAGGGCTCGTTTTTCTTTGTTAGACAAATATTAATGGCAACTCACAGACGGTAACGCCAAAGGAAATATAGGGGGTGTTATTTGTAGCAATTAGAATATAAATGTAAAGAAAGTAAAGTGGACGAAAAGATAACTTGCCGCCGGCAGGCACCGAACCTGCGACCTTCGAATAATGAATCCGATGCCGTGCCACTGAGCTACGGCGGCGGTCATCCTCTCGGCCACTTTATAGGATATATATGTGTATTTTAAACCAAGGAGTGTTAGTCAGCGCCGATCGCAGTCATGGCGGCGAGTGTGGAACACTCTTTTTCTGCCTATTGGCGTCCGTAGCATGTGATCTTTTTACGAGCCGGCAGCTGACCAATAATCCCTCGCATACTACCTGAAGGCATCAAGTCTGCCAGAACGAGACCCTCGCTATGAATGCAGGGAAGAAGATTACTTTTAAGGGCTCGTTTTTCTTTGCTAAACAAAATAATAATGAGAACTAACTAATGAGACAGTAATGCCGAAGAAAGTATAGGGGGTGTTATTTGTAGCAATTAGGACATAAATGTGAGGAAAGTAAAGTGGACGAACATATAACTTGCCGCCGGCGGGGACCAAACCTGCGACCTTCGAATAACGCGTCCGATGCTCTACCACTGAGCTACGGCGGCGGGCATCCTCTCGTCCACTTCATAGGGTATATATGTGTATCTTAAACCTAGGAGTGTTAGTCAGCGCCGATCGCAGCCATGGCGTCGAGTGTGGAACATTCGCCGCCATGGCTGCGATCGGCGCTAGCACTGGCTTAGCAACTGCGCATGCGCGGCTTGGCCAGGTGGTGCGGCATCTGGTCGCTAAACGACGCGATGCTCGCTTCCTCTTTCTTTCCATCTTTTTTTCTCTCTCTGCTTCTTTCTCTCTCTTTCATTGATGTTCTCTCTGCCTCTCTTTTTATTTCTGCATTTCTTTCTCTCTATTTCTCTCTCAATCTTTCTGTGCTACGCTTTACTCTCTCCCCTCCTCCTTTGCCTGCTCGTCACCATCACATCTCTCCGCCTCACGCTCACTTTCCTTTCCCACCCCTTGCTACACTGTACTATAGACCATAGACGTAGCGCCATATTTCCATTGCGTGTCGCGCCATCTATCGCAAATGCGACGAAGCAACATCCCCACGCTGCCATGCAAGCAGACGCTAGACAAAGCAAACTCGAAATTTTCGAAACTCAGTCCGTCGGAGGGCGTGTTTCGCGTTTTTTTATATCCTGAACATTTTGGCTGTTTTTATTGGAACATCAAGAACACCTTGCTCGCGCAAGTCCACAATGTCTACAGTACGTGCTTTGCAGGCGGTGGAAGCAACCTCGTCAGGCACGTACGTTGTTACATTTGTAAAAACGTCCTCGCTGTAGCGCGCGTGAATCGTGATTGCAGTGCAGCTCGCGTAAGAGCGAAACGATGTTTTGTTGCCGCATATTACAAGTTGCGCGCAAAATTTTGTGAAAACTCAATATTTCAGCATGTATCGCATAATAATTAGTGTACGCTTTGCGGGTAGTTTCGCGGAACGTAATTTTTGTTTCACGGGCGCTCGAACAACGATGCGTCTTGCTCACAAAAGCGCGATTTCAGAGAGTATCACCTGCAGTATGATTCATCGATCCCTTTTGGAAGCTGTTTTACGCGATTTTAATCCTGTAAAGATGATGCTTGCGAAACTGCTGCTCTTAGTTAAGCCGATATTGAAATCAGCGGAATCCCGCTGTCTCTTATTAAATGTGCGCTGTGTAAATAAGCTGAAAATTTTACTGGTTGAGCAATCGCCACGCCTGCGTCTGCGACGTAAAGGACATTCGCGCTAGTATTGTTCACTTACGTGCCAATACATGTATTCTCTGCAGCTGGATGCCTTGTGTCCAAATAAATTTGGGGACATCAAACACTGGAATGGAGGCACGAAGTTCTGGCCAGCTGTTCAGGAACACCGTGACATTCACTACCTTTTGAAGACGAAAGCTTGTAATCTTTAAGGCGTGTATGCCATCAAAAGCACTAAAGCCTAATACTACGTGAAAGCGGCAAAACACGCTGCTTGCGTGTGCTTCAAAACGCAGCCTTGTACTACATTTTCGCCAAAGGAGGCGCTGAACGGTAGCGGGCACTAAGCGCACCCCCACACGAAGCTTGCGTCTGCCTTCAACCCAGCTGCGTGTCACGCAAATTAGGTTCGTAAATGGAATAGGTGGGCATCACACTAGAATACACGCAGTTATATAGTAGACTTACTCGCACATTTTCGGCTCCTAGTTTTTCTGTTTGAATTACAATTATCCACTCGCGGCGAGACTGAAAACACCGCACCGGAGCGATCCCCGTGGAACGTCGTGATCGTCGCAGAGAGCGCTAAGTAATATCCTCCTGCTGCGCTACCTGTTTCGGCATCCAAATACGACGTAGTAGTGCCCAGACGAGCTCTTATAGGCGGAAGCAGCGTAAACTGGTACTCTTTCGCACTTTAAAGCCTCAGAGCTGCAGCTTGCCCTGTTTTTTTTTTTTTGTTTTGTTTTTTGTTTAACCCATGCGCGCCTTGGCAGCCCAACGTCTGGGTGCGAGGCTATCCGCTTGGTTTTTCGCCAGCAGCCTGGGTGCGAGACAGGCGTGCTCTGGTGTATATAAATGGCTATACTATGCTCTGCCATCGTGCCTGCAAAGCCGAGTGGTTAGGACGCTCGCCTTCGGATCGACGGTACGCGGGTTCGAATGCCGTCTCGTGAAGAATTTCCTTTCGGCAAGAATTTTTCTCTTTCTTTATATCTTTATTTCCGTCTCTCTCGTTCTTTCCTTCTTTCTTTCTTTCTTTCTTTCTTTCTCTCTGTCTCTGTACTCGTTCTCAGGTAGCCGCACAGTGGCACATACCCGTTAAGATGATGATAGTTTTCTGCGATCGATTCACAAGGAACGATTTGCTAAACGGCTTCGCTGTTAAAAATGCCAAGCGAAACTGAAGGAAACAAGGATCTTAAACAGGAGCAAAATACAAGAAAGCCCATCAAGTGATTGAGGCTTTTCATAGTGATGGAAGCGTTAGTGATATTAGAGCAATGATTCGTCCCATAGAGTCGCACATGCGCCTGATTTACAGGCGTTGCTTGCATTTCTAAGGATGCTCAAAAAGTCATATGCAACCCATATGCATTTGCGCAAGACGACAGGATGGTGAAGGCCAACTTTTTTTTTAATCTTAGTTGATTGTACCGATCCCGCCCCAAAGCTTTCCGCACCCAACGTTGTTTTGCACTGCCTCCGGGACCTGAGGAATTAAATGGAAGCTTTCTGCACCTAACGTGGTCTTGCAGTGCCTCCGTGATCATCCCACCATCCTTTGATCAAGCGACGTTGTCATCTGATGGCGTCATCGTGTGACGTCACGTGGCGTGACCCCATCGTTCCGTCATGATGACGTCACAAATTTGAGCGACCTGGGACGTCATATTGACGTCATATGGTGACTTCATCACACGTTTGTCATTTTTTTGCATCACTGACGTTGACGCCGCCGACAGTCATTTTACGGGTTTGATGATGCATCTAAGGCTTTCGCCTTCATAAATGTTATGTCCGCCATCTTTTCTTCCACAATTAATTTTTTTTCAATTGAGAGTCGCGTTTGTGGGATGTCCATAAATCCTGCCGAACAAGCCCAACTTTCTGTCGTTCCAGTTGTCCTCTCACTTGAATTGCTCATATTTGCGCCCGATAAAAATGTAGTGTTGCAAAGTATACGAATACTGAACCCTTTCAGACGCCACCTATGTTGAACTGTCTGTAAATGCGTCAAGTCGATAGGACGTTATTTCAAGGCGTTCGATATTATACTGCAACAAAATAGTCATAATACGTTGATTTATGTGTGTTGCATTTATTTATTTATTTATTTATTTATTTATTTATTTATTTATTTATTTATTTATTTATTTATTTATTTATTTATTTCAATACCCTCAGGGCCCGAGGCATTACAGAGGGGAGTGGGTTACATTTTAATGCAACATAGTTAAAAAAGAAAAAAAACTTGGGGGTTACATAGTGACAATGAAGAAAACCAACAATAAACAGTGCACAGTAAAAGAACAAAAAACAGATGATTTAGAAATGCAAAGCAAAACAGGGTCTAATACAACAAGGAATCAACGCTAACGAAATAACACTCAAGCACAAGCACGTGCCTATGAACCAAAGAATGCATCGTTGCAGCAATATGTGCCAATATACATATAGGCATGTACAAAAAAATGAAAACAAAAGGGCTACCCCAAAAAATGGAAATGCTATAATCCTACAGAAATACCATTATGACAACAACGGGTGACTTACAGCAGCCTTAAACTTAGGGTTATCAGTAATCTCGACGACAGATTGGGGAACGCGATTCCAACTTGCTGACCTACGGGGATGAATGAATTGTAAAAATAGTTGGTGTGGCATGTCGGAATACCAACTTTATGATGATGATCGATGCGAGCAGATACGTAAGAAGAAGGGGTTATCAATTTATTCTTGAGGATAGGGTTGTCGTAATATACCATGTGGAACAGGCAGAGGCGAGATATTTTCCTACGTTGAGAAAGCAGAGGTAATGATAAACTTGTTTTCATGGAAATGACGCTGGAGGTGCGAATATAGTTAGAAAGAATGAAACGAGCAGCCCGGTTCTGGATGGATTCAAGCTGATTAATGAGCCATATTCTAGTTTGGAACGGACTAATGATTTATAAAGAAGTAGTTTTACAGGGCTAGATGAAAGAGAGAAGTTGCGGCGTATAAAGCCCAGCGTGCGATTAGCATTATTGGTTACATGTTCTACATGCATCTTCCAAGAAAGATCCGAAGAGATGAGTACGCCTAGATATTTGTAACAGGAAACAGATTCCAGGTTAGTATTATTGAGACGATAAGGGGGCAGTGTTGTATTGCGACGTGAAATACGCATGTGCTTGCATTGTTAGTGTTTAATTCCATGTTTCCACGTGTTAGACCAGTCACGAACCCGGTTTATATCAGCCTGAAGAAGATCTATGTCGGAGTCACTGTTAATAACACGGTGTAAAACGCAGTCATCAGCGAACAGGTTAACTGATGAACACAGATCAGGTAAGTCGTTTCTATAGATGAGAAAAAGCAAGGGTCCCAGCACAGAGCCTTGCAGCACGCCCGATTCGACAGCAGATGTGATGGAGGAGGTGTTATTATTAACAGTGACAAATTGGGAACGATCAGTGAGAAAAGAGTGCAGCCATTGAAGAACGTCGGATCAATGTTAAGTTTACTAAGTTTAAAAGAAGTAGTTGATGAGAACCTTGTCAAACGCTTTTGAGAAGTCTAGGAATATGCAGTCGACAATGGAACCCCCGTCAATTGAGGATGGAATTTAGGTCATGTGTGAATGTCAAAAGCTGTGTTTCACATGAAAATGATTTGCGAAATGCCTGCTGATGATCTGTAAAAAAGGCATTTGACTGTAGGAAAGATGCGAGGGGAGAGCAAATAAACATGTTCCATAATTTTACATGAAATGCACGTAAGTGAGATGGGTCGATAATTATATGGAGAATGCCTATCCCCAGACTTGTGCAAGGGAATCACCTTCCCTACCCTTCCAGTCTTCCGGAATGCAACCGGTCTGAAGTGATTGCTGAAATAGATTAGTGAAAAGCATGGCACTGTACACTTTAGCACTAATTAAAACTTGGAATTGATGTCGTCAACGCCACATGATGATGAAATTTGAGGTTTTGTAATATTTTTTCTATGCCAGCAGTATCAAAGACAACAGGGTCCATTGTTAAAAAATCGGTAGCGACATAGGTGGGAGTTTACAGAACACACATTTTTAAAAAAACAGCAACGAATACCGACTTTAAAACATTTGCGATTCGTCGAGTGGGATTAGATGATCGCCTGCATCTTTAAGGGGGATGGGTGAATTGTCTCGTTTGTTGACTACATTCCAAACTTGCTTAGGGTTAGTAAATAAAAGAGATGATAATGTAGTATTGAAAAATAAATCCTTTGCTGCTTGAGGGCTTGCTTATATTCAGTAGCCACGGTCTGATAAGCATTCCCAGCGCTCTGAGTGCTGGTTAGCTTTGCAGAGCGGAAAATGCGTTTTTTCTTATTGAGTAGTCTTTTTAGCGATTGACACAGCCATGGCGATTGCCCTTTGGATGTGATTACTATGCGTGGCCCGTATTTTCCTGTGAGTGAGAGAACCTCTTCCTTGAATAAAATCCAGTTAGTATTTACGGAGCGATCATAAAAGCTGTGCATGTAATCACCCAAAAAAGCAGAGAGATCATAATTAACAGCATCGAAATCCGCATGTTTATAGTACCGGATATATTTTACAGCGAAAGCTGTTATGAGGTCATTTCACCGGCCGTTTTTGGTGCCATAGTTGTCCGCCGCCGCCGCCGGTGTCCGTAACCAGTATCGCTCGAAATAATAAAAAAACTAAATAAGAAAAAAATTCCAGGATGGAACGAGGTTCGAACCTGGGCCCTCTGCGTGGGAGCCCAGTATTCAACCCTCTGAGCCATGCCGGTGCTTGAAACTGCTTTGCAAAAGGTCCTATACAGGCTTCATGTCGGGAAGGAACCACATTAGCATATGCAATATAGCGTGGTAAAAGAGTAGAATAAGCACCAAGCGTCGCACAACGCGAATTCTGTAACCAGGCGTCACACAATGCGAATTGCGCAACGAATAGGTTGTTGAATGCTTCCAACCCATTACAAAGAGCTCTTCCATAATTCTTCATCGTCATCACGCACAGCATCAACAAAGTGCGCATGATGCCTTACATGCGTTTAGCAGGTACCACGGCTGTCTGTAGAATGACGAAAAATGGCACAGTGCCTACTGCCCCACTTCTCAAAAATTACAATGATTTATAGCGTAGTGGGTTCCTCGCAAGTGCACTTCTGTTGGTTGCCAAGGAAGCCCATAAGGCTCCCATGATCCATTTCCTCAGGGTCTCAATAATGTCAATTCTCTCTCTCTCTCGCTCTACGTTTCTTTGGTTAAATTGTGTTATAAAGCGTGGTGGGACAGTTAAATAACGACCGGGCGTCACATAACGTGCATTACGTAACTAGTGGGTCGTTTAAAGCTTCCAACCCATTACAAAGGGCGCAACCATAATTATTCATCGTCATCAACCGCCGCGTCAACAAACTGCACATAATCGCTTACATATGGTACCTCGCTTCTCCGCAGAACAACGAATAATGTCGTGCTGGGTGCTTCCCAACTTCCCAAAAATTACGCTTTGTGGCGTAGTGGGTACGTTGCTAATGTACCTGTATTAGTAGCCACAGGAGAGTTTATAACGGGCTCTAGAAATGCCGCTCTTCCAGCTTTCGCTGTGACTGTGCTGCGCTTTCCGCGCAGGCCTGGCGTTTTTTTTGTGGTTGCTACTGATACACAGTGCAGGCGAAAGAAAAATAAAGCAGCAAATGGTCGCTTAGTCCGCAAATGGTCAGCAAATGGTCGCTTAGATCAGGTGCAGTGGTGAGTACTAGATCTAAGATGTTAGATGTGGTACACGTAATTCTTGCTGCCTGCTTCACTAGCTGCAGGACAAGTTAAAATCGTTGCACAAATTCAAAAACACGTCGCCCACACCGGAGAAAGGATGACAAGTGGAATGCACGTTAGACCTAACTATATTCGGGAAGTTAAAGTCACCTAGTAAAAGAAGCGGTCTATTCGGATACCGTACTGTTAACATGTAAATGACATCATGAAGCTCGTCAACAAAAGTGGGTGTACAGGATGGTGGTCGATAGCAAGCGCCCAACTGCAACTTCTTAGAACACGTTTGTATTTTCAAATAGAACAAGTTCTAAATCGTTACTAAAATTTGATCCTAATTAATTGATCCTAATTAAATTGGAGTTCAATACCTATTTATCTTTAAGTCATTCATGCTCCGTTTTTGCATAAATCTAATCAAATCTCAGGCTAGAAGTACAGTGCAAGTTCGTTTCCGTTTGTATTCAGTTCAGTTCAGTTTATTACCTTAAGGGCCCCCCTTTCTAGGAGAGGAAATACATAAGGGGTGGGGTTTTATTTAGGTTAACAATAAGCAGTGAAAGTTGTTTTAGTATTGAATATGATCAATAACACGGTCTTGAAAGGCAAATGATGAGACGATGGTGGCGATGACCCGGGGGAGGCCGTTCCAGTCTGTGGTTTGCTCGAAAAACGAATGAGGCAGAAAAAGTAATGGTGCGCGATGATGGGCGGGCAACTTGAAATGGATGACTGGTTCGATGAGATTTGCGTGCTGCGGCTGCTATATAAGGTGGCTTATTGAGGTAAGAATGAAATAATTGTGATAAAGCATGAGAGTTGCAGTGCGGCGGCGCAAAGAAAGGGGTGAAAGTCCAGATTTCGCTTTCAAAGGTGAAATGTTGATGTCGTATGCGTAAGATGAGTGAAGGAATCTGGCGGCACGGTTTTGTACCGCTTCTAATGCATAGATTAAATACGCTTGATGTGGGCTCCATATGGCAGATGGTATTTTAATTTCGGTGTGGATTAGTGATTTGTGCGCAAGTAATTTTACATGTAGGGGGCTAGGCGGAGATGGCGCTTGAGAAAACGAAGTGCTTTATTGGATGCTGAAAAACTACATTAGCGATGTGGGTACGCCCTGATAAATCATAAGACAAGGTTATTCCAAGATATTTATGAGATGATTTTCCAAGATATTTATAAGATAATTATACGATTGATTTTCCGCAAAGTACAATTATGCTTTTGACTTGGCTCATGGAAGCGGCACGTCGAACGTAGTAGTGCCTTCAGCAAAGTGATCATATGCAAGAGTACACTGCAAAATTAAGTTAAATGAAGGCCCACTAATTTCGCATCAGTTGACCCGCCACGGTGGTCTAGTAGTTAAGGTGCTCGACTTCACACCCGCACGTCGCGGGAGCAAATCCCGGCCGCGGCGGGCCGCATTTTTGATGGAGGTGAAAGGCCTAGAGTTCCGTGTACTTAGATTTAGGTTGCACGTTACAGAACCCCACGTAGTCAAAATTTCCGGATCCCTCCACTACTGCGTTTCTCATATCATATCGTAGTTTTGGGACGTTAAACCCCAACAATTATTATTATTTCGCAGGAGGGTCAATTCATCCAAAGCTCCACTGTATCTTCCTTTTTATGAGTCGCTATAGTCGTCACAAAAAGCAAGTGGTCTCCACAATTCTGTACAGAGCGTCTCAAAGGGACACAGAGTTGCGATGGTCGCGTCTGCTGAGTCGTCTAGAAAGCCCAAGCGCTTCCTTGTATGTGAAGCTGTATGGGAGAAAGCACTGTCTTTATTACAATTGCCAATAGGGAAATCTTACATGGCTGACCTCGTGGAATCAACATCCAATATCGCTGGGGATCGATAGAAGTGACGAATAATGTCCTCGGCCAAAATTGACCCTGCGAGGCCCTCCAATGTGTTAGTCATCAGCACTTGGACGAAGAATCGTAATGGTCAGCGAAAGATGACCCCGTTCACCCTAAAAGTAGCCAAGTGTGTAAAATCATGTAAATTGTGGTGCACATTGTGAAGACCTAAAAATAATGTTCGTAATGTTCGATAGTGATATATGCTGTGCATTCATATTGCACCATATACATAGAAGCATGCACGGCTAGTGACCATAAACTTCTGTCTTAACCATTGAAAACTGCACTAAGCGTCACTCATACTAGCAATTATAAATGACCGTTCGAACTCGTCCAACCAGCACCTTGTTATTCTAAGTTCGCCACACTACAGCCAGCGTATCTAAGGCATACCGCGGTGGGCAAACATATTACGGTGCTAAGGGCTACATTTTCTTCAATAAGTATTATTTTTCATTCTTTTCATTTCAAATCGGTTGGCATAGGGAATCATTTAAGAAACCTGAGCACAGAAAAAGGTAGACAAGAAAGAGAGGGAAGACACAGCGCTGGACTCACACCTGAAAGTTTCCTGGAAGGAAACATGAACTTGTCAGCGCAAGCTGCGCATGTGAAATGAGGTCAACACCAGAAAAGAATAATTTATCAGACGTTCATGAATAAAAGAAAACTCCTTTTTTTGTACCACATCGCTGTGAGTTGGCTAACGCGTGAAACGCCGGAATCGCTCATGTGAAAAGCTTCCCAAACTTCTCGTGTGAACTGGTCAAAGTGCTTAAACAGACTACAGTGTGGGAATAACCGGTGCGCAATCGCGCGAGGTGCATTGAGGTGCCTGCACATTATCTCCTTTAGAATACGTTGAACACCAGGCCAACCAGGCCACCTGGATCATTACTGTTCATCACATGCAGTGCAGTGCATCGGCTCTTAGCATCGGAATGTTGCAATTCATAAGCATGCAACTTATCTCGAACATGGCAGTCTTTATTTACGATCACCTTCACTCAAACATTCCCTTAAAATTTTTTATTTAAAATGGAACAGCTTGCCCATCACATTCAAACTTCTCTTTCATCAATGAGTAACTTCTTGTCTCCTAAAATTAGAAATAATGAACGTAAATGTATTCCTATATTCCGAGCGTTGTCCTTCTAGAACTGTGTGCCAAATGACACCAACCTCTGCCCTAGTGCAATCAACATTAAAGAGCATTTATTTTCATATTTAGTCTGCTTGTGGATACTGCTGCGCACTTTCATATGCTTTGTTTCATGTGTTGAGATGATTATCATTATTTTTTGACAAGGTTATACCTTGTTTCGGCTCCCTTGTTTTCCTCTGTAAACACATCACCACTTAGCTGCATTTTCGTTAACCTGATTTGTATTGTTCATCCTTAAGTTGTACGGGAGGTAATCCCGTATAGTGGCACGCAACGTATTAGTGGACTTCGTTGTTTTTTTTTTTTCTTTGCTTCTGGAAAGACCTTCCAGAAGTCATTTTTCCTGCAGACTGCGCAAGACTTCCCGCCCACATCGCAATGCCATCTCAGTTTGCCCAATTTAAAACTGCAGTAAAAGCCATATTTTATCCTTGTAATGTGATCCACTGCTGTTTTTCAATTTTTTTCTTTGTTATCGTTGGTGCTGTTTTTGCTTTTTTGCTTTCTTTTTATCTATCATTTTTTCTTGTCCACCCCTCATGTAATGTCCTTCGGGACCCTTGAGATACTAATAAACGAAACGAAAACGAACGAGTTGATCACAAATTTACCTCTTTTCTGAATTTGCATTACCCTAATTTAGTTTGTTCCGTTAATTAGGGAAAGACGTCACGTTAACGCCCGGATATTTGACACCTTCTGCACAGATTGCCGTTGATATTTACTTGACATGACCGAATGAATAAGCTTGTTCAAAGCGGCGAGGTCGCTCTCATAGCCGGGATCAACCACTCCGTCCAAAGCAGTCTTCCATTCTTCCACTGCTTCAGTGGTGAGCGCAAGAATGTGCCGCGTGGAGCGTCATTGGTTTCTGTTGCTCGCTCGCTCGCTTGCTGGAAATGCAGACAAGCGCAGGCATAAACAGGGATGACGTAGCGCAGGGCCTGCAAGGAAGAGAGAGCCGCCAAGTGAAACGCTCTTGTGCGCGCACGTGTTGGGCAGGAGGCAAGAAGGGGTCCCGGCGGCAGGCTCGTTTCACGGCAATGATGGATTGTGTTGCGGTGAGAGCGGGAGGGTGCAGAAAAGAGCCCGTCATCCATTGGGGCTGGAAAGACAAACACGAAGCTCTTCCCACGCCGTGGCTTGTCTACGCAGCCGACCGCGTCTTTCCTCACAGTTCCGGGCGGCGACCACAAAGCGCGGGTGTCTGGCTGTGATGCTTTCTTTGACACGTTCCTCAGCTGCAGCGGCCCTCAGCGGCCACCACTCCAGAAACTGCGTTTTTTTGGAACCGCATTCGTGTCAGTGCACGATACACCATTCGTTTCGCCATTTGAGGAACCTGTTTCTAAACTTATAGCAAACGCGGAAGATATTTGATTGCTTAATTTTACTTCCCCAGATGCACGAAGCGAGCCTTTAACAAATTGAGAAAATCATTCGCTTGATAGAGGTTCAGGCTCGCGTTAACTAAATACAACGGCATGTTAGCTTTAACTTGTGCAGCAAAAGATATCGAATAAGTGATACGTGCCCTCATTGATACGCAGGGCAGATATTGCTGCGCAGTTTATCTTCTAGTTATAACCTTCGTAAATATTTATTAAGCATATATTTGCAGATTCGACAATAGCTAGTCTAGCATATAAAACATCACAAATATGAAGCGTCTGAAAAGGCGAAAGCATGACTCCTCCTCTCGTGTTGCGCTTCGTTCCCTTCGTGGCATGCACAGGCATTTTATACGCGAACGCTCTAATTCAGTGTAGGTGCAATGTATCCATGAAGAGTACTGTCCCACGCACAGAAACCTTTTCAGAAATTGAGATCCCGGTAGAATCTGCGTCAAACGGTATTGCTAGCTTTAGTATTATTTGCGCCAACTTACACGAATAATTCGCCATAAAAGACAAATGCTGAATTATCGCAGCATTTACTCGCCTTGTTAGGAGCTACGATAAATGGTTTTCAGTGTTGTATACTCTAAAACATTATACGTGAAAATGCGCAATCAGGCATTTTCACTCGCAACTTTCTGGAAAAGGATAAAATGATGTATTTGTGACAGTGGTTTTCATGTCTAAAAGCATAACATGGTAAATAGAGCGTGAAGTAGGAATATTGTTAGCAACTCTGGTGTTCTTCAGCTTTCTCCTTCCTCTGTGCAGAGTCAACGAAACCCCGACACCTCCCACCTGTCGTTGAGTCTTCCATTCCTCTTGTATTTAAGCAGCAGTGAAACGTACCACAAATGCACTCATTGAGCGAATAAATAGAACACCCGGAAATTGCAAACACTGAAAATTCAAGTTGCAAACTGAATATCTCTAGTAAGTTCATCAGAGAATGATTCCTAGGGCACATATAAAAGCGCGAACCAAAGCCGGTCATTCCACTTCCTCGTATAGAAGAACGAAAGACGACACAAGCAGACAACGGCAGTATCATGGCGTAAAATAAGGTAGACACAAATGTTATCTGGGCATGCTCAGGTATGGTACCGCCGCCCGTCAATCTCACACGCGCGCTGTCCTATGCGAGAGGTAAGTGTTCAGGTATTTTAGGCATTTGATTTCTTCTTTATGAAATGTGACCGAGGGTCACCTCACGTGTCGCAATTGAATAATATTGAAATGCCAAGCATGAATCATGAGACGCGTTGCTTCGTTCTTGTAGCTGCACTGAAATGCACAGTTATCAAGTTTTTCCGACGAACCTCTAGCTAACGACATTTTATATCGTTAGCTGGAGACCGAGATTTTAATGTTGATGAACTCTGTTGCGGATTAAAATCGCTTTCTAAGCTTTACAGACACGCGTCGATGAAAGCGGCCGGAGTCCAATGAGCCGCATCGTACGCACAGTGGAGAGAACAGACCTGCATCTCATCGCGGCCTCACTGGCGAGCGACAACTTTGTGCGCACCAGACGTTATCAAGAGTCGCTATGAGCACGCGCCTGTTGTTCAAGGTAATGTATCGTGCCCTGTGCATCGAACCAAGCAAATAAGCATAGTATTTCAGTAGGAGGCCTAAACAGCTGTAACACTGTGACTGTAACGTTATGCGCCATGTAACGCTATGCTGTAACGCTACGCTGGGGCAAGAAGGGGAACTTCAATCCCTTTTTGAATAAGTTCTTATTGAAACACTTCCGTTTATCTTACATAAAACAAGGAAAAAATGCAGCAATGTAATTTTGTAAGCTGTGAGTACGTCCGAATACGAAGTTAGTGAAAGCGCAAGACAGCTTGGGCTGTGTTTGCTTTCGTATACCTCCTGCCTTTTGCGTTTAATTAACCACTCACATATCCAACCTTTAGCCGGGCGTTACTAGCGCAAAAAAACAACACGAAACAGTTTTTTTTTACCTTTTTTGAAGAGTGAGAGAACCCGAACACGTAATACATCGGGATCCCAGTAATCAGCAACCGTGGTCGCTGAGCGGGTGTTGCCTAGCTAAGATCGACGGCACGAGTTTTAATTCCCGAACCCGCCGGCCGCATTTAGATGTCCGGTGTATGGAGATGTGTTGAAAAAGATTTATTTTGAATATTTCTTGGCTCGATCGTTAGCCATAATGGCGACAAATTGCAACGAAATATTCGACGGGTGTATATATACAGTTTGTACATACACCTGCCGAACTCACCGCCTTCATGTATTACAAGAATGTGGTGGTAAATACAGGCTAAATATACACTGTTGTAATACACGAAGGCGGAAGTCTGCTGCACTCATGCAAGACAAGTGAGCCGCAATGAGCACTGGTTCTGTGAAATATGCGAATACTTTTTTTCTTTCTTTTTTCCAAAGCCGTTTCGAGCACTGGCGTGGCTCTGTAGCAGAACATAAGGTCTCGCACAATGCATAGGTTCTGTAACGCATACAGAGCGCAGAATGCATTAAGTGTGCAAAAGTCCCATGGCTGTAAAGGTCGATATGGGATGGAGATGCCTTGAGGTAACAGAGGCTCAGAGCAAAGTGAGGTTCGAAGAGTGGCTAAGGAATATGAAGGACAGTAGATGGGCAGAGAAAGCGTTCCGGTAGTTGTACAGGAACACCGTTGACACGCAATGGAGAAAAGGAACCAGGAGACTCACCAGCCGTGTACTAGCTGGTGAGTTTCCACCAAGAGATTCAAGCTAAAGGTCAGAGAGGCGGAGAGGATTTATTGGATATGAGCGATGGAAAAAATCCGGCTCTGAGTGACACCCGAAAGGCAAGACGAAATAAGAAGGGAGGTGTCTTATGATAATACAAGGGGAAGCGCTTTACTGTTTGAAGCAAGGTCGGGTTGCCTTAGAGCGTGTAGTTATAAAGCGAGATTCAGTAAAGAAGAACAAAAATGTACATGCTGTGGGGAAGCTAAGGAAACGAAGGAGAATGTTCTAATTGAATGTGGATCTATCCACCGGGGTGTATGTTTGGGCACTAGCCTACATGAAGCCTACGATTTTAGGAACAATAATGGAAAGGTAAGCTGGTCCGCGATAGAAATAAGAGACGCTTAGAGGGTTGGTGGCGGAAAAGTGGAGAGAAAGGACAAAAATAGGGAGGGAGAGAGAGAGAGAGAGAAAGGTCAAGTGAAAGGCAGGGAGGTTAACCAGAAGTTTTTCGGTTTGCTACCCTGCACTGGAGGAAGGGGTAAGGGGGGGGGGGTTAGAAAGGTAAGGAAGGAAAAAAGAGTAAAAAAACGCACACACACTCAAGCACGGGAGCACCATATTCGTTTAGCGAGGTCGGTTGAACGGAGAAACTTCAGCAGCGCCTTCGTCGTTTTCTGGTTGGAAGCTAGAACGTTCCGGCACTCCAAAATTGATTGTTGAGAAGAAAGAAGGTCATTCTACCGTAAGGGGCAGAGAGATCGGCTCTGAATTCATGGTAGTTCGTCTCTCTCTCTCTCTCTTTTATAGTAAGATCTATTTCTTAGAAATAGACAAGGCCCACTTAAAAACACAAAAAAATAACTGTTTTCTTTTTTTTTTTGCGGTTGGTGGCGCGAAGGTTACCGCCCCTTTATAAAGGGGACGCTGATAGCAACCATCCATTTAGCCAGCCAGCCAGCCAGCCAATCAGCGGAGGCCGAAATGGACAGTCCATTATATGGACACTGAGAATAGCTCTCCTGATGTCAGTTCCTGTAACGCGCGCCACATTTTTCAAGGCGTCTGATGAGGCTTTCGGCTAAGTAACTGAAAACATCGAAAGGTCGAGCTTTAAACTATATGGTGGAAAGCAAATATGCGAAAGACAAACGTGATCCAATCGCGGAGATTGTCACAGGCTGTAGCCTAGACTTCGCGTTTCTGAGTGAACAATTGGCGGTTGAACTGCCTAGTGCGCCTTTCTTGCGTAACCTAGAATACTGACAGGATGACCAAAGCGCCGCGTGAATACCTGGTGGGGCGTGCGGCGTTTCCGCTGAGCTCCTGCCGGACACACCAGTGTGCCGAAACCGTGTATCTGATAAACCGTGTGACCGTGCTCATTTACAATTACAAGCCACTAGAGTATGGCTGTTTTTGT
Source organism: Rhipicephalus sanguineus (assembly GCF_013339695.2). NCBI lineage: Eukaryota > Metazoa > Arthropoda > Arachnida > Ixodida > Ixodidae > Rhipicephalus > Rhipicephalus sanguineus. The sequence goes on from NC_051184.2 coordinate 116,578,093, forward strand.
GCAATGAAATAACGAGGGAAGGGGTCGAGGGGGCTGGGGAAGGGGGGGGGGGGCTGTCGCCCTCGTGCGCACGAGGGGGCTAGGGGGCTTCTGGCGCCCACTCCTAATCACCTAGGAGGAGCGGGTGGAGGCGAAAAGCCTGCTCCATACGTTTACTCAGTGATGATCACGCAGGTTTTCGACGACAATAGCAGCCGAAGACCACTGATTTAGCATATCAAGAACTCTTTCTTTCCTATATTTTTACTTCAGGAAAGCCACGAACCAAAAGCCAGGCCATTGTGAGAAGCACGCCATTGCATCATTTTCATTTTTTATTTTTCATCGATTTGTGAAGCATGTTGTCTTTGGACTCGACTGGGGGGGGGGGGGGGAGGGGGGGGGGGCTGCGATGAAGCTTTGCTAATGAGGAACCCTGCGCATGCGAATGACCGTGCTAAAACCGTTGTAGTTCCTGATGGACAGCTAGGGAAACGACGAGGCGTATTGTAAACCCAAAGCACTCTGCAATTCATTATTCCTGGATTTCGTTTTCCTTCTATTCTCACATTATTTTGGTAGGTTCTTGCACAGATTTTCCCTTTCTTAATGTATACAGCGTTAGGTATTGCTAATGATTGGCTTTGGGAATGGCTCACTTCTGCATTTGTATAGCATTAATATTCCTTTCTTCATTAGATATCACGACTGTAGATATCTCTGTATTCAGGCCCCCATATTAGCCCTCATTACCACACGTGCTTGCCTCAATTGTAGTTTGTCTCTTGCATTGTCCACTTGTGAAAGTATGAAAGCGACATCCAAGCGTCCAGGAACCATCCGTTTCATGGGTCATACGTTTCACCAATTCCTTAAGTAAGATAAGTCGAAGTCTAGGCTACTGTTGACCAGTATCTCGATACCCTCAGAATAAAGCATTAGCAATCATAGAAATAACTGCATTCGTGCTACAGTCCTCGATTAATATTCTATATTTCCGTGCAATTGTGCCATCCTAGACTATCTTTACGTGGCTATCCCTATCGAACTCGCTCAGCAGTTGCACTAAATTGTCGTAGGCCCTGGCAATTCACAATGTCCCACAGAACTTCCCGGCTCACGTTGTTGTAAGCTGTCTTAATATGTTGATATCCTATGAATAAAGGTCTATTCTGAGCTTCTGATGTTTCTGTGGACTCTGTAAATACACAATATTGTCCTCTAAACGCTGAACCGATTCTATCATGTCGTTCCTCTAATATACGCATTTTTCAGTTCACATTGACGACTATGCATGTATTCGTGGCTGTTGCCATGACATTCTGTCTACCACCGATGTTACTTCGAGGAGCCTGTCATATAGTCATCAACTTTGCGTTTATCGACAGTTTTCATATGGCTTTTATGTCATCCTGGTCACTTCTTTTTTTTTTTTGCAACTCGCTCCGCGGCACTATAACTAGCCTCGCTTTGATAATTGGACCGAGCTGTTTTATTAAGTCTGTAGGTATTTCATCTAATTCTGCTGCCGTGTAGTTGAAGACGCTGCTGTTATTTTCTCAATTATTATTGAAAAGGTGTTAGCTAAAGTAAAGCTGTGTTTGCTGATTGCTCGATATGTCCCTACGGCATTGAATATACTGTTTAAAACTTCTAGACTTCCTCTTGACTTGCGGAAACGACGACTTGTGGAGGATGCGCAAACGACGCGATCATGTCCTCCCTTTTAGCACTTTGACAGCGTAAAGAAAGAAAAAGAAAGAGAGAGAGAGAGAGAAAAACGCGGCAATGGTCGATGACGACGCGGCAAATTTTGTGAATGGCGGCAAGAAAGTTCGGGCGCGCAAGTGATGCGCGTAGTTGAGTGCGCGCCGATGTGAATGCTGCACGTGCTCGGCGATCTCCGTGGGTGGCTACAGCGGCCCGCGGGGTTCTTTCACTCAGATGACCATGGGTTTTCAAGACGCTCAGGGCAGAGGGCGCAGCCATTGAGCGCGGGACCAAAGGAAGCATCCACGGCGGCAAACACACAAGGGCGCGTGCGCGCAGCTGTGGGACACATTGACGGGGTCAAACAGAGGAAGCGGGTTTATTATACGCACTCCCTTCGTGACCGCTGGCGAAGGGGTGTCGCGTCGCGCCTTTGACCGCGCCGCCCTGCTGCGCACGGTGGAGGCGGCACTCTTCAAAAGATACGCGCCTTCTTCTCAGGGCCCACGCTCGGCTTCGGCCGCGTCCGTACACACGAGCCCGCCCAGCGTGTCCCCTTCGATCAACTGCCGAAGGGAGGACCAACGGTACGAGCGACACCGCCTCAACAAGCTCGGAATTAGTTTGACCATTCAACTGAGGGTAGTTACACTGACGAAAACGCAATGCCGCGCTCTTCTTTAACAATGTATTCTACGCAGGTACTTACAAGGGCAGACAGAAAGAATCGCACCTAGGTGTGGTTTGGACATTTTCGTGAAGGCTGTTGTCGACAAATGAAAACAGGCTGGAAACACTGTCTAAAGGCGCAGAAACAGCCGCCGATAATAATCAACGTAAGCGAAGTAGGCTTCGAGAAATCTGGACGCTGATACGCTCGGAGTCTTGCTTTATTACTATTATTTGCAATGAAGTTGCATTTGATATTTCACCGAGTTAATCGGTGTGAACGCGAGCGCCGCCTTGTGCTAGCGCTCCTGGAACATTCATTGCGGTGTCGTGCATTTCTGTGTTACGTGTAGGCGTCGCTCCAGCACATCACCGAGTGCCAAGCCTCCGGTGTTGGTTGCTTCCACACGAGAAGGCGCTTGACGTTACCATCCACCTCGCTTATTTCTTCCCGGTGCCGAACGATGCTTAGAGTAGTTGGTTCCGACGTCTAACTCACCCATTAATTTTTTCTGCTGACGGAGATTTCGTATCGCACTTCCAGCACCCTTACGCCTCACCTGATGCAAGACGTGCTTCGGAGATATGCCAAAGAAACACGGCGGGGGTTTGGCCATTCGTGTTTATACAAGTCCTAAATATGACGCAGGGTGCGCTGCATTCTCGTATATGCCAAAGCTTTACACGAGATTGGTGGACGCCAGTCAGTGAAGGAAAATAGCGTTGAAAGCAGGTACGAAGAATTCATTTTACTTCCTCAAAGGTCTCTTGTTGAAGCACTGCATGAAGGGGTGGGTTATCAAGGGGGAACGGTATAATATAATTTATAATAGGACGGCTTTGATGAGCCGCTTGAATGCTGGCGGTTCGATGAAAGTGGCATCTTCGGTGGGCAGGCCATTCCAGTCTCGCGCTGGGTGCAGGAAAGAAACATTGCTGAAAGGTAACAGAATGGGCTTGTGGGGAATATGCGGCATGAGAGTGACTGGTGCTGGGAATGCGGTGGGCTCATTTTATGTATTGGTTGTCAAAAGGCAAAGAAGGGGACATTTTATGAAAAAACGTTACGGTTACGACACGCTATTCTACGCCGTGAGGCTAGAATGGGTAAGGTAATCGAGGAATGTAGTGCTGAGATGATTCAATTCTTTAAATAATTAGACAGAATTGATCATGTCTCATGTTTTTTTAATTAAGTCGGCGACGTTAGCCTATTGTGGTGAGGGTCAAAAATCACATTGGCATACTCCACCTTCTGCCACACAAAGCATTGAAAGTAAGTTGTTTAATAGAGGTAATACCACGAATGTTAACAAAAGCGCAGCCTACACGCAGCTTACTCGCTTCAAGCATAGAACAGTGCGTATGACGAGAGAGTAGAGTCTTTTAGCAAGTTACGGAAATACGGTACGCAAATACGGTAAGGCAGTACGGTAGCGCTCCTCCTTTCCCGCTGGTTGTGCTTTGGCCGCTCAACGACTGGGAAAGGAGGAGCGGTACCGTACTGCCTTACCGTATTTGCGTACCGTATTTTCCGTAACTTGCTAAAAGACTCTAGTATCTCTTATTATTATAACGACATCGTACACTTCACGTAGCGAAGCCAGGTCAGGCCGAATGGCCTTTAGCTTCGCTTCGTTTTTCTGTATGTTTTCTAGAAATAAAATCTGTTCATTCATTCAGACCGCCCTGAATGACGCGATATCTCTATGCACACTTGCGGCAAGCCCGTGCGGCACTTTTGAAGGGTCAGTCTAATTTGAACTAGTCAAATGTGGGCAGGGTGCAAGCGGTCTATGCTGGCACCTACACTTTCCTTCGCTCGAATACGCTAAAATACATGACAACATGTAACGCAAAACATTTTATTTCATTAAGTGGTTCGTCGTTCTGCATGGATGCAATCAATCTTTTGAGAATTGCGAAACTTGAGCGGATTGTGAAAATGTTGCCCTCTCTATCACGAGCGGCAGCAAGACGGGCCGAACACACAATGAAGCTGATACGGATGCGTTGCCACAGAAGAGTGGATGTATTGGTTCATAATGCAGAAAAAAAAGCCCCACATGAACAGAGAGTAAGAAAGCACGAAGAAAGAGCTCCGTCCTGTGTTCTTTCTAGTCTCCGTTCGAGTTTTTTTCATTACGAACCTATAAAAACATGGCCAATTGGCAGTTGTCCTAGATGTATTAATCCTCCGTGCTGTCTGTGCTCTGTTTGGGACCGCGACGCGCTCAGTCTGTTGGTTGCATTGGGTTAGCGACGCAATGCGTGTCGCATTGCAGTGTCCCTCAACATGAAGAGGTGCTCTTCTATTAACATACAATAAATAAGCGTTTTTAGATTGCTGAATTTGTGTTTGCGGTCTCAGTATACTCCAACCCTAGGCGCATCTACAGCACAGTGCTCGATCTTGGTCGGTAAAGAGTAATTCTGTGAAATGTGATTGGTATGAGTATACATGCCAACGCGACTGTCATGACTAGCGAGCAGCACGAGCTACCTTATTAGCGTCATAAACAAGAATCCGACGCCGACAAGTAGCAAAATGAAGTGAAAACAAAAACCATATAGTGAAGAGAGCGTGTACGGCAAGCATGAAGATGTCGCCTTGGCGGATTGCATAACGTACAGAAGCGAGCAATTGAACGACATAGCAAAACACCCGGTCTTTCACGAACCTTTATGAGCTGCCAATCCGCAGGAAGTCAGTTATGGCCATTCATCGAATAGACCCCAGGTCTCCAACCGGAGGCTCCTCATCAAATCTATCTTTACATTGTCGAGAAGGTAAATGCACGCCGAAATTCGATGAATGCGCAGTCACAAGAATGAAGAAACGTGCCAGGTGATTGAGGCCTGGCATATCGGTAGCAGTGGTTGCGCATGCGTCAACCAACCGCCTCTTAACATGCATAAAGAAAAAAAAATTGAAAGGACAGACTGATGGGCTAGTCGGTATTGCATAAGTCAGAACAGTAGCGCAAAGAATCACACGGACGGCGACAGGTAAATACAGGACACAGCGCTATGACGTCACGATGAGGTCACAGAAAAAAAATAAGTGAAATGCCTGAGCAGCGATCTCTCGCGCAGACCCCCACGTGTGCCGGACTGACAGCTGACGCTCCATAACTGTGCATGTGCAGGTCAACTTTTGTGTCTTTTCCGCCGCAGTGCGCCTTTCCAGTTATTAAGGCGAAATCCTTAAATACCTCATCAACGCGAAATTTGACCATCGGCGTCGGCGTCCCGCGTCAGCGGCGTTCGGCGCCGGGGACGAATGATGCAAAAAAAAATCTGCGTCCCGTGATGACGTCACGATGAGATCACAGATCGTAAAAATTGTGACGTTATTATGACGTCATCATGGCTTCAATGTGACGTCACGTGACATAATGACACATGATGACGTAATCATATGATAACGTAGCTTGGTCAAAGGTGGTCCGATCCCGAAGGCAATGCAAAAACAGGTGAAGTGCCTCCGATCTTGGAGGCAGTGCAAAACCACGTTAGGTGCAGAAAGCTTTTCGAGGATGGCGGGGCCGGATCAATACATCGACTGAGAGGAAAAAGAAGATGGCTTTCGCCTTCGAGTCGTTTTAAGTGAGTGTATAAGGCATCCCCGTGAGTTTTTTAGCGGGCGTTTGTGTTGTCGTGATGTCTTCTCCATGTGTGTTGCAGACGAACCTTCTCTTATCATGAATCCTTGCCGACTACCTTAACTTGCTATCCTTCTAAACACCTCATGTTAACGGGGAACTAACGGAAAAACAATTTTTCTCGTTTTGTAACTTAGCCCTTTCCAATGCCAAAAGGACCACTCTTGCGGCAAGAAGACCTTTGGTAAACTAGAGAATGAGAAAAAAGAAACACGTGTGACGGACGCCACCTTGAAGTTCCAACACTAATTTGCTATACGTAATGTCATGGGTTTGGACGGCCTCTACTAGGGTCTACAAAATCTTTAATAGGTAAACGTGAAGTACTTTTTCCTCTATGCGCACCAGAAAATCGAAGTACTACGTTTCCGGAGAGCTAATGTGGCCAAAGTACGAAGAAATTGCAGTTTCGTGACGTCACTCTGACATTTATGTGCAGAAATATCGGCGTAAAATGCCAAAAAATGAACTTTTACTTCATTTTCTTGTTTACTTTCAATTCTTTCCATTATTAAATCTTACGATCATGAATCTACGACAGTAGATTTTTCAAAGGAACATTTATCAGTATAACTTTGATTCATTGTTTCACTCCCTTTAAGGCCGCCTGTTTTGCCAACTAATGAAGGGTCTTAGAACGGCGTAATATAGGGACAGGCAGTTGGCAAGTGTTCATCGGCGTGCAACAAGCGAACGAGACACCACACGTCTTCTCCTGTGTGTGACGCCCCAATCTATTTCGTGGTGAATACTGAAACGTCACTTAGTGATGATGACAGGAGCAACGGCGGTGACACTGCCGGGAAATGTCGCTTCCGTGTTTTTGATGGGCTTACTTGTACATTACGTTGTTACGTCCAGTGAGGCGCCCTGCCGACGTTGTCACAGAACGCTGAGTGAAAGCAGCGAGAAATATATGACTCTGCGCGCGTCACGATTCAAGATTTCAAGGTTTATTTATTCCAAGTACACGTTAATCGTTGCATATACAATACAGAAGGATCTCTCAAAGTCCCGAGAATGTCAGTGAGACCTCTTAGATATTATACATCAGAGAACAACGCTGTGGTAAACAATGGTAAAGGTAGAAAAATAAGTTATAAAAATGTGCAGCATACGCAAAAAAACCAACACATACACTGAAACAAAAAAAAAAACAGTTACTATAAATAATGCAAGGCATTTATGAATTTGACAAGTGTGAACGCGAGGCTTTTCTAAACATTTCGAGAGTCCATTCTTCATATATCCAAAGGCAAAGAATTCCAGAAGGATTCAGATGAAAATTTTGCAGTAAGCTTGCCATAATTAGTACCGGGTTTAGGTACTAGAAAGTTACTAGATTTCGCCAAACGAGTCGATGATACATGACGGCACTGTCTCGTGTGTAGTAAAGGAATGGGAACCTTTCCATTGACATATTTGTAAATAAGCAGGCCGAGAAAGTATCTGTTTAACTTTTGAACCGATAAAATGCCATGCGAGCAGAGTATAAGGATGACGCATTCGACATGAAACTGCCGAAGCTCATTATTCTCATTGCTTTGATTGTGAAGATGCCGGATGGCCGATGAATGAGTGTCCTGAGGATTACATGCAATAAATTATATTGCTATAAAAGAAAGCGTAGTAGATTGAACAGCATTTCGAAACGAAAGGAAGTGCGAACTTTTAGTAAGATTCGAACGACATATGCTGCATTCTGGGTATTCAGTAAAACATTCGAATTATACCTTAGATGTTCGTTAAGTTTGACTCCGAGGAAGATTGCACTAGAAGTAGCGTGTATTTGAGTATCGCTCGCGTAGACAAAAGGATTGTTAGCTATAATTCCGTTAGATGACGAAAATGCAACCAAGTGAGATTTTTTGGCCCTTCATTTTTAATTTATTCTTGTTGAACCAGTTAGCAACATTTATCTAGTTGATATTTAGTTTAAACAACATCGAGTCAACCTCGTTATATTCAAGTAGTAGATTGGTTTCATCCGCATAGAGTATACAGGACGAATGCACTGTACTTTGCGGTAGATCGTTAATGTAAATTAAAAATAAAAGCGGGCCCAAAGTTGATGCCTGCGAAACGCCGATGTTGATGGCTAGAATGGATACCAGGCGCATGTACTAACTGTTCGCGATCATGGAGACAACTATGAAATAGTTCTAATGGAAGAACAGACACGCCGATCCGACTACTGTTTCTGAAATAACCCGCCAAGGTGGTCTAGTGGTTATGGCACTCGACTGCTGATCGGAAGGTCGCGGGACCGAATCCCGGCCGCGAGAGCCGCCTTTCGGAAGCGAAATGCTTGAGACCAGTATGCTTAGTTTTAGGCGCCCGTTAAAGAAATAGAACCAAATGCTGTTGAAAGGTCAAGAAAAACGCCACCCAACAAAATTAACTATGTCAATACCATTAATTTCATTTCGTCTGTTAATGTGAACTAACAGACAATAATGCCAAGGAAAGTATAGGGGATGTTACTAGTAGTAAATGTTATGTAAATGTGAAGAAAGAAAAGTGGACGAAAAGATAACTTGCTGCAGGCACGAACCGAACCTGCGACCTTCGAATAACGCGTCCGATGCTCTACCAACTCCACTTTATGTAACTCCCGTCCACTTTATGGGGTATATGTGTGTTTAAACGTGGAGTGTCGGTCAGCGCCGCCTGTAGCCATGACGGCGAGTGTGGAACACTCTTTTTCTGCCATTTGGCGTCACGTAGCACGTGAATTTATTACGAGCTGGCAGCTGACCAATAATCTCTCGCATACTACCTGAAAGCATCAAGTCTGGCGGCGCTGACTGACACTCCCACGTTTAAATGTACATATATACCCCATAAAGTGGACGGGGGATGGCCGCCGCGGTAGCTCAGTTGGTAGAGCATCGGACGCGTTATTCGAAGGTCGCAGGTTCGGTCTCTGCCCGCGGCAAGCTATCTTTTCGTCCACTTTTCTTTCTTCACATTTACGTTACATTTACTACTAACGTCCCCTATACTTTCCTTGGCATTATTGCCTGTTAGTTCACATTAATATTGTGTGTAACAAAGAAAAACGAACCCTTAAAAATTTCCACTTTCCTTCATTTCGCCTGTTAGTGATATTAGAACTATACTCCATCTCACCACTACCGTTCAGCACTGCCAAGGCTACGGGGTGTAAGCAAGCCATGCGCTTGCACCGCAAAACATAGTCCCCGATATATTTACCTTGCAATTGGCAGGGTTGAGACATTTGCGCTTGTTTGGCACGTGCTACGTCACATCAATGCATGGTATGTTTATTATTCTTCGCATTTATGTCGTGTGCCTTTATAATTGTATCAGTAACCACTGGTAATTGTGGCTACAAATCAACATGGCAGCGCCGATGCAGACGCGACTGCCCGCGATCGATCCGAATTTGCGCTGGCTATTCGCCCACTTTGCTGGCAACAACAAATAAATGGTGAAATGAGCCATCGCTTTGTGCCATCTGACTCTGAGAACTGAGGTACATTTTGTCGTTACTTGCGAGATCACTGTTTAGCCACGCTTGCTAAGCCTAACGCGCTGAGAATTTGATGATGGCTCTTGGAATTGGCGCAATATAGTCACGGTTACATTGCTGTCGAAGCGTCACCACATTAATCTAAGCAAATACATGCTATTATTTTGTCAAGCAAATACATGCCATTACACGTGGTATTTTTTTTAATTCGCGCGCTTTAAAGAAAGACTGCAAAAAAATTAAGCAGGGGTGTTATTCTAGCATAGATTTAAAAATCCGACGTTTCTCAACAAGTTTTCGTATTGAAGATTTTTCGCTAGAGGTACTATTTAAAAAGTTCGATCATTAAGCAATCTTTGTTAATTACCGCGCTTGGAGGATTGGAAAAAATATCCTGACGTGCTCTATATGGCTCAGAATAATACTGCACCAAGTAGAGCTGCATATCTCCTACATTTATTTTTTATTATTACTCGGTGCTTTTTAGCTGAAACACCCTGTATGGGCCGCTTGCTTGCGTATCACAGAGCTGAATGATTGTCACTTGTTTTTGAAACGCAATTATAAATCAGCAAATGCTTGTTCAGTAATAGGCATATAACGAACAACGCGCAAACAATGTAAGTCAGAACTACAAAAAAATGATTAACTATAAGGCAACATGCAGGTAAGGGCACCCGGCTCTCCTTCATGCCGTCAGAGTTTGGAAGTGGTGAATTTGGATTTATTTATTTATTTATTTATTTATTTATTTATTTATTTATTTATTTGTTTATTTATTCGCAATACCATTTGCGGTGTTACAGAGAGGAGCATTGTTGCAAATTCAAAACAGCAGTCTTGAGTGATACATGATCAGAGTTTATGGCGATGGAGGGAGGGAGGTGATTCCATTCAGATTATGTTTTCGGCACGTAAGAGTGGAAGCTCATGTGTGTCTGGCAGACCGACACTTGACCTTTGAAGTTATGGTAGACGCGAGATTAAAGTTAACAAGGTGACGAGAGCAATATGCGTTGTAGTTTAAGGTTCGCACAGAACATTTGATGAAGCAGGCATAGGCGGGCCTTCTTCCTTCTGTTAGAAAGGTTAGGGAGGCCTAGAGAAGTCTTTATAGATTCTCTAACTTCATGTTCATGATGTGATTTGAAACCTGATTCCATTATTGTTGCTCTAAGTTACTGAAGGAATGACGTGCGTCGGTGGCATACCTAGAATGTGATGAGTAAGGAAGGGCATGCACATTGGTTGGTTGGCAATTACGTGCATGGAGTGTCATGCAGTTTGATTACATGGGCTCAGGTCCACCACATCGGGACGTCCAGGTCTTGCCTAAAAGCAAATGCAACGACAATGTCGTTGTCACGCCCGTGACAACGACAACCCTGGCAACCAGTACTGCGACTAACGCCGAATTCAAAATCAGAGGGAGTTTCACTTGGGAACCACCAAATGTCGTCCATCTCCATCTGTCATGTACAATACATAGGTCAGACCGCAAGTGATTCATAAAGCTCATGTGCATGCCCTTCCTTACTTATCAGATTCAAGGTTATGGTATGGAAAAACTTTTATTTAGGTCCGGCGGGCACGTAGCGGGCCGCTCCCACATCGGGACAGATAGGCCTAACCTGTCCGCCACGTCGTGGGCCCGTTGGACTGCCCATAGCTGCGTCCTTAAATCCGTACTGCGTAGCGCAGCATCCCACTTTGACGATGTAACGTTTTCAACCCGTAACGCAGGGCACCGCCAGAGCATATGACCTAAGCTGGCAATGTCTGAGCAAAGCGCGCATGTGTTTGACGTCTGAATTTATGGGTAAATTTTGTGCAAGAGTGCGGGACTGGGATATGCCCCGACCTGCAGGAGTCTCAGCGTCAATGCCTGAGGCCTGTTCAGTTTACTGTGCGGTGGCGGATACTTTCGCCTCCTCAGATAGAAGTTCTTGCAAAGTTCATTGTACGTCGTTGGGGGGTCTTTGTTGTCAACAACCTCATCGTGACGCCGTTCAGTAGCTACGCGGTCGACGACTCCTCGCGCAGCTCTGTGGGCCTTCTCCTTGAGGTTGGGCGGAGCGCCCTCGATCTGTCCCATGTGAGCTGGGAACCAGACGATTGTTGTTGTTGTACCTCCTTATTTCGCAGGATCCGCAAGGCTGATTCCGGGATGGTGCCCCTACCGAATGCTCGGACTGCTGATCTCGAGTCACTGTATATTGTTGTTCTCCCGTCGTCTAGCAGGGCCAAGGCTATTGCGACCTGTTCGGCAACCTCAGCCGTTGTGGTCCGGACCGACGAGGGGTTTGTAACAATGCCATCTTGATCAACGGTGACCGCAACGAATGTTTTTCCGTTTGGGTACCGTGCAGCGTCAACGAAACAGCAACTCCGGGCATGTGCATGGGCACTCTCCAGGAGGGCTTTAGCCCTAGCCCGTCGTCTGCCTACATGGTATTCAGGGTGGACATTCCGAGGTATGGGTGCCACGGTAATACGCTCTCTTTGTTCTCTAGGAACGCTGCAGTAGCTGGTATCGATTTCTGTCGGGTGAACTCCAAGCTCTTTCAGGGTGTTTCTCCCGGCACTGGTGGTAGAAAGCCTCGTGAACTGCGCCCTCTCTTGTGACTCAGCTATCTCTTCCAGCGTGTTGTGCACGCCGAGGTGAAGCAGCCTCTCCGAGCACGTATACATGGGAAGCCCGAGGGCTCGCTTCACCGCTTTTCTTATCAACGTGTTCAATTTGTCCCGCTCCGACCTCTGCCAGTTGTGCATTGCCGTTGTGCATTCAAGGTTAGACTGTCAAATAACCTAAACGCCTGTACGGGCACTAAACAAGGAAGTTCGAAGTCAGTAATAAATATAATATTACAATGAGGACAATCAAAGAGATAATGCGTGTCAGAATAAAATGAACATGAACAGAAACATTCACATTTCGAAAACCCACTTGGTCATTGCAATGGCCATTTGGGCATTAAAATTGGTGAGCTAAGCGGTGAGAAATTAACGCTTGATAATAAAGTGGTGATGGCTCCCAAAGCCTTTCGCAGACTCGCCTTCCTCAGCATTCAAGGCTTATAGCGGCAGCGGCAGCACTTAGAACGTGGCAGTGCAGATATAATGAAGACGCTGTTTGACGTACGACAGAAAGCCGGGGTTTCTCGCACTGTTGTTCTTTGTAGTAAGCGGGTGCAGATGCCAAGAAGCGATAACATTTATCGCTGCTGAAATCCGCAGTGCGTGACTGCACTGAAGCAGTTATGAATTGTAAAGGAGCATATTTTCTTTTCTTCTTTTTAATTTTTTAACCATGACAAATAACTTAAATTCCACCCGTTGATCTGAAGTCAGCTTAAGTTGCCCACTGGTTAATTTTCAATAAACCTATTCTAAAACAGAGCTCTCCTTTTTGGTCCGCCAAGGAGAGACGGAATTTCGCCGGAACCACGACGACACGTCATCATTTCCGGAATCAAGATCAAAGATTGAAGATTAATTCTCAAAGTACATGTGATACATTGCATAAAGATATATAGATACAGATAGGGTTGGCCTGGGAGATCGGTTGTTTACGGCGTTTTTCGCAGCATTGGCTGATAACCCTGCACAGTTGATTACACATCTGTGATGGCATCGTTCGAAGCTACTGCTTCCCACTTTGAGCAATTGCGGCTTCATATCTAGTTTCTTTACGAGCAGCAGCCTCGCCGATGAAGCGTCGTACGTGCTGCAAAAAGGTACATTTTTTTTTTTTTTAATCTTCGCGGATCCACCATTTACACGCCTGGAAGTCATCGTCTGATGTGAAAACAGCTCGATATGGCGGTATAGAATGGGGGCCGCGGGGCTCGACATGCACAACCGGATGCGCTCGACAACTTCCCCTTCGCTTCCTGCCGGGACGTGTGCGTATTTCGCTCGTTGATATGGTTGGGTCGCTCCATGCGTGTTGCTCTCGCGCGCATTCGGCACACCGCTCGAGATGTAATAGTGGAACTCACCATAAGCTGCATCTACCTTGTCGCGCAGCCATAGCAGGAAATCGTTTGCCGGAGTGCATCCCAAAACATTTTCAAAGTAGAAAACTGGGCGAGGTTTAACTTTTCATGATAAAAAATGAACGCTAGAGCACGTATCGTGTTTTCTACTCCTCAGCCTTCGTGTTTGCTTGGAGCGACTTTTCCTAAGAGAAGATGTTTCATATAGTGACACATTGCTCGGTATTACGAGAAACTTTCTTGTTTCATGCCACGTCCTTTTTTTAGTTTTTACGTGCACTGTACTACGCGGCATAGCGTTCCAATGCAGCCTTGTTGGCATGGTGTCACTGAATAATATGCGACGCACATTCTCAGAGCCACAACGAAAGGGGATAGAGGGCGGGGGAGGGGGGATTTGGTGGACGCACGCGCATGGCGCCTTGCGTGTTTTTTCACGCACCTTTTGTATATGCCTTGCAATATTGCGCACTGGTTAGCGTTTAATTCATATTGGTGTCGGTTGGGGGCTGCCATATTCAAACTGACACCAGTGCCAAAATTTGATGGCGCAGAAGGTTTGCAAAAAAGATTCACTGGCGATTACGTCACCCCCTAAGGCGCAATTTTGTCGCAGCTTTACGCGAGTTCTCATTTTGTGATATACTGGCTAGCGCGAACAATTTTTTCTCGTGCTGAACGTTGTAAATTTACCGAAATGCGGCGCGACAGCTTCGCTAATCTGTAGATCGTGAAAGCCAGCGCACGGGAGCGATTCAGGGCAGCCGCCGCCGACAGCTACATGCGCTACTCTAACGCCCTCTCGTAGCCTCCTGCGCCACTTTGGTTCGTCATCCAATCCGCGCAACGCGTTCGCTTTCATCTTTCGCTGCGTTCATTCTCTAGGTGACGACGGACGAGGCACGCCGACGCTAAACTCAGGAACTTGGTCGGCAAGCCCTGAGAAACTGCCAGCGCTCCTCCTGTGTGATCCTCCGCTTGTACGCGGTTTTTCCCATTTACAGTTGGGATCAAACAACAACTATTGCGAAATGACTGGTTCCCCAGACGTGAAAGAGAGCCGCCCAACTAAATGCCTTGGTTTCTGAATGAAGTTTTTACTCACTCACTCACTTCTGGCTTGCGTCGTCTTCAAGACGCGCTTGACGATGTATCCGAAAGACTTCTATAGAAATAGCAGTAAGTCCTCTCCTTATTATGCGATACCGTAGGAAAATATGCTATATGAGTAGCTAATAATAAGGAACCTAGAAATGAAGAGCCGTACTCGTTTACAGAGCGCGGTTTCCCTGAACTTGGTCGTAACCTAGGGAGACCACCATTCGTGAGGGGTTTTAGAAGCCTGGTAGTATATTATTTTATAACAGCGAAACTGTCTAGCAAATCATTCCTTGTCCGACGAACCAAAAAATCAAGGAAATATATCCAGCCAAAAACGGACGAACACAGGAAACGGTGAAGTGGGCAGGAAAGCGGCTAGACTACCAACTCTTTAATCATGCGGCCACACGGTGGTATCACAATCGCCTTCACATCAACCGAACTAACCAAATAGGCGTTAACACAAAACATGGCACGCAATTACTATGTGTCATCTTCGCATCCTTATTTGCTTCCCGAGATTATACAAAAGATTGCAGGAAATCTTTTTTCATTCTGCGCAACATGCGCACCGGGCCCGATTACGCTACCGCGTTCTACACTTGAAAGCGAAGCTCAAGCGTCCTCCAAGTTTTTTTTTATATATATAGTATATATAAACTCTACGAAGCTAGCGGCTGGAAGCGGTAGCTATACGCAGTAAAGAAACGCCCAACATACGGTTCCCATGTGTCCAGTCTTTTCTCTCACTCGAATGTTACTTTTGTTTAACAGAACCATTTATCTTCCTACTGACTTCATTCTGATTCAGCTTCATGATACGAACACTTCTAACAAATTGTCTGGCAGTTTTTGTCGCTTCAAGTGCGATTTGTAGCCAGCTCTATCAACTCTGATTATTTTGTAGTTCACGAAATCTCTATGGCGATACTGTCTCCATAGGCCCTTATCGGGCAGTCTATTTATGGCCTTAATTAGGCTATAAATATTGTACTCGAGTCGCTTGGCGGCCTTTATTAAGAGGCATTCATTGAAAAAAGCACTTTCGCTTTGAATGTCGTGGTAACCTAACGGTTTAATGAACAGTAAAAACAAAGTGGAACCTGCATTTCGCTCTCCGACCTGCCTCCAATAACCGTATACGCGTTTTACTATAAAAGTGTTTGCTTCTTTCTCACGTTCGTGTTTCCGTTCTCGACGGCGTTGGAGACCGTGTTCAAAAAGCAGTGTCCTGAGAAAGCTTTCTTTGAGAAGCCGTCCTGCGAGCAACGAAATAACGAAGCGATTGCCTCGCATCACGTGCCGTGTTTGCGGAGGGAGACAGACATGGCTTCGCGTTGTCAAAACGGCGTCAAGTGCAGCGTGAAACAACGCCTTCATGGAAGGAGCGAACCGAAACCACGAATGTGGCCTCCCCTTTGATGATGATCCGACAGCGCCGCGAACGACGGCCGTCTGCACCGAGCAGACGAAATAAGGCAGGCGCCATTTTCTAACGACAGGCGGTGTGGCGACGATCAACACGGCTGCTAATTGCGCTCAAAAGACCCTTTAATGGCGGCCGCATTTGACACTGTCATTCCGCTTGGTCGTGGCCCGCTAGTGTTGACACATTCGGGGTCGCTGTTCACCCCGCTTGACACTGTCAAGAGCACGCGTCAGGTTTGTTTGCGAATGGTCGGGCCCCGAGGCTGCGAGAATTGCGTCACGGACGGATGTGCCCTCCTCAAATGAGCGAACGTACGCCGTTAAACGCTTTCTTGAGGCTGTAGCGTTTTTTTTTTATCCAAACCACCTATTTACATACGCTCCCATATCACGGAGCTATGGTGCCGAGGACGGTATTATAAGAAAATATTTGGTTTAATTAAAATTTGAACGCAAGATATGTGGCCACTTTGAGGCCATGTTGTGTGTTCATATCAATTGGAATGTCTTGCATCTGGGCTAGTTGGTAATCCTACATGATGAGTAATGCTTAGATCAGAATACGTCATTGAAAGTTTATATCGCAGAGCGACACACACAGATCGACGTAAAGACGCACAAGCGTTTTGTTTCCACGTTAAAATTCGTCATGAATATACTCCCATAACACCTACGCACAAGTGTAAGCCCCGCCCACGAGCCTCATCGCGCTTTTCTTGCTTGCCTCGGCGCTTCAACAAAGCGGTTTCCGAAGTAATGGCAACAACTTTCATGTATAAAACAATGCGTTTCGCAAAGCTACGTTAGTATTTAATAAAGAACGCAAAGCTAGAGAAAATAACTTATAAAGGCTTGGAGTTGAGAGTCAGCAGAACTAAACTTCTGTTGTTAGAATCGCGCCCCCTGCGGCAGACATCTCGGAGTCTACGAGGAAGAGATGTGCACCTTAAATGAGATATTTTTTGAGTAGTACCGAGTACGCTACATCCCGTGAGATACCAGGTTTTATCCAATGTTTTAGCCATCTCGTTTCTCTTTCTTTACAACATTTTTAAATGCGAAGCATTTCTTAGCGAA
Organism: Rhipicephalus sanguineus; assembly: GCF_013339695.2. Classification (NCBI taxonomy): domain Eukaryota; kingdom Metazoa; phylum Arthropoda; class Arachnida; order Ixodida; family Ixodidae; genus Rhipicephalus; species Rhipicephalus sanguineus. The sequence continues at coordinate 116,595,216 of NC_051184.2, forward strand.
CCTCGGGCACTTTGGGCGTTTCTATCTACGTACCTATCTATCTATCTATCTATCTATCTATCTAGCCGCCTACGTCTGGGCGCTCTCCTGGTCGTCTCCATAACTTGTAATATAACAAAATTGGCACAGCAGGGGATCCGTGTATGACGAACACGATTCACTGGTCATTACATGATTAACGCAAAGTACCTGTCGTGTACGTCATGAAACCCCTTCTCTCAGTCACGTGTGGCACATACCCGCATACCCGAGTTCATGTTATGCGGGTATGTGCCACAGGTGATACAAGTCTCAACCGACCCAGTAACCGCGAACACACACATTAACATGCAAGGAAAGGGATAATAATAATAATAATAATAATTGTTGGGGTTTTATGTCGCAAAACCAGGATATGTGAGAGGCGCCATAGCGGAGGGCTCCGGAAATTTGGACCATCTCGTATTCTTTAACGTGCTCCGAGATTGCACAGTACACGGGCATCTCGCATTTTGCCTCCATCGAAATGCGACCGCCGCGGCCGGGATCGAACCCGCGACCTTCGGTTCAGCAGCCGAGCACCGTAACCGCTACACCACCGCGGCGGACACCCCTACAACACCCCTGGAAGACGCTCAACTGCCATGCACTCGTTCACGTGGTGCGGAACGTGGGCCACTACGATCACGCAAAAACCGGGGTCCATGCTGCCTACAACAAATCTGCCGAGATAATCACGCCTCGCATCATTAGGCCTGGTGACTTCAACATTGATTTATCAAGACCCAACAACGCCTGGTCTTTATATTGCGTGAAGGGCGGCTTGAATGTGGACATGCAGGGAATCAAGAGACCTCGCTGCCACGTCCATGACAGGAGACATCATAGATCATTTCATCGTAAGAGACATCCGGGATTTCCACCAGCTGTGCTATACCTCGCACTTCACTACACTTAGACCCGCCGCAACCGCGATCACGAATGGATCCGATTCACAAGTCCGGTCCAGCTGCTGGTGCTCACTGATCATAGTGATGATGACCTTATTCAAGAACTGTCAACAACGTCTCCTACACATACACACAGGTTCGTGAAACGTGTGTGCGTTCTCCGTCATAACGGACAGGTATAAGCATAAGAACTGTAACTCAACTATAACAACTGCAACTGTGACTGTAACGTACGTCCAGTGCGCCTGCGCGTGCTACTCGGCTGTGTGTATATCCAGGCAAACTTTCCTGAATGAAGCTTAGTTGCGAGTAACGCCTGTCCTGTGCGTATGTGTTTCTTCTTTGTGCTGTTCGGATTCGCGCTATCCAGTATTGAAGAAAATAAGCACTAGATGTCAGATTACCGCGTCTGGTGTCGGTAACATCCATGTTGTTGGCATCGTTGCGCAACTGTAAGAAACTGGTTATATAATACATATGCGACTCTTCAGCATATGAGTGTGTGTATACCACTTCCACATTTCTCTAGCGTCATTGAGCGAAACGTTACGTTTCGCTCAATGTGAAAAATTACGCCACAGCCACCATCCCGCGCATGCTTCGCATAACATCGATGGCCAGGGTACGTGGGATCTGCCGAATTTTTTACGTTTGTCTTTCTTTACTTCATTTCAAGGAACTGCATTAGAATATTTATATGCTTCGTAATACAACCTCGCACGCTGTTAAATTAAACTGTGTTTTTTATATGTGCTTATGTTTAGCATGAAAACCTAAAATACTGTTAAACTGTTGTATATATGTTTAATGTTTTTAATAAGTTCTGTATGCTAAAGCTAAAATGTCGTTAGATGATTGTATAACTCTGTCTCGTGCCTGCACATTTATGCATGTTACTGTTGCATGGATCCATACTAGCACTCTGCTAAGAATCCAGATGCTTGTAACATGTTCTTGTTTGACCGTATTTCGTTTAGTAAAGTTCGATTCAATTCTTTTTGCAAGACTCACCAGCGATGTCGTTAACGTTGTTCGCAATATTTTGGTTTTAACAGCTGAGCTGTTTAAGCCGAGCATTGCTCCGTGACGCGGGAACATAAACTACCATCATAATGAACCGGCACGCGCTCTCTTCCTCCTCTTCTTCTTCTTCTCCTTCGCTCCGAGAACACGTGCGCCTATTTGACCAAGGTGGGATGCAATAACTCTGATGGGCGAGAAAACGAGTACGGAGAGAGAAAAAGACAGGAGAAAGAAAAAATTCGGCAGATCCCACGTGGGAATCGATGTTATGCGAAGCATGCAGGGTATGGTGACTGTGGCGTAATTTTTCACATTGAGCGAACGTTACGGAATGACGCTAGAGAAATGTGGTAGTGGTATACGCACACTCATGTGTTGAAGAGTTGCATATGTATTAGATAACCAGTTGTTTACAGTTGCGTGACGATGCCAACAGCAACATGGGTGTTGCTGTTGGTATCGACGCCAGACGCTGTAAGCTTGGTATCGACGCCAGACGCTGTAAGCTGTTGACACCAGACGCGATAAGCTGATATGTAGTGCTTATATTATTCAATTCCATAGTAGGATACAACTTTAGAAGGCAGGAGAGGCACCGCTCAGACGACCGAAGCGCGGCAGCCGATCGCCTCCGCGACTAAAGAAATAGTGCCGCTCATGCACGCGCCGATGTTCTCCGAAGGCGGAGCCACCGGCCGTCCCGCTCATGACGTCAGTCCCGAATGCGCGCCCATTGGTGCAGGCGTGTTCATCCGCCTTTGAGAAAGAAATGCCACTGCTTTCTAAAGTTGTATCCGACTATAGATAGCGCGAATCCGAACAAGACAAAGAAGGAACACAGATGCGCAGGGCAGGCGTTACTCGCAACTAAGCTTCATTCAGGAAAGTTTTCCCTAGATATATACACAGCCGAGTGGCACGCGCAGGCGCACTGCACGCACGTTACAGTCACTGTTGCAGCTGTTACAGTTGTTATGCCTATACTTGTCCGTATGACGGAGAACGTACGCAGCACGGAGAACGAACACATGCACGCACGCACGCACCACGAACCCGTGTGCATGGTGGAAGGGGTTCTTGACAGTTCTTGAACAAGGTCATCAACACCGGGATCAGTGAGCCCCAGCAACTGAACCGGACATGGTATTCGGATCCGTTCATGATCTCGGCTACGATGGGTCCAAAACTGCGAGGTATAGCACAGCTGGTGGAAATCCTGGATGCCTCTCACGATGAAATGATCTATGATGCCTCCTGTCCTGGACGTGGCAGCGAGGTATTCTTATGCCCTGTCCACACCCAAGCCGTCTTCACGCATTATAAGGACCAGGCGTTGTTGGGTCTTGATAAAGCAATGTTGAAGCCACCGGTAATGATGGGAGGCCTGGTTCTCTCGGCAGGTTTATTGTAGGAGGCATTGATCCTGGTTTTGCGTAAACCACGTGGTCCACGTGGCGGGCCACGTGGACGAGTAGATGGTAGTTGAGCGTCTTCCAGGACTGTTCTGTCTACAGCTTCCTTACCTTCCTTGCGTTCGCCGCGGGGTGTGTAGCGGTTACGGTGCTCGGCTGCTGACCCAAAGGTCGCGGGTTCGATCCCGGCCGCGGTAGCCCGAATTCGATGGAGGCAAAGTGCTAAATGCCCGTCTACTGTGCGATCTCGGTACACGTTAAAGAATACCAGATGGTGAAAATTTTCCGAGAGCCCTTCGCTACGGCGTCTCTCATAATCATGTCGCGGTTTTGGGACATAAACACCAACAATTATTCTTATCACTTTTCTTGCGTGTCAATGTGTGTTTGTTCGCGGTTACTGTGTTGGTTGAGACTCTGTATCACCTGTGGCACATACCGCAAAACATTAACTCTGGTATGCGGGTATGTGCCACACGTGACTGAGAGAAAGGGTTTCATGACGTACGCGACAGGTATTTTGCGTTATTCATATCATGACCAATGGATCGTATTCGTCATACACTGATCCCCTGCTATGCCAATTTCGGTATACTACACGCTTGTGGAGACGACCTGGAGAGCGCCAGACGTAGGCGGCTATATGGATGTGATCACTTCGATGTACTAGACAGCGAAGTGATGTGATATTGCAAGTTCTTGCACGTTGAGCTACGCTGATCTTGTGACTTAAAAGAAACTACTGTGGAGAAATGTATCACATCACGAAAAATCAATGAGACGTCTAAGATAAACAGTTCACTTGTAACGAAACAGGTGCCAGTTTTCGTAGAGTGGCGTACTTCAGTATCACCGATAGTAAACATGCCATTCTTCAGAGACTTTCGATGCAGCATGGCAACATATTTTGTGAAATGAAAATTCCTCGAAATTTTGTACCTGTACACTCCTGACGAATACAGGTCTTGAAATCACGACTGTGCAGCAGAAGGTAAAACTGAACGCTATGTGGCACGACCAAAAAAGCACTTGCCCACGCTGGCACTGTGGCCTTGCAGCGCCCTTTTGCGACGTCCCTGTGTTTGCAGCAGGGCACTGCCCACAGCAAGATAACAAACCTAAGATGGAAATGCTCAGGTGAGAAATTACGTTCTGTCGACCTGCTCAAGCAAGATGGAAACAGCAGTTATTGAACTATGTCGACACTAAAACCATCTCCATCTGTCAAATGAAGGGACAGCTTGTCTATCGTCTATTTTCTGATAACGTTAAGCTTAATCAAAGGTGACATTTTGCAATGCACTGGACTATGAGCATGGCTTGTACAATGCTACTTAGGAAAAAGTTAAGCAGCATTTTATGAACACAATGAAACAACATTTGTGATATCAGCAACAACTACAGAAAGCAAGTCTTCTCGCGTGACCAGGTCTTGTTAGTGCTCATGCCGTTGTTTCAGAGCGTTTTTTTTTACACGAAAGTGTTTTATGCCGGGGTCCACCAAGTACATCCGTCACGGATGTGACGTTGATAAAACGGACGCCAACGGGCGAGAAAGAAAAAAAAACAAGAAAAATATACCCCGCTGCGAATCGAACCCACGACCTTGCGGCAGCGACGGCAGGCGCCTGACGCCCTACCGACTAAGCCAACTCGGGGGATGCTAGAGACGGCGCCAACGCGCCTTATATCTTTCACACATTCTGTTTCGCGGCGGGTGGAGCGGGGCGGTGCCGACGTCTGTGAGATGTGAAAGGAAGTAATGCTTCACGATCGACACTTACTAGCGCTTACTCCGAGATTGTGCGCGATATTGGAGGTCATGGTTAAAGCGTCTCGATACCAGAGAGGTAGACTGGCCGCGCTGGCGTCGCCGAGGCACCCTTGACGCAGTTACGTTCTTTGCCTTTGGCTTCGTGTTAGCGTGCGTCGGCTCATCGTAGTGCAGCTTCCACGTGCACCAACGGGATTTCTCCGCCGCCGATTGCTTCAATTGCGAGAGCACCGACTAACAAAACTGCTGCAATATGCGTTGCAGAAGGACGCGATTCGACGGGCGAATGTCGTGCCTTGGTGGAGCGAGAGCAGCGCCTGCGAGACAGAGGCCAGCGGGACGCACGCGTTTGCGGCTCAGGCTACGAACCTCTACCTCCCGTGTTGCTGAAGCGCAGTGTGTGTTATGCATGAGCACAGGCGTCGGCTACCCATTACTAGAAAGCACACACCGTGCCGTTTCTCTCCTAATTAACGACGCTTTGAAGAAATGCATACCGGGTACCAGTGTTGATTATGAGCTTGTTGATATCATCCTTACGCGGGATTCACGATTCGCTGTGTCCAAATATATGCTCACACCGTCAGCTACCACAATGGTTTAATCATGATCGTGGGCGTTAGTCGTCGCGATAGAGACATGCTGTCAACATGGGTGCATCCACGTCAAACGGTGCTATAGCTGCCAAACACGAATAGACATTGTACAAGCTCTCATATATCACTACACAATGAGCACTACGTCTGTGAAGACACGTTTCACTTTCGTGTTATACCGATTCCTATGACGGGATCAGCCATGTTTTTATAGCAATGCACTATGCTATTACACATGGCTGAATATTTTTATTGCGATAGCAATTACAGGACAGTCTCGGCTGGATTTTGCCGTCTCCGTCGCCGTCGCCGCCGTCATGCACCGTATATGTATAAGTATGTATTATTTAAAAGCCCCAAAGAAAATAATACAGAAAAATGCTTCTTGCTCCGCAGGGACCTCTTGCTCCGCAGCGAGTGGCGCTATCCACTACGCCACGAAACGCAGATCCTCCACGTAGCTAACGGCGAGCGTTATATACACACCCTTTACCGCTGGACGGACTCAGAGACGGCCGGCGCTGATAAGCTTTCTTCATTACCAGCGAGATGGCGCTAGGAGCGCGACGGGTGCATTTAAAAGTCGTCGGCTCGCTCGCTCGCTTCTTCTTATATTTGCGGAGGGAGAACCTTGGCCTTCCGCTGTCTGCTCGCGCGGTTTTCTCGTGGTGAGGGCAAGAGGGATGTTTCAACCTTTCACCGTGATGTCCGCGCTCATGTTACGGAGCGTACGAAAGTCACTAGAGCTCAAGAGAGGCCGCTAAACGAACAAACAGAAGATGAGCGCGAACTATCAAGTGTCACAGCTCGACACTTGAAGCACGCTAGTTCCTTCGCTGCTTCGGCCGCCTTTGCAACAGGAGCGCTGTTCAAGCTGAGAGTATCCATTGGCGAGCCTCACTTCGTATAGCATTAATTTTTTGCTATCGCATTCATTGCTTCGCGCTTGCGGCGAAACTGTGACTTTTTTTAATCTAGAAATAACGAAGCCTTTTTCGCAAAAGCGAGGCGTGTACAAAAGTCAACCTAAATAGATCTGCAAGAGTACTGCAGCTTATTGGGCTAGTCGATACTGCATAATGACTTTGGATTGCGGTTATTGAAGACAGGGACACAGTCAGGCACACAAAAAAACCATAAACGGTACAGCAAGAATAGACTGGCGGTTAGTCGGTTACCGTTCACGACAAACATTTCAGTATGGTAGGAAAATGAAAGGAAATACGCAACATCCCACTGTTAATTGTGAAAGAATAGCCCACCAGTGTAGTGCCTTTGTGGTCGCTTCTCTTTTCTTTAATTATAGAGTTTCTTTCCATATTCGTAAATGAAATGCTTTCATGGAAGGGCTCAACGATTGTATTGCCATGTCTAACATATGGGGCAGAATCTTTGAGAATCAACAAAGAAACTCGTGAAGTTGACACCCTTAATGAAGACTACAAGATTGTGGCACATATATGAGCATCCCTTCATTAAAGTTGTGAGTAGCGCCTTTCTCGTCGGTTTGTGTTCCTTACTTTGTTGTGTGAGTTTTTTAGCGCGGCATTATGTCACTCAGCAAGCACCAACTCGCCCAACAACACGTTCTTCGGAAGTTGAAAACCCGCACAGTTTGCTACCCTATCGAAAAAAAAGAGAGAGATAAAAGCGAAGGAAAGGCAGGGAGGTTAACCAGGTAGCACCCGGTTTGCTACCCTACACGGGGGAAGGGAGAAAAAAAGAATAGAGAGAGCAAGGAGGAAAGGGGAACAAGTAATACGCGCACAGTGTTCACCGCACACGCACAGATAGTCACAACCGAGAAATATTTGACATCGCTTCCTCTGCGGTTGTCTAGAAGTAGGCGTTAAAAAGGCTTGCAAGGACTGGCTCCAAGGAATCCAGAACTGCAGAGCACATTGAGCTGACGGAGTTGTCATTCCGTTGAGGAATGCGCATCGTGGTCATGAGAGAGACCTCAGCACAGCGAGGACTTGTAGGTTTTTGTCGTGGCAATCATCTGCGGACGATGATGTACATTGCGGGCCATTCTGCATCGGCTCTTTATGACTGCGCAGTGGTGGCAGTGAGGTCCACGCGACATCCGCCGCCGCTTTCAAAGCCTCTGCGTCTTTCCGGCTCTCCGATTGTGATGCAGTGGGCGGTGGTGGTGGCGGCATTGGTGGTAGCTGTCGCTTCGGAGAAGTCTGACGGTTGTCGGAGTAGGAGGTCGCGTTGTCCGTCCAGATTGAGCAGCAGTCGCCGACGCGAGCGTCGTTGTCTATTTCTCACTCATCAGCGGCCTCTTGTGCGTTGAGCCGTCCCGTACCATCTGTTTCATGACGCTTTCCTTTTTCACCAATGGACAGTCCCTTGATGAGGCTTCGTGTGATCCATGGCAGTTGGTACACTTCAGGGCAGTTGCTCGGCAGGATTCCGCATTGTGTGGCTCTGCACAGGGGGGCAAATCGCCACGTTTCTGCAAACTCCGCTCACATGACCCATTTTTGACATTACGGCACTGGAGTGGTCTTGGTGTAAATGGACGGACCACGTGATGAAAGTGTTCCACCTTCACGTGGGATGGCAATATGTCTCCTTTGAAGACAATCTTTACGCAACGCGAGTTGCCCAGACGTGAGACTTGGACTATGTTGCTATGATCACTAACTTCCTTGATGAGCATTGGAAGGTCGCCACAAGGAATGGAGATGTCGACATCGTATATGACGCCACCATGTCCTTGTTAAGTGGAAGGTGAGCTCGAACCTTCATACCGTCGAAGTCTGTGACCCTGGTCAGAGCAAGCAGAGATGCCTGGTGTATAACATCGATGGCCAAGACATTCTTGCGGGGGTTGACTCGAACATCCTTGATTTCGTTTGGAGCCAGAGACTCGAGTTTCCTCGAGATGGTCTGCCGATTCAGGTGCCTCAGATTGTCCGATGGCGAAACAGGCACAAATAAAACGGTGTAGTTCATTGAAGCCACCTTCGGCTTCACAGTAGATGCGGTTGAAGCTGGTGAAGCACCCATAGATCTTCGTTTTGGTTTACGACTGTAAACGGGCGTGAATCCGTCGTCGGAATCGTCGCTGCTCGCCGAGTACAGTTCGGTGGACTCACTGTCGGCGTCGCTGAGTTCGCTGTTCCGTTTCCTCGAGGGGCCCGCCGACGGCGGAGGCATGCCTGGAGGGTGTGCAGGCCAGTCTACTTCCAGTGTAGCCAAATAAAATATCGATGGCTACGCGATGAACATGAAAAATTACGAAAAACTGTCGCCCGGTCGAAAATTCTCATATGACACATATGCCTCGCATTATCTTGTATGAACACATATGAATCATATGCGTTCTCGTATGATCATACGAGATGATTGGATAGTGTCGCACGTGTCATACGAGATTTTGTGACAGGGTATGGAAAGAACAATAGCAACATTAGGAAATGGGAAGACAGCAGAGTGGATCGATAAATAGGGCTAGCGAATAGCGTAGTGATATGGGAGAAAACAAGGATCGGGACAGCTATGCACTATAGTAGTGCGAAGACTCAGGAAGCGTTGGAGCTGCTGGCGTTGCCCTCCTCCTCGCCCTCACTTCCCTTTCCCACCCCTTGCTATGCTCACTCCCCAGGCTTCACTAACGTGAAACCTGTGGAGGTGCGAAGCACCGGTGTTTCCAATAGGGACAAGTCAATAGCAATGACAGGACAGCGTGATCTCATTACAAACAGCGTCCAGCTATATTGAAGCAATGCTCGACCCCGGTGGAATACATTAACGAAAGTTACGTGTGATATCACATGATTGCATCATAAAGTGCAATTTTCGATAATACTGACGTCTGACTCTAACGTGAGGGCTGACGTTACGTCGCACCATAGGTTACCCGCCAGTGTTGTCGACGACTTGATAAGCCCACGATGTGCACATAGCTATACACTTACAAAAACACGTCGATCCACCTCGTAACGCTTGGCTCAAAGCCATAAAGTGCAGCATAGAAGTACTCGACAGCTTCGGATGAAACCGATTCCCACAACGCGTGGGATCTGCCGAATTTTTTGCATATAGGTTAATTCATTGCATGCAAGTCAAACGACATCCACGAAATCGCTTATATGTAAAATCCACAAACGCAAAGTAACCCCATTCTCTCACGCATCCCATTTCGTTTCGAATCAAGACGCAAGGGAGTCTTCAATGACGACGCTGTAACAACATCAGAATTTGCGCGATAGACGCCGCACGCAGTGGAGTACGCGGCGCAGAATTGTGACTAAGAGCAAGTGTTGCTTCATCGGCGCAACCAAAAAGAAAAAAAAAACGAGAAAACAAAAGGTACGTGGGCTCAGCGTACACGTCCGCGCGCTTGTCTTCCTCATATTTGCCTTCACTGGATGACTCTGGCGTAAAAATAAAATAACGTCACTGCCCTTGACTTATTCAGATGGCTTAGTGGCACCAGTACCAGCTTCAGAAGCGGATCTTGGCCCGCGATTATTGTTTCGCACGGTTGTGTTGCGATAGAAGTATCTTGTATCTTAAGATACACGATACATTATCGAATGCATCGGAAAACAGATACTCGTTTTGCGAGACGTATCGCGATGCAGATACAAGAAACCCATAGAGTATCTAAGATAGTATCTAAGATACATGTATCTTCGATACTTCCCAGCACTGCATGCACGTAATACAGTAGGACGCCGTTGTTACGCTCTTGACGGCTGTGGTTTCCCGGCTGTTTTCCGCTGGTCCCGGCATAGCTGCCATAAGAACCAATGAATTGAGAACCCCTCTGTACGTAGCGCAACTGCGGGACCGTTCCGTCTGATGCGTCGCGAAGTGCGCTCCGTGCTGGCTCAGCGGCCATATTCACTTTTCACGCAGCTTCGCCTAGCTTTACCGTAAGGTTAGCCGCATGAGTGGCGCAAACGACACGCATGATGTACTTTCGGTTGCCGCGAACAAAAACATAGCCCCAGAGATTTGTGTTGCAAAGGTGGCGTCTATGACGTATCGGTTTATTGTTTTTAGCGATTGCAAAGTAAGGCCTTCGAGATTGACGTTGTTTCCGCCGTCTTTTGGCGTGGACTCATCATCGTAGTCATTTATTGGAGTTCGCGCGGTCCGCGTCGGGCTCGTCGAGCAGGTCGGGTTGCGTGTGCTTAGTTCTTTCACGCTAACAACGGTTGGCGCCAAAATAATAACATACGTTGATCACATTTCTCTTGGTGACCCTGTTCTGAGCTCCGCGGTTCTCTACGTCGACTACATCGTGGCTCAGAGCGCCAGTGCGTGTACCAGTGACGAAGTTTAGAAGTCGGTGGAGCAGGGGTACCTTAACTTAACGGATACCTTCGCGAGATCAGTCACCGGACGCCGACGCATCCGGTGACAGTTTCGCGAAGGTATTGCCAAACGAGATCGTTTGCCAAGTATCGATCGTGGTGGCACTGGATTTATTAAAAGGATGTGACACTGGAGGCGCTCGAAAAATTTTTCCTGCTGCTCGGGCATGAGTAAACGCCAGGCAACGTTGCAGGGGTTTTTCAAGCGTAAACATTTAAATAAAATTCTTTCCACTGAACATTTTTTTTTCGTTTTTCCTGTTTTTCGACTCTTGCATTTCGAGGCTATCACGTTTATTTCTTACGGTCATCAAAAACGTAACATGGGGTTCTACTCTAACAAGAATTGTTAGGGTTTACGTCCCAAAACCATGATATGATTATGAGGGACGTCGTAGTGGATGGCTTCGAAAATTTTGATTATCTGTTCGTTAACGTGCAATTGTAGCTAAGTATACACAGGCCTCTACCATTTCGCTCCATCGAAATGCGGCCACCGCGGCCGGGATTCGATCGCGCGACGTTCGGGTCAATAGGCGAGAAGCATAACGCTAGACCAACTATGCAACGGTGCTCTCATTCTTTTTAACATCACCGTGTGTACACATATATGTGATTGTTATGTTGTTTCGAATGTTATTTGTCGTGACTGTTACGCTAAGTGTATATGTGTATGTACTGCGGGTTAGTTGCTGCTTAGAATATCTGGACCATATGTGCTCTATTTTAGACACCTCTACAGAGCTCCGGAGTAGCCGGACGCCTATTTGTGCGCGCCAACTCTCCTCCGTACACCTTGTCTATAATAAACAAAAGACTACCAAGGAGGATTGTATTCCCACACCACACGCATCACAGCGAATTCAGCTAACCGTTTACTGTGTTTCCCTCGCCCGTAATTTATGTCCCCTTTGTCAGACTTCTTGCATACTGCTCGCTAGTCAGGCTTAAACTGAAATCTGCGCGGTCACTTGGGATATTTACCAGCATAACCACATTTCCACAACCATAACCATACAGTCTCGAACCCCATTTTCGCACATTATTTTCATCCCAATCGCTTTCGGAAGTCGCCGAATTCCCGACGACTGGGAGACGGCGAAAGTTACGCCGGTTTTTCAAAAAAAATCACACCATCTCCCGCTAAAGGGGACCATAAGGCGATGCGAAGCAGTGTTTCGGCATGTAGAGCCCGCGTTTCAGAGGTGGAGTTGGTGAGGGGGAAAGGGGGAGAGGGGAAGTGGAGAGGGGGAAAAGGAGAGCGGGAGGGGAAAGGGAAATGGGAAGGGGAGGGGGAGGGAAGGGGAGAGGTGATGTGGAGAGGTGGTAAAAGGGAGAGGAGGGGAGAGGGAAATGGGATAGGAGGAGTGGAGAGGAGAAGGTGGAGAGGGAGAAGGAGAGGGGGACCACCACCACACCACCGTATTTAACTCCGCTATAAGATGTTTTCACATCTAAAGGTAAAACGTTCTGATCCGCCCAATTACTGCCCCATATCGCTGACATGTGTATATTGCAAAATATTAGAACACATCATATTGCCCCACGTTGCCCGTCATCTGGAAAATAACGCGTTTTTATATAGCAAGCTTCACGGTTTCCGCCCCGGCTTATCATGTGAAACGTAGTTGGCTGAATTCACTACTGACCTGCATTTAAACATGGATTCCTCCTATCAGACTGACGCCGTCTTCATCGACTTCTCAAAAGCCTTCGATCGCGTTGCTCACCGTCGTCTGATAACTAAGCTTTGTGCACTAAATCTCGACCCATTTATACTACCATGGATGGTAAGCTTTTTGACAGCTCTCACAATTCACTTTTATTGGAGGAGAGTAGTCCGCTATAACACACGTGCTTTCCGGGGTTCCTCAAGGATCTGTCCTTGGCCCTCTCTTGTTCCTGATATTCATCAACGACTACCGATCCGGAGTTCCGTCGTCCATCCGTCTTTTCGCGAAAGACTGTGTTGTGTATCGCAGAATCATCAGCAGTACGAATCAAACGTTACTGTAGCAAGACCTTAACATCATCGAGGTATGGTGCTCGCGCTGGCTCATGGAACCAAATGTTTCCAAATGCAAACACATGGTCATCTCTCGTAAAAAATCCAACCTTGTTTCCCAGTATTCCCTAAACGCCGCTGATATATCTCAAGTTGATTGCTACCGCTTCTTGGGTGTCCTCATAAACAGTACCTTGACCAGGTCAGACCACATTGTCAAAGTCGCAGCACACTCAACCAGGACCCTTGGATTCTTAACAAGACCTGTTCGGCTTTTCCGTCCCGCTGTCAGGAAACTTGCGCACGAAACTTTCGTAAGGACTAAATTAAAATTTGCTTCTGCCATTTGGAGCCGCCCTCAGGATTATCTCCTCACCTCCCTCGAGTCAGATCAAAATCGTGCCGCCCAGTTCGTGTCATCTCAGTACAGGAAACATGCAAGCGTCACTCATATCAAATCTTCTCTTGAGCTAACCCCTCTAGCTGTTCGAAGAAAAACCGCGCAGATCAGTCTGTTCCACAACTATAGCCAAACTCCATCACAATTTTTTTTAATGTAGCCAGACTATATAACAACTACACCAGAACTACAGACAAACTATACCACAACTTTTTCTCACCTGCATGTCACTCTGCTCATTCCGCCAACTCGCAAATCCCGTCGACTGTTGAACTCAAAAAGTGTTCAACGTCTTCGTGGCTCAACTCACGCATTTAACAAATCCTTCCTGTCGTCAGCCATTGAATATTGGAAGAATCTTCCTGAATCTGTTGTTCTGGAACGCGACCCAGTCAAATACAGAGTGTTCTTGTCTTCCTTTTTTAGCTGAACCTCGCAACAACCAGTCCTTCAGTAAAGCTTCTCCTTTTCAATAAAGGTTTTTTTTTCTTCTTTTTTTAAGCCGACGACGTCGGCTGAAAGCGCATTTACGGTATTTATTGGTGTTCACGTGTTGTTAACCAACCACGTGTAATAGTTCTTGCACTTTCCATATTTACTTTATCTATACTGTTCAACGGTGTCTGCTGGATATTTACTTTCACTGTCATCCTTCAAATACTGCATTTTTATCATGACTTGTCCTTACAATATTTATCTGTTCCCCTTCCCCTTATGTAAGGCCTTGTATAGGCCTTTTAGGGCTTAATAAATGATGATGATTTGCATGGTCTACGTTGTGCAAAGTATGTTTCATTTTTTTTTTAAGATGAAAGCTTTAGATGTCTCATGAAGCGCCAAAATTAACCGGCATCCCACATCGGCGGCGTCAACACGGGTGATAAAAAAATAATAATCACGTGATGACATCACTATATGACGCCATCATGACGTGACAGATGCCAAAATTTGTGTCGTCGATATGAAGTCACTGTGACACCACATAAGGTGACGTCCCATGATGACGTCATCACAGGCCATCATTGCTTGCTCAAAGGTGGGCCGATCCCGGAGGCAGAGCAAAGCGAGGCGAGGTGCTGAAAGCTTACAGTGCCTCCCATCCCGGAGGCATTGCAAAACCACGTTAGTTGCAGAAACCTTTCAAAGTTGGGCGCGGGAGGTTCAATGCATCGACTTAGAAGAAAAAACAGCTCCACTACTGTAACACCTGCGGAAGTGCGTAGCGCGAGCACCCAGCGATTCCTGTTGCCATTGTTTCGTTGCTATTGTTATCGCTGATATCATTGTAGTTATTGCAATGTGGGTATTATGGTGTCCTGGTGGTTTAACGTTATGCGCTGTGCAGTAATGTGTAATGACGATTAAATGATGTTTTACTATGGTTGTGTTGTTGCACACGGGAGAGGCGGTTGGGTTGTTCCTATTTTTATTATTTATTTCTTTATTTATAATACCCTCAGGGCCAAATGGTATTGAAGAGGGGAGGGGATAAAATACATGAAAAATACAGAATAAAACAGTGCACTGAATTCAGGTAACACAACATTTATCCATGTTATACAAACAATAGTAGTTATTTAAAAAAATAAAATAAACAAACAGGAGCAGTGAATACAGGTAACAGATTCTCCTGGTTATACAATAATATCTAATGTTTCGTGGAAAAGTTTGCTGTCAGTAATGGTTGCGACACTAAAGGGAAGGTGGTTCCAATCCTGATATGTGCGGTGAATAAACGACTGAAGGAAGACTCAGTGTGGCATGGCACCGTTGACGTTGCACGGCAGCTTCCTTCTCACGCACCACGGCTCGATTAGTCTGGCGCTGTAGCCGTTTCACTTGCGCTTGGTTTACTTTGAGTTCACGATTGGCTTGTCTGCGCTGACGAGCCGCAGTGGTCTCAGCGCTAACGACGCCGGGGTTCTATTGGCGTCGCTTACGTTCCGCAGCTGCTCGCTGGGCCTCCGCTTGTACAGGCACTGGCTGTTGTCGCTTGGCTTGTCACACTTGTCGAGCGGCGGCTGCTCGCCTAGCCTTCACCATGGGATTTGCCTGGCGTCCACGCTCTCATTCCAGGTGCGGTTGCCACACGGCGCGTGCTGATTGGGCGCCGGAGAAGCGCCGGTGGGAGGAACGATTGCGTGCTCGGCGAGGCGGTGGCGCCCTCTCTTGCTCAGCGTGGATGTCAGCCGCACGTTCCCGAAGCATTTTTAGCGATTTTAAGTTAATGATTGCGATGACTTCTTTGATATTTGTGCTAATTAAATTATTTTATACCTTGTTCGTTTATTTTAACCTGGTTTTGAGCATTGCTAGCCTGGTTTTAGTTCTGTATTTCCCACTTGATAAAGGGCGTGAGCACGCCACATGAAATCTATGAGTAGACGACAAGCCGGGCCCCTGAAGTGCTACGCAGTTAAGAGAAGATGGCTTTTGCCTTCGAGTCGACTGAGGCGGATGCATAAGGGACCCTGTAAATTTGATTCATGCACCTCTAGTTCAGCGAAAGTTGAATGACAAAACAGCCTTTCCAGCCTTGCAACACTCCGTCAGGTCGCCCGCCTTTCTCTCTTCAACAAATTCTATCACATGTCGCGTCAGATAGAGTTTGTTGCCTTAATTACTCAAGCCACACCAAGAACGAAAAGTGTATGCCTGCCTCAAGCTTCTAGTCGCCCGTGCTTTGTTATTCTTTCTATCAAACTTTCAAACGACTGCTATAGGCCACCGGACGACGCTATGCTTCAAGACATATCTTTTCAAACGGCTGATTTCAGAACTAATGTACGCCGGCAGGCCACCATTTATTCAAGGCTCCCCATCAGGCCCCCGGGGGCCTGATGGGGAGCCTTGTTAACGGATTAATAATAATTAATTCATTAACAACACCCTGGCCAGGGTGCTGTTAATGGATTAATTATTATTTCACGAGTAATTAACCATTTACGGAAAATTAATTTCCACTCATCAGACGAAATCTATTAACAGCACCCTGGCCAGGGTGCTGTTAATGGATTAATTATTATTTCACGAGTAATTAACTATTTACGGAAAATTAATTTCCACTCATCAGACGAAATCTCCACCAGGGAACAATATCTCTTCTAATCTTAAGTATAGGTTCGCAAATCTGAAGAGATTCAGCTAATCAGAGTTAATCTTTCTTTATATCATAGAGTACTTCTACGTCGCTCTTTTGTCCTCTGTCGGATGTGCTGCGCTAAGAGTACCTAATATGAATTATGACGCTCCACTGCGTCACGTGGTAGATATTCCGTAGATCAACGCAACATTTCTTATTTTTTATGGGAAGTTCTTCCAGGGTGCTCTGGAGTTCTACCTACGGCAGCCCAGATGGACCATGAAACGTCTGAGGAGCCTAGGCCGTAACGTCTTTAATGACGCGAAAAAAATAGAAGCACTTTTGCTGGCGACTAACAAGAGCCCTTACCACCCAGAAGTGCGCAAATAGTTACGTTGCAAGCAGGTGTGAAGCATACAGCGGCAGGGCGGCGCAATTTTCCACGGGCGTCGTCGCTTATCGCAGTTGCTGCGGGAAACGCGTGTCTCGTGTGCGCATCGTGTGACGTCTGTCTGCCAACGACCCCAGGGACGAATCGCGCGAAAAAACCAGCCACGACGAAGAAGCTTACAATATAGAAACGAGGCTTTTCTTCCTGCGCTCCAATCTATTACAAGGCGACAGCAAGTTTCGCACTGCGATGAAGGGAACAAAACACAAATGTGCCCGTGCCAAGAGCAACATGGTAGACCGCCCCAGTGAAACTGTCCGCTGAAGACACCGAGCTTCAAGGCGCAGACGATGCGCGCGCTCATTGGTTCCGCGTACCGGCTCCTCCGGGCAGCCGCAGCGCGAGCTTGTTCCGGAAATAGAGCTAGGAGCTGAGTTGGCTGTCGTGGGTGGCTTGCGCTGACTAATTGGGTGCCTGTAACGCGCCACTAATAAAGTGAGCGCGTCCATTCCCGGCGAGCCTCATTCTCCCCGACAGAATCCCTCCGTCATGTCAGCGTCGTCACGGGTAAATCTGTACCTTCAGGAGCTCGTGGCAGCGCCGAAATCTGCCTTGGCTGCTGCCCCGTGCGCGTGACGCAGCCGGAGTCGCCTCGCTTCGCGGTCATCCGTCATCAGAGCCAAACGGCGGGGTCGACTTGCCGGCTCTCAGCCGTCGCAATATTTGTCCGGCACATCGCGCAGAGCTCGCTTGCGGCAACAGAAAAATTGGAAGTGCATGCCAGCTGCTCGCGCGACAGACGAGAGTGTTTGCTTCTCGTGACACGCCGTGCAGACAGTGAGTGAAATTGTCTCCTAGGGGGGGGAGAGAAGGCTTTGACCCGAGTTTCCGGCGCATGCATTCCCTATGACAAATCTCCCTCCGCGACGTTGCATTTATGATTTGGAGACGCACTGTGCCAAATGTTGTGAAATGCGTGGGTAGTCCTAATGATGTCTCACAGCAGCAGTACCGTCATATGGCACGCACTGCCCATGTCGGTGCATTCAAGATCGTACAAATTGTGGCTGCACTTCATTTAACGCAAGGATTTGCGGCGCTAATCACTAAGCGCCTCTAGTATACGTGTGCATTTTCAGGTGAACAAATCTGCGCTGCATCGTTTGATTGATCAAACGTTCCCATGTTTTTTTTTTGTTCTGAATTTCCTATAAATTTAGCCTCGCATATGTCGCGCGGCTGAAGACAAATAGCGCTGAAGGAGCTACGCCTGAAGTAGTCAATCGCTAACGGATGTCTGAGTCATGAAGACGAGGCACGACCAATGGATCCGAATTTGTCGGAATGAACGCGTATGAATGCAAGCGAGCCTGTGTCTCAAACAGTCACTGTGAACTATCGTTCCCGTAAGTCCCATCGAATTCAAGCATAAACCTTACGTGACTCCTGTATAATCTGCATTGTAGAGAAAAAGCATCGCTATTCCTGCTTATAGTTGATAGTGCGATCAATGCGTCTGCCAGCCAAATCCACCATGATGTAAAGCACTCGGCCAAACTGAAATTCGCCAGTGTTCGCCCAAGTTCGCCATCTCGTTAGAAAAGTAAGCAGCATGCACCAGGGCGTGTGGAAACATCACGCGTGAGAATGTATGACTGGGCTTGTTTGTGCTCCATATTTTGAAATGTAAGGCGCGATGACGACAACGGACAGAATGAGATACGCCCCGTGTGTGCGTCTATCTCACTCCTCCCGTTGCCGTCGTCGCGCCTTACATTTCAAAACGTCACGTGTGAAAGCTACGTTTTCACATTCAAGCAGTGAATGTAGTTAGACTACATTCACTGCGTGTATGGCGCGAAACCTGGGTAACTAGGAAGCTCTTTGAAAAGTTTTCTTGAAGAGTATAATATACAGTCAAGCGCACAAGATTCAACTATATAATGGTTTTTGTAATGGCCTGAATCAACGGTAACGTAACTAGGTGAGTTGGAAAATACTCATGACGGCCAACGCGAACGGAACACGGCGTCGTCGTTTCTTTTTCTTGTCCGTGTTCTGTTCTCGCTGGCTGTCATGAGTGAAATGCAATACGTGATATCTCCGTTAAACTTGTTCACTGCGAAAAATCATTTTTGCTTTCAATGAACAGTCGAAAGTTGCGGCTTAAGCTCAATTTTCTATAGTGCTTTTTTAGCGCAAAACCACAACACAAGGCCGACGCCTGACAAAGCGCTTTGTCCTGTTGTCGGTCTTGTGTTGTCGTTTTGCGCGAAAAAAGCACTATGGGCTCACAGCAACTAGGCCGATAACGCGGTGTGTTCAGCTAAAATTCCTAATCGATCGAGTCTGCGCTTCGATAACTGGGTGACGGGCGGGTCTCAAAGAGACGCTGACATCTCGTTTTGCTGATGTAATGGTTAATTTTCAGTTTACACAGAGAGACAGAGAGAGAGAGAGAGAATAAACGTTTATTAACTATTCCTATTAACAACTAAAGTGGGTGGGGCTCTTCGTCCAGTGCTCCACTGGCTATCGCAGCTCGCCGGGCCTGGTCCAGGGTTGCCAGTTGGCTTCCCAAGTTTACACAGTCACCTCGCAAGTGCCAATGTCTGATATGAATCCCGTGCCAGATTCAACCGTTATTAATCCTAAAAACAGAATCAAAGACCATCTTTGAAGTTTGAAGTTTATTGCGTTCTTCGTGAGGTACATATATTTTAAACTTTTAGGGAACGAACAAAATTGTTAAAGGGCCCTTAACGACATTAGTACATCAAAAACAGTGAATGGCGATAACATAGAAAAGAGGTACTTAAGAATTATTAACAAGAACACAAGTAAACATTGATATTAATACTTAATATAGTATAATAGCAAATGTTCACAGGTGCTAAAGAATAAAAACATAAGTTATGCGATAACTTGATGTAATTCACAAATTTTGCGCAGCTTGAACTGAGTCCCGCAAGGCTGTTGCACAGTGCAGCTGGTCGGCGGTCGGTTGGTCCTGGCTTGACTAGGCACACGCGGATTTACACACCGATGGACGAAGTGTTCACGTGATCACATCGTAAGGAGGAGGAGGATACAACTTTATTGACTCCATGAAATGGGTCAGTTGAGGGGGGGGGGGGGATGGGTGCAGGGAAAAGGTAGCCGATGGGCCCTCGGGCCGCTTTAGGTGGCCGAAAGTCCTTGCGCTTCGGCGACCCCCATGGCCCAGCACACTATCCGGAGTTGGTCGTCCGGTCGTGAGCTGCGCAAAGCAGCCTCCCATCGCTCCTGTCTCTCAGCCCCCTCAAAGGGGGGATTTGGCTTGTTTGGACAATGGCGATACGTGTGATTAAAGTCGGCTCGCGGACTCGAGCAGAGACGACAATGGGGTAAGGCGTCACCCTGATGAATTTGGGAATTGATGAAGTGGGATATTAAAGTGCCCGTTTGGAGTCGGCGCCAAACGATTTGCTCAGCCTGGGACAGCGATTTATGGGCTGGTGGGTAGATCATGCGGGAATTGCGGTAATGTAAAGTAATTTCATGATAGGTGAGTAGGAATTCCCGCGCGCTGCGAAAGGAAGGCAGACCGTCCACTGCCCGGTTGACGAGAGCTCGGGCTTGCTCATGGGCGGCTGTATTCCGGGATGTCCACAATGCGCTGGAACCCACAAAATAGTGATTATTCGTTTAGGAGGAGGAACGAATTGTAGGATACGGTAGGCAGGTGCATGAATTCGACGCATAGCAAAGTTACGAATGGCCGTTTTTGAGTCGGAGAATATATACTCCGCCTGGGTGTGAGCAATAGCTAAAGCGATCGCAGCTTCTTCCGCCTCGATTGGTTGAGCGACTCGGTCGAAAGTGGCGCAACAGAGTAGCTTGTGGGCATTATCGGAGACCGCCACTGCGAAGGCAGGACGATGGGAGTATTCTGCGGCATCTACATAAGCGACCGGGGTCGAAGATGCGTAGCGCTTATGAAGCGACCTAGCCCTGGCCATTCTCCGGTCGTGATTATGGGTTGGATGGGTATTTTTGGGTAATGGTGGGATGAAGAGACTGTCGCTAACGCACTCGGGGGGTGAATTCGTGGGGGTGGTGCATCCTATGAGGTTGATTTTGAGGCGCTGAAGGAGCAGCCTTCCTGTTTCGGACTGGGAAAGACGAGTATAATGGCTAATGAGGTGTGCTTCGACTAATTCATCAATCGTGTTATGCACACCCAACTGGAGCAGTTTGCTCGTGGCGGTACTCTTAGGAAGGTGCATAGCAGTTTTATATGCTGTGCGGATGAGGCGATCTACTTGATCTCTCTCGAGAGAGATGAAAGGTGCAGATAAGGGAGGGAATAAGTCATTTTACAGAGGCAGAATGCTTGTACAAGGCGGCGCGTATCTGCTTCACGCATGCCTCTGTGACGATTAGAAATCCTCTTTATGAGGGCGGATATATTCTGCACCGACCTCCGTATCGCACCTATAGCTATGGAATTGGAGCCGTTATTGGAAATGTGGAGGCCTAGAACTCTGATGTTGTTTACCTGAGGGATGAGTTGATCATCCAGATATACTGATATTGCCGGAGGAAAAGGGTCTTTGGGGCGAATGAGAAGAAGTTCTGATTTAGGAGCTGAGCAGCTGAGGCCGATGCTCCGCGCGTGTTCTTGTACCGTTTTTGTTGCTCGTTGGAGAGTATATTCGATTGTGCCACAGTTGCCCGTGGTGGTCCAAAGCGTGATGTCATCGGCGTACAGTGAGTGTTGTAGGGCCGGTATGGTCGATAATTTTTGCGCGAGGGGGATTAGAGTTATATTAAAAAGGAAAGGAGAGAGGACGGCCCCTTGAGGAGTGCCCCTACTGCCGAGGGTGAAGGTCGGGGATTTAACCGATCCTAGATGAATCTCCACGGTTCTGTTCGATAAAAAGGCTGTAACATATTGATAAGTGCGCGAACCCACGTTTAGCTGACTGAGATTTTGGAGAATAGCTGCGTGTCGTACATTGTCGAATGCTTTAGTCAAGTCGAGTGTCAATAGTGCTTTTGTAAGATGGGGGAAGTCGCGATTTAGTATCTCCTCTTTGAGTTGGAGCATTACATCTTGGGTGGAAAGGCCTGCCCTGAATCCAAACATGGTAGGAGGGAAGAGGTGATTTTCCTCCATGAATCTGTTTAGACGATTGAGGATTACGTGCTCCATGAGTTTGCCTGCACACGAAGTGAGGGATATTGGGCGCAAATTAGCTAACCACGAGTGTTCGCTAGGTATCGATCGGATTTGATTGGGTATGGCTTGGCAACCACAGCACCTAGTAGCTTAATTAATTAAAATCTCTTTTTTTTTTGTCTCTGTTTTTTCTTTCTGGCGATGTTTTTTTTTCTACCTCTTTCTCGCTATCTCTTCCTCAGTCTTCTTTTCTATATCTTCCTTTTCTTTCTCCTCTACTTCTGGACTACCGCTTTCTTTCTCTCTCTCTCTCTTTCTTTTTCTCGTTTTTTCTCTTTCTGCCCCTTGATCCCTGTCTTCCTTTATCTATTTGTGTCAATTTCTTCCTATCGCTTTCTCTCTCTTTGTATTTCTTTCTATCTCTTTCTATCTTTCTTTTTCTTTCTTTCTCTCTATTTCTCTCTCTATTTCTCTCTTTCTTTCTCTTTCGCTACCTGTACTCGTTCTCTCGCACGCCGGAGCAATTGTATCCCACGCCGGACAATCGGCGCCGGCATGATGATAACTGTTTCTTGTCTAGACCGCAAACCGGACAACAGCTTTGCTGTAGCAGGAGAAGTTCATTATGTTTATTTATTCATTTATTTATATATTTGAAATACTGTCAACCCTCTCTTGAGGGTCATTACAGGGAGGTGCAACACTTGGTACAAAATAAGTAGGTTACATAATTATACAACTTACAAAAAATTTTAAACTGAGACATACATTTATACAACATTAGAAGTACTCTCTTACAACCAACAAAAAACAAAAAGACATTTCAAATCACATAAAAATAAAGAACAATCATATTGTGGGCGTTTGTTACTGTGAATTTCTTGCTCATCTGTACATTATTGTAATCATCAACACGACTTTGTCCTCATCGTCGTCGCGTATGCGTACTCTGCCTCTGGCTGCACGCACACACACACGATGATGATGAGGAGGAGGCGCTGCCGATCCTCGGGCCTAATCAACGTTGTCCCAACTAAAACGCGATGATGTTTCTGATTTCAATAGGAGCCGTACCTGCGATGCCGACAATGGCTTGTTAACCCTTTGAGACGCTATGTACACAATTGTGTACACCACTTGTTTTAGAGCGCAGGTGCCCCTTCCTGCGTTGAGCGGCGTCGCCGTCGCCGTTGCCGTCGGTGGCGTAACCGAGAGATAGAAAAAAGTCACAGTCTCGCCGCAACGGCGAAGCAATGATTGCGATAGCAATAAATCGTAATGTAACGCGAAGAACGGAAAGCAGCTCGAAATTGCCAGCGCGTCGCTCGAGCCCAAAGGACGCACGAAAAGAAAGCACACAGGACGAGCGCGAACTAATGCGTCACAGCTCGACACTTGAAGCGCACTGCTCAAACATAAAGCAGGACGCACGAAACAAACGAACAGGTACACACAAGACGAGCGCGAACTAATTGTCACAGTTGTTACTTATTTCTGTTTGAACAGCGCGCTCCTTTCGCAAACGCGGCCGCTGCAGCGAGCGAAGCGAAGCACCCCACCGGCCACCGCCCCTTCTTTCCTTGAGATAAGAGCACGAAAGCGACGACGCCCTGTAGAGCGAACAGCAACGGTGTTCGCAGGGGCGGGGCGACGATCTTTAAAGCGCGCAACACGCGCGCACGTCGCGCCATCTATGTGGCCACTAAGAAAGCATGCTGAATTACTTGGTGTATATAAATAGCTCGCCGTTAGCAGGCTGAGAGACGGTGCTGTCGTGGCCTAACGTCTAACGCGGCCGGCTGCAAAGCGAGAGTCGCCCGTTCGATTCCGCGCGTCGGAAAGAATTTCCTAATTATTTTTCTTTGTGGCCTTTCTATATATATACATACTTATACATATACGGTGAATGACGGCGACGGGGACGGACATTTTCCAGCCGAGACTGTCCATATAATTGCTATCGCAATAAAAGTAACCGATAGACGTGAAACAATAAAATGTGTAAAGAATACGCAGGATCACATGGGGATTTGAACCTGGGCGCTCTGCGTGGCCGTCGAGTATTCTACCACGCAGCGACGTTGATATTTTTTTAGGGGCGAAGCTCCTTAAGGCGGCACCCGTTCGTCCCTCGTCGTGCTCGTAGTAGTGAGTAACAAGTCTTACCCTTTGACCTCCAAGGTGGTGCCGGTGGGAGATTTCTCCTGTGCGTTGTTGAACAATAAAAAATTCGCAGCGTGCGCGTTAACTAAAAGCCGAATTCTTCTGTCTCTGTAGAAGTGTAAGTGTTAGCTAAAAGCCGACTTCTTCTGTCTCTCATTCCCATTAGCAGCCATTGTTTACCTCCAAGGTAGTGCCTGGTGAGATTTCTCCTGTGCGTGATTAAACAATAAAAATTTTGTTCAAAACGCCGTTGATTGATGAAATAAACCAACGAAAGACGCCAGATGTTTTGTAAAAACAAAACGAAAGAACGCCAGATGTTTCTAAAGCAAAACGAAAAAGACGCCAGCTGCTTAACGAAAGACGCAAGGTGTTTTCTAAAGCAATGGTTTTCTAAACAATGAAAATTCACAGCGTACATGTAAAATTAAAGTGAGCTGCAAGTCGTCATAACTCATCGAACCTTTAGTATAAACGCGCCCGATCTCACGTCGGTGATGATGTACTGGGCAGAATTCACGGAAGATTCACGGTTTACCGATGAACCTCCGCAGCTTCGCCCACTCATCATCATTCACTCCGTGGATATGCTGTTTTTTTTTCTTTATTGACCACAGCCACGCTGATGCTTGAAACTCATTTGCAAAAAGACCCTCTACAGGCGTCATGTCGGGCAAGGAATCGCGTTAACCTATGTAATATAGCGTGGCAGTAGATTAACAACCAGTTATCACACAATGGTAATTGCGCTACGATTGTGTGGTTTAATGTGTCCCACCCACTGCAGGGTGCTCAGCTATAATTCTTCACCGCCATCAGTCACATGCAGCATCAGCACAGTGCATATAAACCTTACAGATGCGTAGCGGGTACCTCGCTTATCCGCAGAAAGACGAGTAATGGCGTTGTGGGTGGTGTCCTACTTCACAAAAATTATGATTTATGGCGTAGTCGATACCCTGCGGAAAATCGAAACTTCAGACACAGTTGGCCTTGCCCCAACACGAGGATGCGCTCAGAATTCGCATTAGGCAGTATTGTAAGCGTCGGTGAAATTTTTTTTTTTGCTCGTTGTATTGACTAGTGGGTAAGAAAGAGCAAGATTTTGGAATTGTTGAGCCTCCTGCACAGTAAATACGTCTTCATTTACCTTCATTTTGCAGTGTACTGTTGCATATGATCACTTTGCTGAAGACACTACTATGGTCGACGAGTCGTGCGACGGACCGCTTTCCGCGAGCCACGTCAAAAGTGTAATTCTCCTTGCTGAAAATGAACGTAAACGCAAACGTATTTTCAATATATTTCTAGGGTGCGATTTGATTCTATTTATGCAAAAGCAGAGGATGAATGACTTCTGAATAAACAGATATTGAATACAATTTAATGAAGATTACTTACTATAACACACATAAATTAACGTATTATGACATCATTTTTTGTTGGACTAGAATATTGAGTGTCTCTAAATAACGTTGTGTCGATTTGACGCATTCACAGACGGTTCTTGAGTGCTGGCGTCGGTAACGGCTAAGTTTGAGCTTGATGTTGCTTTTTTCTCAGTCTACGTACATGAATAAAAGCCTGCTTTCTATCTCACGCTTTTCGCATGAAATACACATCGTCAAGGCTATAATTAAAAAGGGGGAAATAGCTACATTACTGAACTATGCATGTGTAAGCTCTGCCTGCTTAGCCACAGGCTTTGAAAAAAAAATTAATATTATAAAATATAATATTTGGGGGCCTATGATTTAGTAATGAAAAGCAGCACGCCTTCAGAAAAAAATAGTTCGACTGATAATAATGTCACGGGGTCGTGACGTTGACGAAGGAAGCAGTCGGCGTGTCCAAGATGAGACTCTTTATTTGGCCGAACTTGTGGCCGGGAAACGGAAAGTTCAACTACAATCAATACACAGTGCGCACTGATAGCGGCGAACGGAGCGTCGGCCGTCGATAATCTGATCAGCGGTAAGGCGCGTCGGTATTTATACATGCGGCATCGAACGTTCTAGCGTTATCGCTGGCGCTTGCTAAAGCTCTCAAAAAACTTGATTATTCGCGTCCTGCGCGTAATCTTGACAGAATGATCTCAGACAATCGTGAAGCTTCACGAACACTGCGGAGCGGTCTGTGTAGAGCGTTGCTAGCAGCTTTTGTGGGCGAAACTCGAATACATAAAAATAAAACAAGAAGTGGGTGTGGTAATAATACTCTTTATTCTGGCATGTGTACATAAGACAACGCTACATGCCACCGAGATGAGGCAAAAGAAAACAGACGTAATTGTTTCCTGACTAGGCCTACATCACGGCTCGTGAAAAAACAAAGGCAGCAGTGAGGTCAGCAAAAAACATTCAGAACAGCGCAGTTCAAATGCACCACGGCAAAGAAATCATGGAAGAGGCATACCAATTTCAACCACACTTTCATTGTGGAAGTACAAAAGTTTAAACTGCTTCATGTTGATATCTCATGGCAAAAAAATTATGAACAGATTTAGGAAATCAATAGCTACGATAGTATGAATCAAAATTCAAGTGAAATGAATTAATGTGCATAACGTTACAACTGAAATGCAGTGAAATACAATTAAGCGAACAGAAGTAGACATCGCTTGATTTAAATGAAACATTTTAGAAAAAACACCATCGTCGTCGTCAACCTGCAGGGCAAAGGCCTCTCCCATGTTCCGCCAATCAACCCGGTCCTGTGCTTTCTGCTGCCACGTTATACCTACAAACTTCTTAATCTCATCAGCTCACCTAACTTTCTGTCTCCCCCTCGCGCGCTTGTCTTCTTTTGGAATCCAATGAGTTACTCTTAGTGACCAGCGCTTCTACGCGCTACATACCCCGCCCATTTATTCTTCTTGATTTCGACTGAAATGTCCTTAACACCCGTTTTTTCACCGACACACTCTGCTCTCTTCTTGTCCTTCGAGGTTACAACTATCATTTTCTTTTCCATTGCTCACTGCGTCGTCCTCAATTTAAGTTGAACCCTCTACGCAAGCCTTCAGGATTCTGCTCCGTAAGTAAATACCGGTGAGATACATCTGTACGTTATATACCTTTCTCTTTTGGAAATACGCTGATTAAACAAGAACAAATTTATTTTTTCCGTTACGTGTTCGCGGTGCTACCATTGAGTTGAATAACGTATACTTACGTAGACTACCGAAAACAGTTGGTTCAAATACACAATGCTTTATCTCAAACAATTTCAATGTTGACGCTTCACAAAGCAAAAGTTTAGGTCCCGTTCTTCGAACAATTCGCGTTAATGACATCGTTATCACTTACTGAGATTCTTCCTGCATTCTTTAGCCCATGTGACAGGCCACATGTACATAAGGAATGGCCACTGCTTCCTTCTCGCCGCCCCAGTATCTGATTTCAGCTGTGGACCAGGGCTGGGCAGTATCGCGATACAAGAGTATCGCGATAGTATTTCAGAGATACTTTTGAGTATCTGTATTTCTGTATCGAGATACATCTGAGAAATGTATTTGTATTTCAGTAGTGAAATACATTTACGATGTATCGCCTGTATCGCGATACTATGCAGGACACGGGTATCTCGTTACATTGTTTTTTTGTGTGTCGGAAATGAGTTGAGGCGTGTTTCCAATGGGGGAATGACGTTTTTTTTTTCTTTTTTGTGCCAAGACAAGCAAAGGCGCGTCGCAGGTCGCCGACAAATAGGGCGGCGATGGTTTCGTCTCAAGCACA
The DNA here is from genome assembly GCF_013339695.2 of Rhipicephalus sanguineus. Lineage (NCBI taxonomy): Eukaryota > Metazoa > Arthropoda > Arachnida > Ixodida > Ixodidae > Rhipicephalus > Rhipicephalus sanguineus. Next base: position 116,623,228 of record NC_051184.2, read on the forward strand.
GAATGGTCCATGTGGTAAAGTGCGCGACGCCGCAGACGGCAGAATCGCGGGGCAGTGTTGTCGGCCTCTGCCGACGAAAATCGCTGTTTCTCAAGGTCAGTGCAGCACGCCTAATTTTTTTCGGGTGGCAAGCAATTACTTCGCGACCCCCCTAGGCGTGGATACCGCCTTGGAACAGGCTTTGCAATGCTTCGCGGGCGTTCAGTTTTCAAAGCAGCGGCACTTCCAAAAGCAGTTCCCGTAGTCGCGGCGGAAGTGACTAGAAGATGGCTATCTTTGACGCGCTTTCAGCCACCTCTCCAATGTCAGGGTGCGTTCCTAATTGATACATGCGTGAAACGGTCTTTTGTGGTAGCAGGCTCCCCCACCGCCGGAGCCGACTTCGCCTGTTGCGGCTTTCTGAAATATGTGCTGTTAGCGTCGGTGGTGGTGACAGCTTCATTGAAACCGACCGGGTCAGACGGCTGAGGATTCCGAAGATGGGGACCGACTTCGGCTTCTGAACAGTCAGAACAAACCAAGTGAGGGCGGAAGTGTCTCGGTATCTAGATGACCCGAGAAGAGATATCGCCACGCTGCAGGGCAATCCGGCTATGAAGGAGGTATTTATTCACTATAACACGAATTTGTGCTCGCCTTCAGCGGTAGAACTTTGTGAGTCTTGTGCTGAGGCTGAACCGACGCTGTTAGAAGACAGCCTATTTTAGAAGCCTACACAGCAACCTTGTCAGCAAAGCAGATCTTCAATGTGTGCTTTTCCCCAATTCACTGGTGTTCATTAGTGATTCGAGTGATTTGCTTAAAGTGTGCTATTTATAGCATAGTTTATTTTCTTCGCCAATTATGTCGATTTCAGTGTCCAATCCTTGTTACTGTTGCTGTGAAATTGTGTATTTTTATTGCTATTGTAGTGGAGCAGATGCACGAACGAGTATGCGCCTGTGAAGGAGGACGAAAAACGACCCGCGTTCTGATTGCGCGAGAGCCTGTGCCACCTTTGCCAGCCTTGCACTGTGTTAGCGTACGGTCCCTTTTCGTAGCGACCTCAGTACATCAATAAACCTCATCACACACTTGTAATTGTAACGTTATTACTAATTATGTACTTTGTACGCCCCCTCCCCTGCAATCTCTTAATGGCGCTGAGGGTGCTGTAACAAATAAATAAATGAACTGAACGTTTCGATGCGCTGTAACTTTAATTACAACATTATGCTGCACTAATAAGTGTCTTTGCGTAGTATGAGCATCCTTGAAATAAAAAAGTATTCCAGTATCTGTATCGCTGTAACTGTATTCCGGAATACTTTTTTCGTCTTATTGCAAAAGTATCTCCGAAATATCCCGTTACGTTAAAGGCAAATATATCTCAGTATCTGTATTTTAGGCTTCCAGTTCATGTATTTCGATATCTCTATTCCGGAATACTTTTCTGAGTATCTCTTCCCAGCCCTGCTGTGGACAGCGTTGTACAGGCCTCAGAAATTACCGACGGCGGCTAACCCGCTGCCCCAAGTCTCCCGACCTGCATCGAGAAGCTTTTCTGCATGCTGCGGATGAAAGTTGGGTGAGGGCTGAACGGAGGCACTTCACAAAAAAAGTCCTTCTTGAGAATTTTCGAATGGCACGTATGGTGTGAGCGTGACTTTGACTGCCTCTACCAAACTCCCAAACTTTTGCTCAGCCTTACAGAAAAAGGTGGAGGCGACAGGTAGCGGGGCTGGGGACAGCGGTGCGATATTAAACACACTGTTAAATATGTTTCTTGCTGCACAGGGTCATGTGTCAGACATCTTTAACATGCGGTGCTTCCTACATAGGCCAAATTCACCCGCAGGGGCGATCCAGTGGTTATGGTGATCGAAAGCTGATTCAAAGGTTCCGGGATCCAATCCCGGCAGCGGCGGCCCCATTTTCGGTGGAGGCGAAAATGCTTGACGCCCGTGTACTTATATTTAGGTCCACGTTAAAGAGGCCCCAAGTGGTCGAAATATCCGGAGCCCTCCACTACGGCGTCCCTCATAAGCATATTGCGGTTTTGGGACGTAAAACCCCAATAAGTATTATTATAAAAAGTTTAGGTTCAGGTGACCCTTAAAGAACCCCAGGTGGTCACAATTTCCGGAGCTCTCCACTGCGCCGCCTTTCATGATCATGTCGCGATTTCGCGGACAATTATATTGCAACAATTATATTGCAAAGGCCCAACCGTGCGTTCTGCGTACACACGTCTTTGTGAGCATCAGGCAACAGAGGGAGTAGTGCACTCTCGTACTTGACAAAGCATTGACTGAATGAGGTTCGTGCGTAAGCTTTACTGACACCTAGGTTTTACTTATCGAGGCTAGTGCGAATATTCGAGTGCTTCGAATATTGAAACGAATATTACAGTGTTCGAATTCGCTTCGACTCGAATTTAAAATTTCCGGTATTACAATTCATACCCGGGCAGCACGAAAAGTAGTGCCACCACGGCCGACACTCTGCAAGCGATCACTTTTAGCGATACCTTTGCGAGATTGCCACCAGATGCGTCCGCGTCTCCGAGCGATAATGTAGCACTGTTGGCATGGTGGAGGACCACCTTGGCTCGTTGTAGACGGTTGAACGCCTCGCGAAAGTGCCCCCGAAAGCGATCGTCGAAGAAAATGACCCCTGCTCCACCAACTCCTTAACTTCGTCACTGGTACGCGCACTGGCGCATTCGGCGACAATCTAGTCGGGGGATAGAACCACCGATATAAGAATGGGGTCATCCACAAAGTGTAATCAACGTATTCGATTCGTTTGGCCCCAGCCGTTGTAGGCGTGGAAAAAAGCACACGCAACACAACGCGACGACCCCGACCGCGAAGTGCGCGATCTCCTCTGACTAATAACGACGATGATGAGTCTAAGCCCACTCGACGAGCAAACAAACCTTTTGCGAGCGCTAAAAGCATTTAAAATAAATTAACTCATAAACGCCATGTTTGGTATACGAATCTCGAAAGCTATGTTTTTGTTCGCGGCAACCGAAAGTGCGTTATGCGCGTAAAGAAAGGAGTGAGCAAGGTCGACAGCCGGGCTAGTTGGTAAGGTTCAATAATATTTAAAGCAGCGCAAAGTCGTTAGACAGGACACTGGTAAGCTATCCCAAGAGACGAAAAACCTCATTAAGAATCGTCAAGCTATGAAAACCTCAAGTGCAACAGACAAAATAGAGCTGGCGGAGCTTTCGAAGTTAATCAATAGGCGTAAAGTAGCCGACATAAGAAAGTATAATATGGAGAGAATTGAGCATGCTCTAAAGAACGGAAGAAGCCTCAAAGCTATGAAGACAAAACTGTGCATAGGCGAAAATCAGATGTATGCATTAAGGGACAAGGAAGGCAAGGTCACAAACAATATGGATAGAATAGTTGAGGTAGCGGAAGAGTTCTAGAGAGATCTGTACAGCAGCCGAGACAGTCAGGATGATAACGTAAGAAGCAGTAATAGCGCAGAGGAATCTGACATCCCACCAATATTGACAGGAGAAGTAAAGAAAGCCCTAAAGGGAATGCAAAGAGGCAAACCAGCTGGTGAGGAGCAGGTAACATCAGACCTGCTGAAAGACGGTGGAGAGATTATGTTAGAAAAACTGGCCACCCTGTATATGAAGTGTCTCTCGACGGGGAGGATACCAGAATCTCGGAAGAATGCCAGCATCATCTTGATCCATAAGAAAGAGGACGTCAAGGACCTGAAAAATTACAGGCCCATAAGCTTACTGTCCGTTGTCTACAAGCTATTTACAAAAGTAATTGCTAACAGAATTAATACGACATTAGAGTTCAATCAACCAAGGGACCAGGCAGGATTTCGTACAGGCTTCTCAACAATAGACCATATTCATACTATCAATCAGGTGATAGAGAAATGCGCAGAATACAACCAACCCCTACACATAGCCTTCATAGATTACGAGAAGGCATTTGATGCGGTGGAGACGTCAGCAGTCATGCAGGCACTGCGGAATCAGGGCATCGACGAAGCCTATATAAACATAATGGAAGAAATCTACAGCGGATCCACAGCCACTATAGTTCTCCATAAAGAAATTTGCGACAGAATCCCAATAAAGAAGGGCGTACGGCAGGGAGACACGATCTCTCCAATGTTATTCACCGCGTGTTTACAGGAGGTTTTCAGGGCCCTAGATTGGGAATAATTAGGGATAAGAGTTAATGGAGAGTATCTCAGTAACCTGCGATTCGCTGATGGCATTGCATTGATGAGTAATGCGGGAGACGAACTACAGCTCACGATTACTGAACTGGATACGGAAAGTAGAAGAGTAGGTCTGAAAATTAATATGCATAAAACTAAAGTAAGGTGGAACAACCTTGGCGGAGAACAGCGCTTTGCGATAGGTGGCGAGACACTGGAAGTTGTAAAGGGGTACGTCTACTTAGGACAGGTAGTAACCGCGGAGCCGAACCATGAGAGTGAAATAACTAGAAGAATAAGGATGGGATGGGGCTCATTCGGCAAGCATTATCAAATCATGAATGGTAGTCAACCACTATCCCTCAAGAGGAAGGTATATAACAGCTGCATCTTACCGGTACTTATTTACGGAGCAGAAACCTGGAGACTTACAAAGAGGGTTCAACTTAAATTAAGGACGACGCAGCGAGCGATGGAAAGGAAAATGATAGATGTAACCTTAAGAGACAGGAAGAGAGCAGAGTGGATCAGGGGACAAACGGGGGTTAAGGATATCATAGTTGAAATCAAGAAGAAGAAATGGATATGGGCTGGGCACGTAGCACGTCGGCAGGATAACCGGTGGTCATTAAGGGTAACTGACTGGATTCCAAGAGATGGCAAACGCGTGAGGGGGAGACAGAAAATTAGGTGAGTAGATGAGATTAAGAAGTTTGTAGGTATATCGTGGCAGCAGAAAGCACAGGACCGGGTTGATTGGCGGAACATGGGAGAGGCCTTTGCCCTGCAGTGGGCATAGACAGGCTGATGATGATGATGATGATGAAATGACAGGACAAGGGGACAAAAAGTTGACGCAACGAACGCTTACTCGCAACTGGCAGGTTTATTAGAAGAAACTAGAAGAAGAAAACATACGGAAAAGTGCCCCAAATGATCTGCGCAATCGGCGCCAGGTGGCAGGATGGCATGACACTATTTAAAGAGGCACCTGGATGTTCTTGTGGCATACGAAAAGGAACGTTGTGCGCAGAAATGCGCGAAGTGTGCTGCGGTCGCTAAGCCTAATGAGCAGCAGCCTTCAGTCGGCGACCGTTTCAAGCCGAAGCTGAAGTCTGCAGTGCCAAAGGCGCAGTAAGTGACCAAGGCTATTGTGAGATTCATAGTGCGCGGGATGCATTCCTACAATTTGGTTCAGGGAGCCGGGCTTCATGGCCGTTATGAACGCTGCTACGCCCGAGCGCGTCGTGCCGTGGCGCGCAACGGTTTCCAGAGCAACAATACCTGATCTCTACGGTTCCAAGAGGTAAAGCTTGATGGAAAAGCTTCAGGCGGTGACTGACAGTGGAGTAGAGGCAATTTCAATGACGACGGACAGTTGGACATCGCGTGCTAATGAAAGCTACTTGTCGGTAACATGCCACGTTATGGACAGCTCATTTCAACAGCATGTGCACGCACTGGTATGCACAGAAATTGCAGATGCTCACACAGCCGGAAACTTGGTGGTCTTTCTCAAAAGCGTGATGAAGGGTAACGGCTTGGGCTAGTTGGTAGGTCATGACAATTGTTATAGCGCAAAAGCAGGACAAAGACAAAAGGTGCACGAAGACGAGCGCGTCTTCGTGTACCTTTGTCTTTACCCTGCTTTTGCGCTATAACAACTGTCGTGATGAAGGATTGGGCACTTCCCGAGCCAGGCATTGTACGTGTACATTGTTACAGATAACGGGATAAATTTCACTGCAGCAGTTGTTCAGTCGCCTTGGATAGGCATAGAATGTTTCGGGCACGCGCTGCAGTTGTGCGTGAGTGATGTCAAGAGGGATGTACCTAGATTTTCTCAACTATGCACGAAGGCCAGGGCTATCGTTGGCCGCTATAAGAAAAGCCCAAAGACTAGGGCACGCCTGATGGAAGCACAAAGGGAAATGTAGCTGGATGTTCTCGAAGTGGTGCAAGATGCTCTGACGCGTTGGAATAGCGAGCATCAGATTATGTCTAGGCTGCTCAAGTTTCGCTAACCGATCACCGCGGAGCTTCCGGAGTGTGATGGGTTGATAAACTCACTGCAGCTGAATGGAAACTCATGTCTGCTGCTGTTAAGGCACTTGATCCACTTGCCCAAGCCACGACAGAGCTATATGGAGACAAATATCCCACGTTTTCCCAAGTCATTCCTTTGCTGGAGTGCACTAGCATTGCGTTGGCTCGATACGCAGCTCAGTCAGATGAGTCATCAGCTATTGCATTAAGCCGGGCACGTAGCATCAACGTAAGGTTTCCTGGTGTCAAGACATCGGAAGATACAGCTCTAGCGATGTTGATGGATCACAGATTTATCGATGCCTGTTATACGGAAAAGGCCGAGAAGAAATAGGCCTGGAGTATTTTTACCAAAACAGCAGAGGGAGCACCGGAGGTCCCTCTGACTGGACCTCTGATTTTTATATCTCAGAGGTCTAGTCCTTCCACCAAAGATGATGTTGAGAGCTATCTGAGAGCTCCCATCCTTCCTTGCTGTGAGAACCCACTCGAATGGTGGAAGGGCAAAGGCAGCCACCTTCATTCGTCCCTTGTAAGCATAGCTCGTGGGTATTTTTCGGTGCCAGCTAACCAAACAACAAGTGAAAGGTCATTCTTGTCAGCGGGTGTCATTGCAAGCTGCTGAAGAGAGCACCTTCTTCCCCAGCATGTCGAAGAACTAGTTTTCTTGCATGAGAATTGTTTTACTTTCATTGTATTATTTGTGGAAAGGACACCTTTTACTCCTTGTTGAGCCTATAGTGATTACATGTGATTATTTTGTTTTTTTTTTATCTGAGACATGTTTTCAAAGGAGTTTTTAAATAAGGAAGAAGAAACAAGGAAATTCTGTGATTTTCTTGTTGTGCCTTGCTGTGATTTATTTATTTATTTATTTATTTATTTATTTATTTATTTATTTATTTATTTATTTATTTATTTTTTGTTGTGATGTAGCCTTTTAACTACAAGGGAGGACCTTCTCCAATGCATTCGGAGCTTCTAGTTCTTATGTATTATCTTTTTACTTGAAATATGTTGCCAAAGAATTTTCTGTGCTGTTCTGTCTATGCATGTCTGCTATGTTGTTTCAAAAAACTTATTTATTTATTTATTTATTTATTTATTTATTTATTTATTTATTTATTTATTTATTTATTTATTTGATAATACCTCACAGGCCCCGTAGGAGGCATAGGGTGAGGGGGACATGCAGTACAATTCAATACATAGTATATGAAGATTTCCACAGAGTAAAAATTACAGGCAGTAGAATAAAATAACATGTAGAAAAAAAGATTAACAGATAACTATACTTGCAAACGAGGACGAAGAAAAAAATAATTGTGCGCGACATGGTAAGTATTGCGTAGGAGTAATATAATACGAATTACAGCCACAATACAGCCGTGAGTATCTGCCTCTTGCATGCTTCGCTCTGTTAATTCAGCGCACTCATTGCCCATTTCTTTCATTGCCTCTTGCCCCCTCTCTCTGGTCTTTCTGTTGCTCTTTCCAAACTCCCAGTGCGCGGTAGCCAACCAGACGCTTTTGAGGTTAGCCTCCCTTTCTGCTCCCTTCCTTCCTCCTTCATTGAAATATCCAATATGCTTTGCCGTGACCTGCGTCAGGTTTTCCCTTTGCATTTGTGCTAGGGTTCAGTTCAGTTTATTTTCCTCGATGGCCCCATTTATAGGGGTGTTACATAAGGAGAGGGGTACATCATGCGCAATGGATAATTCAAAAGAAAAGCCAAAGGAACATGGGGAAAAAAAAACTTTGATACACTGTGCAAAAAAAACGGAAAAACACGCGTCACGTAAGGAATTTCCACAAGAAAGTTTCATTAATTTGGCAAAAATAGAAGGAACAATAGCATGCGACAATTGAACGTAAGAACTAGTGGAAACATCGTACAAAAATAACACTGTACATATAAATACAACACTAACAAACAATAAACACTGTACAAATAAATTCACGCGTTAAGTGATGAGTTCGAACAATCAATGGCAATTATTTTCGCAAAAGCCTGGACACCTTAAGCCCGACAGCATTAAAGAGCCCATATCGCAGAAATTCTGGTTTCAGCGTTGCTGTATATTGCACTGTAGAAGCAAAGAATCGCACCGGGCGTCACAAGATCTCAACTGCGTAACGAGTTAACAGTTTAAAGCGCATCCTTTAAAGCACTCAGGCATAATTGACCAGTAACATCTCAGGCACAACGTCAACAAAGTCTGCAGCTGCGTAGGCGTGCGCATTGTCTTACGCGCTTGTAGCGGACACTTTGCTGATTCGCAAAATTGTGTATTATAGCCTATTATAGAGTAGTGGGCACTTCGAAACTGTACTTGCAGAAGGCGTACATTCTAGGAGATTTCAAAGCCACTGTGTAGAACACAGTGTTGACTAAAGGAATAACCCGGGTAGCAACGGAATAAAGTGAAGACAGGAAAAAAACAGTCTAAAAAATTGGCCGTGTATCTGCGTGCTTCGCTGCAAATGTCGTCTAAAGACGATAGAAGAGGCGCTGCGTGAGATATGGACGCCATCTGGCAATACGTCGGGAAACACGAGTGCTGTGTTGCGGGCTGGTAGTCCCGGCGCAGCGGCAGGCGAAGACCGGCGGTGACCAACGCGACCGGTGGGGACGCCGGCCAGCCCGAACACGCTGTTGGCGCGATGCGCCGAAGGAGAAGAAACGTCCGCACTCAACGAGTACTCTCCACAAACTTTACACGTCGCCTGGGTAAAACAGGAATGCCAGAGCGGCGCCCCCTGTCATTCGTACAATGCAATACTGAACCGAAACCGAAACACACATGAGCTTGTGCAGAGGGCACGGAGGAAGACAAGTTTCAGCGCAGTCGCATTTTCAGCTCACCTTAGAAAACTAGGGTTGTAACATTGTAGGGCGAGTAGGGCCAGAAGGACCGTCACGACGAAAACCTGCCTCCTCAGTCGTGTTCGCCTGGAACGTTGGTGTGGCATCGCGTTCCCTCCTCCGCTCCTGGCCTTGTCACAAAGCTACTGCCTACGTACGAAGGCCCCTACCGCGTCCTACGTCAAGCATCCCCAGTTAACTATATGATTGAGCCTGTTCAATCATCTACGGACCGCCGTCGTCGCGGCCGCGAGACTGTTCACGTCGATCGACTGAAGCCGCATTATGACCCACCAGTTGTACCAGTTCCTTAGGTCGCCAGGATGGCTCCTTTTCCGCGGGGGAGTGATTTGTAACATGGTAGGGCGCAGACAAGAACGCCTGCGAAAGAAGAAGACGAAGACGGTTGTTGTTGGCGCTCGCGCTTGCTCGGCTTGGACCGCTGATCGCTTCAGCTGTGGCAATCTTTTAATAAACGCGTTACTGTCTCACGTTAAACGCATACCATCAAGGTCTTTAAAATTGCGTATCTATGTATTTTCTGTTAAAGGAACACACCGCCTAATACTTACCTAGTGATGTTACGCCTCAGATATGCGTAATGTTTGCTTTTTGATCAACAATGTACAAAAGTATGAACCTAGTCAGCCGTTCACGATGGCTGGCCCTTGGGCAAGTGGTTCAACTTTGGCCGAGTGGCTGAATCGAGGGACGTGCCGACAAACAGAAAGACAGGCAGAAGGACAGACAGAAGGACAGACAGAAAGACAGACCAAAATTTCTGCGTTTAAGTTCCCCAAGAAAGACTATCGTCTTTAAAAATGTCTATTAGAAGACGATTCCTAACCCCCCATAGCTATGTAAAAACATCGACACCTTGTCTGCACAGTCGTTCCTGCTCCTAGTGAAACAAGAAGAAAGCGTGCTTCAGCGTGCTTGTGTTCCATTTTCTCAGAAAAAAAAAAAAAAGCGGAGACACGAAATACAAGAAACCTACTTCTTGTAGAAGATGATTTTGTACATCAAAGCACGCCGACAGCTTTGATGGGGATCACAAAGTACTCATTTTTCAGCGATTGGATACATTAATCAGCTTTGCAAGAGTCCATTCTCCAAAGGCTTTGACGTTTTAAGCTCAGCCGCCTTCATCATGCAAGTCTGCTCTTGCCAAACATCTTTATATGTGAATAAATATTTTCTTTTGGATGTCTTTAAGGCAGACTTCCAAATAGCTGAAGACACTTGAAAAAACCATTTTCCAGGTAGTTGTTTTAAACTTTGTATTATTCCGTGCCTGCCATCCACGTCCTCTGATTATACCGATTTCAATCTAAAAAACCATTTTCCAGTGTAGTTGTTTTAAAGTTTGTATTATTCCGTGCCTGCCATCCTCGTCCTCTGAATATATCGATTTTGATCTACCGATTTCGTTATTTTTGGACTTATCTCATTACTATTCCTTCCCTCGTAAGGTGAACTTTAACAAGGCTGCCGCCGTTCGCTCAATGTAGTTAGCCTTTCCAATGTAGTCGCTCAATGTGCAATTGAGCTCCCGTGAGTACTTTACTATAGGCATGGGATTAACGAACCGCAAAAACTCACCCTTTCTTTGATGCAAGAACTCGTCCTCTATACGCTCAAAGTTCAATGAAGGGATACTTGGAGCCGTAATGTTTTATCAGTATATACCGTCTTATTATGCACATATTCAGCGAACAAACTGCCTGAATATACACGTTGCTTTAAAAAAGTTATTTCCATATTTGATGCCGTTTACAGAGCTGTAATGCACACTACAGGAACTTCTGAGACGGTTCTTCCATCATATTGGATTTCTTTCGAACGAAGACGCTCCCAATGATGATGGTTAGATGAAGGACGAATGCTGTGAATATTGTGCTCACACTCCTTCTATTTGCAACTCCAGGAAATGTTGCTTGAAACCAGCGGGCAGCGCCATACTTCATTAACCTAGCAACGTAGCCTTTTTGATAACAGTCGACGTCGAGTAGAACCGGTATGCATTAGGAGAAAAAGTGAAGTTCTGCGTACCTGGCAGTTGCAGTCTAGTAGTAAAATTACCGCCACTTAACGAAAGCAGCCCACGTTTCCGCGTGGCTCTTCGTTTTCGGCCTGCTCACAATTTGTCCCTGGCTCTTTAAAATACGAAGCTAAAGAATCCGAGAAGAGAGCTAGTGTGTGCATTCTATGGAACACAAAAGCCCCTTCGCAACTATTCCTGTTTAGGCCATCACACGCACTGAAGATGAATCAACGTGTCAGCACCCTCCCCTTCTACTCTGCCGGTCGCTAATCACATCGACTTCCGGGGGGCGAGAACACCTCCAAGTGCGCCCTGTACTGGGCTCACTGATAGGCCAGGCCCCTTCCTGCAATTGACTCGGATAATGGTCCCGGCGCATGCTCGCTCATGAACACAGTGATTACTTGGCGGTTGAATGCAGCTCTCATCCACCGAGCTCCCTTACCGCAGTATCGTTACCCACGGCGAGCGAAGCGCGGGTGCACCCCGCCAATAAGCGATCCCTCTCGGGCTCACTCCCGGCTTCCCGTGACGATATTGAACGGATGGCCTGCTTCTCGAGCCACCCTCCGCTGCGCCCTGTTTTCATCGGATGTTGGGGCAGAGCACGCGCTGTGGCCAACAACCAAAGGCGCCCGATGCACGGCGAATGGGATTATGGACGAGAAGAGCAGGACGAGAGTAGAGCTGCCACACACTCAAATCTGTCGCCCATCGGAAGTAGCCTGGGAGCTTTTACGGAGAGTTACCTGTAGACCACGGCTTTCTTATATAAGGACATGTAATGATACATCCCTCCCGATCTCGCATCGGCTTATAGATCTCCATACCGAGGCAAATATGGCGTATAAAATCACTTATGATTTGTCTAAAGGCGCGCTCTTCATACCACTTAAACACACAGCCACTCGCTCGTCCCTGTTCGTATCACTCACGCCTTCAAGTTTTATATCCGGTGGCAATACATACGCGCATACATAACACAGTATAGCACTGTTTTATACATGTATCGAAGAATGCATGGCACAAGCTTCCACATGAGCCTTCTAGTTGCATTTGGCTGCATTTCGCCTGCGGTGATCCCGTACTATTATGCTGGACATAAACTTTTTGATTGATTGATTGATTGATTGATTGATTGATTGATTGATTGATTGATTGATTGATTGATTGATTGATTGATTGATTGATTGATTGATTGATTGACATTAGCTTTTTTAACATGCTGCGCATAGTTGACGTCGACACGGATGGCAGCTCGTTGTCCTCTTCGAAGTGGCGCGTATAAGCTTGGTGAGAGTGGGGATCTCGTTTCTGCGAAAGAAACTGTGCACAGTCGTTCGAAGCACTCCAAGCTCAAGTTGTCCAACTTCTTTTAGATGCGAAGCAGTTTTTGCGCTGGGTTGTGTCCGTAGTTCCAGTGGCGACCGTCCCACCTAGCATAGCCATCTGAGCGCGCGCTCGCGCCAAGGAGAAGTCTTCTTCGTCTTGTTCTTCGACCGCCTTGATGATGATACGTCCAGAGCACTTTAGGGGCCCGGGCTGCCGTATGCTGTCCTAGCTTCGCGTAACGCAGACAAAACCACGTGTGCTGGCACGCGCTAGCGCATTCGGGCCCGTGTAAAGGGCCGGGTAAGACGCTGTGGCCTCTCCCCCTTACACTCTCTTAGCAATCACGTGATGGCGTCGGGGAATGAGATTCTGCAGACGTGCGATGAACCCGTGTGGCGTGCTCCAACAAGAGTACGGGACGAGTAACAGCAACAGCAACTACAGTAAATTCATGGTGTGCTCCACTTGCAAGGACGCGTTAACATCGGGCAAGGTGCCCGTGATGAACGGAACTCTAAGTCGACCCATGCGCTGCTTCGCATCCTCACATGGTTCCCTTTAGTGGGAGATGGTGTAATTTTTTTTTATTCACAGAAGTCACATGCTTGAAAACTAATATACAAAGAAACCATAGCCAATGTTGCCATCTCAACGGATATTCCGCTAGATCTGGCGGAACTCTGATAACCATAGCGGCGAAAATCTGTATTTAGCGGATGGCGAATTATTTAGCGGAATGGTGAAAACCCGTTCGGGAACTAGCTGATTTCGTCATGTCCGTGCTAGTACTACTTTACTCGAATGCTGAAGTTGAGCGATCGTTCAGCCAGATGACTTGTTGAAGACAAAGATCCGAAAGAGGCTCTCCCCCAGTACAGCTAACGTCATCATGGTCATCAGAGCTGGGCTGAAAAGACACAAAAAGGGATGCTTCGACTACGAGCTGCCAGAGAAAACTATCGCCTCATCGGAACTCGGGATGCATACAAAGTGAGTGTGAGTAAGCCCTCACCTTCAACAGGTGCTCCACACCAGCCAGAGAGTCTGCTCGGCCAAGTGGGAGAGTCTAGCCCAGATTGTGATGATGACGATCTAATCGAGGGGCGTAGCCAGAAATTTTTTCCGGGGGCGGAGGGGCGGCGGAGTTTAACCATGCTTTATGTATGTTCTTGCGTGCGTTTGTAATAATTACGCAAGCAAAATTGAAAATTTTCGGGGTGTGGGAGTTCAACCCCAACACGCCCCCCCCCCCCCCCCCCCTTGGCTACGCCCCTGATCTATTCACACTTCGAGACTTTAACGCCTTTGTGGCGGCGCTGAGAGTCTGAGCGCCGCGGTCAGAGTGAGTGTTCCGTGAAGAAAATTGAAGATACAGTGTTATTTTGTATTCCTACAAGTGTGGTAATAAATTACGTTCGTTTTCAGCATTTCTTTGTCTATTTTGTACGTATGCTTCTTTTAGGGTCCTACAAAATACTTGTTAGTGTTTTAGCGGATAACTTGGTGGTTTTGGGAAATATTTTGCGGATTATAGCGGATTTCATTACCCATTTTGGTGGAATTCTTGACAACTGAGATGGCAACACTGGTCGCCACAGAACTTCGCACCTGCGCGGGGTTTTGCGAATGAGAGGCGGAAAGGTTAAACTTTCTAATCAGTAGAGTGTGCATATTTCATGGAATGAAATAAGCCAATCCTGTGCTGTAAACGGCGCCTTCTCCGTAGCGAGTTGCGACGCGTCGGATGCTTGTGCCCGGACCGTAAATCCTCAGGCGCTGGCATGAGCCGCCTCGTTTCCGGCAAGGCCCGCATGCGCGGGAGTTCAGATTAGTGTTACAATTTGATCGAGGGGATCAGAATCAGAATGGGAATCGTTTTATTTTCAACATCAGATTTCGACAAATACAGCTAGATGTTGAGGGCCGTGAGCTAAAAGCCACACAACGGCTTGACGAGGCCCACGGTCCCTTGAACTTGGCACCAACAGAAAGCAACATGAACATGGAACAGCAAGAAATATACTATCCTCTTTTTTACCCCCACAAATACGAAGAAAAACAAAGAATAAAATGTGACATAAAAACTACGCATACATGACGTAATGCAGTTGTACATGAGAAACGCATCTTAACATAAAATTTAACAACGTTTTATTAGATTGCAGCACACACAACGTAAACTTGCTCTTAAACATATGTGGTCCTAATACGCGCAAAAAATAGAAGTTAATAACGGGTAAAAAAAACTACACCATCTCCCGCTAAAGGGGACCATGAAGTGATGCGAAGCCGGAGCACCTGCACGATCGCGTTCCGTTGGCGTTCGTTGGGCATGCTACCGACCTCGCGTCGTGGAACGCGAAGAGGGACGCTACGCGCGTCGTATCTTCCATCTAGCCTGGCCGTTAATTCTCACAGGGCGAGCGGGGAACGCGTACGACAGGCGGGCGAGAGGGGGGCAGCGTAGGAGAGGAGGGAGAAGGGGAGGGGACGCGCATGCGCTCGAGCTCATCGCGGCGTTGCGCAGGAGAGAATTTCGGCATGTCTAGCCCGCGTTTCAGAGGAAGAGTGGAAAGGGGGAGGGGAGGGGGTATGGGAGAGGGGGAGGGGAGAGGGAAAGTGGAGAGGGGAATGGGAGAGGGAAAGTGGAGAGGGGAATGGGAGAGGGAAAGTGGAGAGGGGAGGGAGGGGTATGGGAGAGGGGGAGGAGAGGGAAAGTGGAGAGGGCAAGGGGAGAGGGAAAGTGGAGAGGGGAAGGGGAGAGGCTGAGTGGAGAGGAGGTGTGTGGAGAGGGTATGCGCATGCGTAGTAAGGGTGGTCACGCCGCACACCACCACCACCACCACCACCGGATTGAGCTCCGCCTTAAGATACTTCGCATCTAAAATGCAAACAATCGTAACGACAAAAACAAAATTTGTTTCGTTATTAAGCTTCATTCTGGCGAGCAAGAAAAACGCGCACGCTAATGAGAATTGTTTAAATGGTATGGCAATAAGTAGCATATCATTTGTTTACCATAGTTCGTGTGCGAGGAACTTCCCATTCTTCAGTAAGGCGAGTCATGCGCAGCTTTCTACTTTCTTTTAGACAAGAAAGGTTGCGTAAGAAATTGTTCTTAGCGATACCAGCGTCATAGCTGTTTGGATAGTGTCTTTTCTTATAGTGATGGAAGCGAACTAAGTTCACTTGGATGGGCCAAAAACAGGAAAAGGGCTGGCTTAGAAACCCTGCCCGCTCCGAAATTATATATGGCTGTTTTGGAGTCACTTACGACAACAGATGAGTCAGGGATCGTGAGAGCCAGGGCTATGGTCGCCTCTTTCGCCTGCTCCGAAGAACAGGCAGGAATGGAGGCGACCGCAGCGCCCTGGCTGCGAGAGTTGATGACTGATTCCTGTTCCCGTAATCGGCGGCGTCAACACAGAGTGCATCATTTGAGGATCAGAATTGTTTTTTGAGAGCCTTTGCACGCTGCCTCCTGCGCTGTTTGCGGTGCACAGGGTGCACGTTTTCAGGAAGTGGGGGAATGTAGTGGTGCATGCAGTGTTAAATGGTGTACTACTTACTTAGCCTTGGTGGTGGGCGCCGGAGTGGCCGAAAGTGTTTGTAGAATGTGTCGGCCTGTCACGGTGTTAGAAAGTATCTTATACTGCGATGCAAGATGCGCTTCTGTGAGTTCAGCAAGGGTGTTCAAGGTGCCAGTACGCACTAGACTTTCAGTGGAGGTCCGTATGGGCATCCCCAAAGCGAATTTATGCGTTTTGCGTGAAAGGATGTCAACCTGATCGGACTCTGATTTAAGGAAATGTAGATATATAGGGTGTTGCAAATGTAATCTTACTGATAACGAAGGCCTGGACCAAGCGGACGAGTGCGGCCTCCTTTAGTCCGCCATGTTTATTAGAGAACCGATCTAGAAGGCGCAAGGTGTGATCAACGGTGGTGTGAAGTGCATTTAGTGTGTATGTGTTAAGACGGTTGCTTTGAATGTGTAAACCAAGCAGGCGGAGCTTATCTACTCTAGTAACAGGGATGTGGTTTAGGATTACCTGTATATTGAATATGTGCTTTTCGGCCCCTCGGTGAGATAGCAGGAGAAGTAGCTCACATTTCTGAGAAGAGCATGTATGCATAAGATACATAGCCTCTGCAAGTGCCACGACCATATTGCCGCGGCCCTGCAGAGTGTCTTGAATATCTCCATCAGAGCCGCCAGTCGTCTAAAGAGTGATGTCATCGGCGTAGAGCGAAAATTTGAGATCAGGGATAGATCTCAATGCTCGCGCCAACGGCATCCTAGAGAGATTGAAAAGAAAAGGCGAGACCACTGATCCTTGGGACGTGCCGTAGCTTCCCAAAGCGTACGAGGGTGATTGCTCTGCGCATATGTGTATGGTTACGGAACGATTGGCTAAAAAGGTAGTTATGTAGTCGCATGTCTTTCCGGCAACCCGAAAGACATTAGTCTCTCGGAGAATTCTGAGTCTGGACCTCCACGGAGCTTTCAACAACGTTGCTCATTCCGCCATGTTTCTTGATCTGATGTGCTTCCACCACCTCACGTGCCCTCTGGTTTTTATGATGAAAGATCACTGACGTTCCACCAGAGACCGGTGCGCAGCCGTAGCTTCTGCAGTGCACTGCCACATGGGAATAAGGTGCACGTTTCAGTGAGCTGTGATGCTCACGTAATATTATGATGAGGCATCTCCCAGTTTGGCCTACGTGTACCTTCTGTCTACGTTTGTCGCGCTACGACCACAATGAACCTTCATCAACTAGCCCAATTTGCAGTTCTGCTATCTTCTTTAAACCATGCGCCATCTGGTGTGCGTGCGGGAGAACTGCAAACTTCTTTCTGTCTTTTTGTGTCAATTCCCGAGCGTTATTGCCTCTACTCAACTTCTTTAAAAACACTTTCCCACCGTTTATCCGGAACGAACCATGTAACTTAAACATATATTATGGTTATGCACGCAATAAACTTTCAGTTGTGAGTCCGAGCTCGTGTAGTCCAATTCTTTAACCTTCGTCTGTTCAGCGCTGCGTGTTCAGCCAAATACGTTAGCGGCACAGGGTTAAGGAAAAAAAATCACTTTCGTTTCTTTGCAATTTCGGGAAATGTATCCATTTGCGCATATTTCCATATTCGTGCTTTGCCTAAACCAGGGGTCTCAAACACGCGGCCCACGGACCTTCCCCCCGCGGCTTCACAAAGAATAGAATGTTTATGATTTTGCTAAACGGTACTTGCATTGATTACTCGCCCATTGCGATTAATAACGTTTTGTTCGTGTAAGCTACAGAGACGCGACTGGTCTCAAGCTTTTATTTTTCGTGAGGTACCCCATGCGGTCACCATGTGTTGAAACATACCGTTAAACAAAATCCCTATATTTCACAATCGGCGTCCAGATTTTAGTCATCCTGCAGATCAGCATCGACATGTTTCTCGAATGCTGATGCCATGTACCTTAGAAGTGATCCATTCATGAGATATGTTAAATGCATTCTTTCTAATCACAGCGCTAGGTGGCATTCTGTTCAAACCTTCATCCCTTCCCCCTCCGCTCAACCTCTTCACTGTCCCGGCCCTTCAGGGACTAAATTTCATGACTGCGGCCCGCGAGCTGAGGTATGTTTGAGACCCCGGCGTAGTCCAACCAGCTGCACTTTTGTTTTTACTCACATTTTCATTCTAAAGTAGGCCATATTAACACGATAGCGTTAAAGCGCTCGTTTCGCAGAAATTCCGGTGTCGGTGTCGGCGTTGTGAGCAAAATATGATCGTTTTCTTTGTTTTAATTTTGAAAGTTTGCCTAACGGCATACAGAGTTCAATATATACATGGAGGCCGGTTTCTGCTATATACACCGACAGTACTCTATGGTGGAGCCCATAGAGCCATAAATCATTGTCCGGTGGTCTCGTCTGATGAAGGCCCAATGTTCTCAGGTAGTGCCCGTGAGCGAAAATTCGAGATAGATGCATATAAATAATAAAAAAATCTTCGGTTTGAGTGGGAATCGAACTCAGGACACCTGCGCGGTAAGCAGGTGTTCCACCACAGACGCACGCTTATACTAGAAACTGCTTCGGAAAAAACACTATATGAACGTGATCTAGTGCGAGGAGTCCCCTTAACGCATGCAATGTTGCGTGGCAGAAGAGTATAATTGCGCCAGGCGTCAATACTTAGGAATTGCACGAGTGAGGGGTTTAAAGGCCCACCCATCACAAAGCGCTCGGACATATTGTCACGTGGTCGTGACGTCGACGAAGACAGCAGTCGGCGTTTGCAGGATGAAACTGTTTATTTGGCCGAACTTGTGGCCGGAAAATGAGAACTAGAACTACAGCAATATACGCTGTACAATGATAGCGGCGAACAGGGCGTCGTCCGTCGATCAACTGACAAGCGGTCAAGTGCGTCGGTTTTTATACAGGTGCTATGGAACTTTCCAGCGATATCGCTGGTGGCGGCGTTATCTCTCGATAAAGCTGGAACATACGCGTGCGGCGC
Source organism: Rhipicephalus sanguineus (assembly GCF_013339695.2). Taxonomy (NCBI): domain Eukaryota; kingdom Metazoa; phylum Arthropoda; class Arachnida; order Ixodida; family Ixodidae; genus Rhipicephalus; species Rhipicephalus sanguineus. The sequence continues at coordinate 116,642,233 of NC_051184.2, forward strand.
GAAATCTTAACAAAACGATCTACTACAATCGAGAAGTCTCTCGAACACTGCTTCGCGGGCAGCGTCGAGCGTTGATAATCGCCCTTGCTGGTCAAACCCAAAAACATCAAAATAGGACAAGAAGTGGGCGTGGCTTTGCCCCCCTCTGAAAAGCATCGTCCCGATGCTTGCGAAAGAACAAAGAAGAGAAAAAAAAACACAAGTGCATGCATAAATAAATTACAATAACAAAGGTAAAAGTAGAGTTCCCAGAGTCGCTAACGTGCAAAAAACGGCTTAAGACGCACGACATGGACGACTTCAGGTCGTGCGCGGCGTCGCTGGGAGTTCGTAATGCCGTCCGGGATGACCTCGTAGTCAAGAGCGCCGAGACGTCGAAGAACCTTGTAGGGTCCGAAGTATCGCCGAAGGAGTTTTTCGCTAAGGCCACGTCGGCGTATCGGCGTCCAGACTCAGACGCGGTCGCCGGGCTGGTATTCCACGAAGCATCGTCGCAGATTGTAGCGACGGCTATAGGTGTGCTGCTGGGTCTTGATGCGCAGGCGGGCGAGCTGTCGAGCTTCCTCGGCACGTTGTAAGTAAGCGGCGGCGTCGAGGTTTTCTTCGTCGGTGACATTCGGTAGCATGGCGTCCAGTGTCGTCGCCGGGCTCCTTCCGTAAACCAACTTGTACGGCGTCATCTGCGTCGTTTCTTGGACGGCCGTGTTGTAAGCGAAGGTCACGTACGGAAGGACGGCGTCCCACGTCTTGTGCTCAACGTCGACGTACATGGCCAGCATGTCGGCGATGGTCTTATTTAGACGCTCGGTGAGGCCATTGGTCTGCGGGTGGTAGGCGGTGGTGCGGCGGTGGCTCGTCTCGCTGTATTTTAAGATCGCCTGAGTTAGGTCCGCAGTAAAGGCGGTACCTCTGTCTGTGATGAGGACCTCTGGGGCGCCATGACGCAAGATGATGTTCTCCACGAAGAACTTGGCTACCTCGGCGGCACTGCCTTTGGGCAAGGCCTTTGTCTCGGCGTAGCGGGTGAGGTAGTCAGTTGCTACGACGATCCACTTGTTGCCGGAAGTCGACGTCGGGAACGGCCCCAGTAGGTCCATCCCGATTTGCTGGAACGGCCGGTGAGGTGGTTCGATTGGCTGCAGAAGTCCCGCTGGCCTAACGAGGCCTGGTTATCATCAACTGTGGGCGATCGCTGCTGGATCGAGGAAACGACGCCCCCTTTCATCATAGCGTCCACGTGGAATCATCGCCGAGGACGTCGTTTTTCAAGAGAAATGACGCCAATCCCCTCCTGAATACTTTTGGAACAACGGCGGTCCTGCCCTTGAGGTATTCCACAAGGCCCCTGAGTTCCGGGTCGGCTTGCTGTCGTTCAGCGAAGTCGTCGGCACTTATGGTTCCCAAGAAGCAGTCATCATCGTGGTCGTCCTGCGGCGGTGCGTCGACGGGGGCACGAGACAAGCAGTCGGCGTCGGAGTGTTTTTCTTCCGGACTTGTAAACGACGGTAATGTCGAATTCTTGGAGTCTTAGGCTCCACCGTGCGAGGCGACCTGAAGGGTCCTTCAAGTTGGCTAGCCAACACAAGGCGTGGTGGTCGCTCACAACTTTGAAGGGCCGGCCGTAGATGTAGGGGCGAAACTTCGATGTAGCCCAGATGATGGCCAGACACTCCTTTTCTGTTGTGGAATAGTTGATTTCTGCCTTTGATAGCGACCGGCTAGCATAACTGATGACCCTTTCCAATCCGTCGGTCTTCTGCACAAGGACGGCGCCGAGTCCTACGCTGCTTGCGTCGGTGTGGATTTCCGTATCGGCGTGCTCGTCGAAATGCGCAAGTATCGGAGGCGTCTGCAGGCGTCGTTTCAATTCTTGAAATGCCTGAACTTGCGACGTTTCCCACCTGAATTCGACGTCGGCTTTCGTGTGTTGCGTCAGTAACTCGGCGATCCGTGAAAATTCCTTGACGAATCGTCTGTAGTAGGCGCACAAGCCGAGAAAACGGCGTATGGCCTTCTTGTCGGTGGGCGTCGGGAAGTCAGCGATGGCAGCTGTTTTCCGCGGGTCCGGGCGAACACCATCCTTGCTGATCACATGACCCAAGAACAAGAGCTCCTCGTACGCGAAGCGGCACTTTTCAGGCTTCAAAGTGAGTCCGGAGGTCTTGATTGCTTGAAGTACAGCTTCAAGGCGCCGAAGGTGTTCGTCGAAGTTTGAGGAAAACACTACGACGTCGTCCAGTACACGAGGCACGTCTGCCACTTCAAGCCGGCCAGTACTGTATCCATAACCCGTTGAAAAGTCGCAGGTGCCGAGCAAAGACCAAAAGGCATGACCTTGAACTCAAACAGGCCGTCTGGCGTTATAAAGGCAGTCTTTTCTCGGTCTCTCTCGTCGACTTCTATTTGCCAGTAACCGGTCTTGAGGTCCATCGACGAAAAGTACTTTGCGTTGTGTAATCGATCCAGGGTGTCGTCTATCCGGGGAAGGGGATACACGTCCTTCTTCGTGACTTTGTTCAGGCGACGATAATCGACGCAAAAACGAAGAGTCCCATCCTTCTTCTTTACTAGCACCACGGGGGATGCCCACGGACTCTTCGACGGCTGGATGATGTCGTCGCATAGCATTTCGTCGACCTGTTTCTTCACGGCCTCCCGTTCCCGCGTCGAAACCCGGTAGGGACTCTGACGGAGTGGTCGAGCATTTTCTTCTGTTATAATGCGGTGCTTAGCAAGGAGCGTTTGTCGGACCCGCGATGACGACAAGAAACAGTCCTTGTATTGCAGGAGCAGGGTTTTGAGCTTATCTTGCTTGACCTTCGGAAGGCTCGGGTTGACGTCAAAATCCCGTTCGGGACCTCTATTCGTCGAAGCAGGTTCGACAGCATCGAAGAGGGCGAAAGCATCGCTGGCGGCTACACATTCGTCGATGTAGGCAACCGTCGTACCCATGTTGAGGTGCCTATATTCGTGGCTGAAGTTTGTCAGCAGTACCTTTGCTTTACCGTCCACTTCCAAATTAAAGAGTTTCCAAATTAAAGAGTTTAATATAACTTTAGTCTCTTAGGTGCCGACACCGCGATATCCTTAGGAAGATCTGTAAGTAGGAGTCTCCAGATTTATTTTTCAGTTTACACAAACACGTCAATCCACCTCGTAACTCTTGGCTCAAAGCGAAAAAGGCCGCATAGGCTGCTACTCGTTGAGTGCATCGCATAAAATCGATTTTCACACTGCGTGGGATCTGCCAAATTCTTTTCCTTAACAGGCTTTAATTCGTTAAAGCATGCACCAGACAGGAGAGAGTAGGCTGATGCCTGCACGGGAAGCTTTAATTATGCCAGTGAATTCAATTCAAGAAGGCCGTAAGTAATTCTCAGATGGTAGCAAATACCATTTGCTATACCACTACGCCTTGTGCGAAGCTGCGCTTACAAATCTTTCCGCTAAAGGTTGTTTTCTGCACGAGTAACTGAGTTGCTCGTTGGTGACCGAACTTGTAGTAAAACCCTTTAGTGATAAATCAAAAATGCGTACCATCTTTTCGCAGCGCTTTTATAGGCAGGCATGTCAAAGGGTACCCATTTGTAGACAACCAATAAATTACCCGTTTTTTATTAGCGAGTGAGTTTGTGCGAAAGCATTCACTGACTGACTGTGTCGGGATTGCTTTGTATTCTCAGTATAGCATTTTTGTGTTCTCAAAACCAGTTGCTACGGGGTTCAAGGCATTTAGAGCGCAGCTCTTAGGTGTCCGTTCCTGCGTTGAGCGGCGTCGCCGTTGGTTCGCGACGCTTACAGAGAAGTGCGCATAGCACTCGAGCGCTGGCAGTTTCTGTGGCAGTATGTAAGCAATATTACATTGCTACAACTGCGGATAGTCAAACTTCATACACAGTTGGAGTTTCCCGAACACGAAGCTGCGCTCAGAATTTGCATTAGGCAGTATCGTAATCGTCGCTGAATTCTTTAACTTGTCGTAGCTTAAGTGGTCGCTTCAGTTGTTCATCAACACAACCAGGGGCGTAGCCAGGGGGGGGGGGGGGAGGGGGTTGGGGGGTTCAATACCCCCCCCCCCCCCCGATATTTTTCAGTTTTGCTTGCGTATATATACACGCGCATATACAAACGCACGCACGAACATACATAAAGTATGGTTGAATTCCCCCCCCCCCCCCGAAAAAAATTTCTGGCTACGCCCCTGAACACAACATATTCTGCACGTACAAATAATACGTTTGATGGGCATTTCCCACTGAATTTTTTACTTGTCACTAGCCCGTGCGCCGAACTTTAAAAGCCTGAAATGAAAAAGAAGCGGGCTGAAACAGCCCCCTGTGAAATAGCTGCCAGAGAGGATGGCCAACAGTATGTTGTCAATGGACGGGGACCTAAGCTAAGCTCTCCTGGGCCCGCGTCAGCCAGGGGGGGCTCTGCCCCCCATGAGACAGTCCGGGGGGGGGGGGGGGGGCAAGCCCCCTAGACCCCGTACTCTCCGCCTATGTGTCGTAGTGGAGACTTCGCAACTGTACTTGCAGTAGGCATTCTAAGATAGTTTGAAAGGGCCAGTTCACAGGCGCACAGATGTTCCTTTCCTTGCGGCATGGTTTAAATGTCCACTGAGAAGCGTGAGCAGGCTAGCGATTGAGAAGGTGATGCGAAGAAGGTCCGATTGCGCTATCGCGTTCTACTCTTGAAGGCAAAGCTCAAGCGTCATCCAAGTCTTTTAACTTTTTTTTGCATATTTGTTCGCAAGTCAGCCCGTATTGTCGTGCTATTAATGACGCCAGCATGTCCCAAAAGCACGTCACGATTTCAGTGATAAGAGTTATCTTTTAGCCTAGGTTCGCTGTTTTTCTATGTGTGAAGTTAACTTCATGTGCTAGCTCAACGTTATGCATTTTTTGCCTTGTTTTACGCACTATGTGCAGTGACTGCTGCTTAAACGTATGTGTGGCGTTTTTGTTTTGTTTTTTTTTCTAACAGAGCCAAGTCCAATTTAAGTGAAATTGAGAGCAACGCAGTTGTTTGGTACTGAGATTATATGGTCAGACCTGCTCCAACAATATTTTGCCAGTGGGCTCCTGTCACCAAAATACTTCAAACCTATATATAATCTATATGGCCCACTATTGTCGGTATTCAGTGATAAAATATTGATTTAGCTCTTATATATTCGAACACTGCATTTGGTCTTGAATTGGCTACGCAAAAGTAGTCTAAATGACATCGAATGAACGACATAGCAATATTTGAAGCAAATTTAACACCATCTTTTGCTTTCGTCGGTGCCGTTCCTTGTTGCATAGGCGTAATGGCAATGACTAGGCTTGAATGCCGTGCGGCCCTTCCTGACAACAGGCGCGCTGTCCTGGACTGTCGGCAGCGTTTTCTTGTTCCTGCGGCATCTTTTGAAGGCCTCCAACAATGTTCAGCTCTTCTTCTTCTCCTTCTTAGCTGGTTTTATGCCACGCCAGTTAGGATTACTTCTTCTTCGAGGAATAGATCGATGCCCAATGACTTCAATTCCGTCGTCTTCCATTTCAAATATACCATCTTGGAGCGAAAGGAGGACATGATAGTGCAGCGCAAAAGTGGAAAAGAAACACTAACCGACAGACAGGAGTAGGAAATTTGGCCTCTTGCTCTTTCCATTCGAGTTTTGCCTTACGACATCATGTCCTTCAGTAAGTACCAACTCGCCCAAGAAAAAATTACAACATTTCCCGCTAAAGGGGGCCATGAGGCGATGCGAAGCCGGAGCATTTGCACGATCGCGTTCCGTTGGCGTTCTTTGGGCATGCTACCGACCTCGAGTCGTCGAACGCGAAGAGGAACGCTACGCGCGTCTTGTCTTCCCTCTAGCCTGGCCGTTAATTCTCACAGGGCGAGCGGGGAACGCACTCGGCAGGCGTGCGAGAGGGGGGCAGCGTAGGAGAGGAGAGGGGGAGGGGACACGCATGCGCTGGTGCGCATCGCGGCGTTGCGCAAGAGAGAATTTCGGCATGTCTAGCCCGTGTTTCAGAGGAAGAGTGGAAAGGGTGAGGGGAGTGGAGAAGTGGAGAGGGGCAAGGGAAGAGTGGAAGTGGAGAGATGGAAATGGGAGAGGGGGAGGGGAGAGGGTGAGTGGAGAGGGTATGCGCATGCGCAGTAAGGGTGGTCACGCCGCACACCACCACCACCACCACCGGAGTGAACTCCGCCATAAGATACTTCGCATCTAAAAAGCAATTGCGGAGTGAAAGCACGATAACAAAGTAACTAGATCACCAATGAAAGAGATTGGATGCGGCCAGGTTGATTGTTTTGGTCATGATTGTTGGCGCAGCGCTGATTTAACACGTTCACTGCGGCACGCCTTCTTGAGTTCTCGTTTTAGATGTGCACCACTTGAGACGTCCCCCCCCCCCTTGCTACGCGTCTCAACAACTTCTCGAAAAGGATTCGTGCTGGGGCCGGGATGGAAGAGAGGGAACGACCCTTCTTGGTTTACAAACATGTTATTTAATATTACTCATAAATGACATAGGCACATGCTCTCCGCATGGAGTGACCCACCCGTGGGCCACTCGGCATATCTTCCAGGTGCGCCGTGACCCACCGGTGGGTCACGCGCCTGTGCCTGTTTCACTCGCTCCAAAGCTGCTACCTTTGCGTCTGGCGTTTAGCGCGATTATTTGAAAGACACAGAGCTATGCTTTGCCTTTTTCGCGTAAGGCTAAGCTGAAATATAAAGCGTCTGGCACCAGAAAACGCAAACACGCGTTTGGTTCATCTGTGTTGTGCTTTCTTTTGTGTCCGCAAAAGACATGATGATCTACGAGTCGCGGTAAAAAGTTTGGGGGCCGCAGGAAGAACGCATGCATACTTATTCGGGTGAAACTTACTTGAAAAACCGCGGGAAAATGGTGGCGAACAATACAATAGAGAAATAGGCCGCCACTCCACTCCTTAAAAACAACATCGTCATCCCACGTCGATTGCAATAAAAATATATGCACTGGTTTCATTCTCAAGCCTTCTTAGAGGGCAGCATTTGGCGGAGAGTTCTTGAGCGTGGGTCACCGGTGGGTCACCACGCCACACGCAACATGAAGACGTTTTCATTGAGTGCGTCGTGAGTCACCGGTGGGTCACGCCATCTAACACCAGAAAAGCATTCTGGCCATTTATAACCTCTTGCAACAGGAATCGTACCTCTGCGTTCAGTGGGATGAAGTTATCGCATCCGCAAGCAGATGCATACTCGTAACATTGCGACCGCATAAGAGAAGCACAGGCCGTGACCCACCGGTGACCCACGACGCAGTGAACGTGTTAATGAATCTGGCTCAGTTTCATTCAAACAGGGACTGGATTTGGCTCATTTTTATTCGAAACTGTTTTTTCAAGTCCACGTTACCATCAGTACTTGCCCCATTTCGATTACAAACCTTTTAAATGTGAAAGACATGTGGGTGTGCTTTACGTTCCCATGAAATTTAGTTCAGTTTTCAGTTTCTGGATTTGGCTCTTTAAAAAAAAAACGCCACATGTTACCTGCAGCTTTCCAATATAAATGTACAGACGGGTCCACTGTTAAAGGGAACACTTGCGTGCAGGGCATGTTTGGATTTCGCTCTCTTGCAAAAACACAGTGGCTTAGATTTGCATAAAACTACTGGTGGTTGACAGTTATGCCTCTTTTACAGACTCGTGCAGTACAGAACAATGTTTACCTGTCCATTGCTGTCAGAGGGCCAGCAAAATGAAAGATGATCGTCGGAGTGTTCCCTTTAACAGTGGACCGTATTGTACACTTTGGTGCATGTAGCCAGTGGCCCTTTCTTGCCCTTATCAATATATTAGTCTCTCTTCTTGGATATTTCAAATCCTATCCCACCCAGGTTTCCGTGCTTGGAAGTCAGCGCTTGTCCCCATCGTTGTCTTTGGTCATTTTTGCGCTGAAGCTTCAACATTATGGGGTACAAACTCGCCCGCTCCCACACTTTGCTTCAGTGCTTCAGTATCCCACCCCAGCCCATATTGTGATGTATTATGTGTTATGAATAATTTTCTCGCAATTACGGCAGGTACGTGACTGATGAGAAGCTGATCCTATGTAATATATTGCCATAAAATCCAGCGGCGTACAGATTTGCTCCTAGCCGTTGCATGCATGCACAAATTGAAAAAGATTGGATCACAAAGCGTCGTTAAAATATCCATCCACGAGTTGTTTCGGTCGCGGTTTTCACGTTTAAAATATTCGCCGAAAGCAATCCTTGGTTAGTTTTAAGCTGATGGGGTTCTTTAGTTCTATGTTTTTGGCTTCCATATTTCTTTGGCATATATTCCATATTTTTTCTAGATTTCCGTATTTCTTTAAGTGTTACTTTTTAATAAATAAACAAAACAGAACTTCTAAGCACTGGGGAAAGCTGTTTGTTCTACCAGAAGAATTTCAGTAAGAAAGGCTACTGTCATCATCATCACCTAATTGGAGAGAAGGTGACCCCTGCCCCTTTCTGTTAGAAAGAGCCTGGATATACCCCAGCAGCTAGGGCACTTCACGATTTCCTTTCAGTTGCATTATTTTTTTTAAACGAAGTGTGATTTACTCAGGAGCCTTTTCCGGTGGCGTGATATTTATAATGGGATTAGCAACATGTCAATTTGATTTCCTCGCTCACCAGGAAATCCAAACAAGAAGTCCAGGGGAAAATGGAGGCTCGAAGAGATGAAACAATCCTCCAACAGGAGATGTTCGCTGGAGCGAACATTTCCAAAATTGGACTCAGCAATCACTCACGAGAAAACAGGCGGGGGGGGGGGGGGGGGGGGGGGAGGGGGTTACAGATGAGAGAGTACTTTATGTTTTTTTTATTTATTTAGAATTCACGTTGAACTGGTTGCAGTAGCAGTACGACGCTAGCAAAAATATGTCTTGCGTGTCCACCGACTTGGACAAATGCGTAGACAAGGGTCGACGCCGTCAACGCACTGCTTTGGACAACATGGCCGCATCACTTTTCTGTCTCGCCTGTTTCACATGGACACTTTGTTGGGACAGTCGTGCAATACATTTCGGTGGAGGCGAAATTCTAGAGGCCCGTGTACTGTGAGATATCAGTGCACGTTAAAGAACAACAGTGGTCGAAATTACCGGAGCCCTTCACTACGGCGTCTCTCATAATCATATCGTGGTTTTGGGACATAACATCCCAGGTAATATTATCATATTCGGTGCTATACAGTTATTTAAAAAATGAGCGCGAAGAGATCAATACAGGGACGCACGAAGAAACGGCACACGAGGACGAGCGCTCGTCTTCGTTTCTTGTTGCGCGTTTATTTTTTAGCAGTAATCTCTTTCGGTAATTATTTGTTTCGTCGCCGTCTATTACCAACGTACCCTTATTAAGCAATGAGCGGCACTTAACGGGATTTAAAAAGTTTTGCAGTGATACACTATTCGTAACAGTTGAAAGTGAGAGCCTGTTCCACATGCCTTGACATGTACAATCGGGAACCAGGCTTAATTCTCACAAGACATAAGGCGCCGCCGTGTGAGAGGCACGCATTAAATTACTTTCACGATCGCAGTCACTGCTGCCCCTGCAGCTTTTTGCACCTCACTTGGTGTGGCACTTGCCCCCTCATACACCCACTTTTGAGTGGGCGACATGTGAACTGATGATGTCATGATGACGTCACACCATGACGTCATTACTGACGCAGGTCACGTGGGTCTCTGCACTACTTCATTAGCCTGCCGTGTCTCGGTCAAGGAAACGCGCTACGAGCGACTTTAGGCCTTCACCTGAAAAACGGTTGACGTAGCACCATCGCGGCCATTGTTTCAGTGAATGCGCATAAAATGCTAGGGTGGTATATCCCAGACCCGTGAATACAAACCGGACGCTGATTGGTCCAGTGACGGCTGCCGTTTTCAATACATTCCGCAAACGCACTCCCCGAAATAGTTCGATAACGCGCTGGGCACAAAGACACTCGTTGCGTCCTGGCCTGGTTGGCTCGATTGCCATTGTCCCTTCTGTAATGCACATTTAGCGGTCAGGTGGTCTAACGCACTCGTTCGTTGGAGGCGCACGTTTTGACAATCGAATAAGTCTGACCGCCTCCGAGCATGCGTAGCAGCATTATGCCATGGTCTCGTTTCGCGTATATTTCCAGCAATTATAGACACGCTGTGAAACACACCGAACACGGCTCTTCGCAGCAAACGGCTGTGTACGAGATGACGCGGCATTTCATCTCCCCCGGTTTATTGTGGACCCCTCGCTGACAGAATGGCCGAACGGGGGCCGAGGATAAAAGGGAGCCACTCGAGTTCTCCCCTTCGTCGGGAAGCGCCCTCTTCCGAAGCAGCCCGTTTTATTGCCTCTCGAGTGGCGTGCTTGTGAAATTTGATTTAGGCCCAGCCATGCGTTCTCACTTGAAGGTGAGTCCATTTTGTTCGCTGTTTTGAGCTTCGTTTGCTTCTTAGCGTTTCATGCCATGCGCCACCGTGGAGTTGGGTTGAAAGACGCCGACAGCTATCTGGGTAAATAGCACAAGCAAAGAAATAGCTGCTTCTCATAGCCTTTTACACGATGATGACGTTAGTTCTGCCACGCCGATTCGAGCATTTGTCGCTGGAGTTTAACCGAAAGGACTACATTCAATTCCGTGCTCATTTTACTGTGGCGAAACACTTAAATAAAAAAGGCAGCAATAAAATTGACCCACGCCATGATTCTTTTTATACATAGAACACACGCCCAGTGAAACTCGTTATCATGAAGGATAAAGCATAGACGCCCCGCCCACCTTGGTAGGTGTTCTTTTTGTATATGAACAAGTCGATGTTTTAGTGCATTTTTAGAGAGAAACCAAGACGTACAAAGACAGGCACAAGATAAGAGGACCAGGCAACAAGCGTTGAATACGAACTAAAAGCATTGTGGGGAAAAATATGTTTGGTTTGGTTGGTGGAATTTAACTGTCCCAAAGCAACTAAGGCTCGAGACGTCGTAGTGGAGGGCTAACCTAATGTCCTATGCCCTAACGCCCTATGCCCAAATAATATACGATCAATACAGTGGAATGTATGTCCAGGCCTATACACGGAAGCGAGCTCAGCTGAAAGGAACTTTGAAACTACATCATTACTGGAGTCTGTGAATTATTTACGTATTATTTCATGCGTATAGGGACTTCCTAACGAAAGAGATCAAGCATTCATTCCTTCATTCCATCAAGGCTCGAAGACATTACAAAGGGAGTGCTACATGCAAAATAATAATAGTACGAGATGGGTGTGAGTAAAAAGTAAATACAAAAACACTTCGCTGCACATGTCGTCGAAAGACGATAGTCTTGTGCCAGTCGTACTACACGAGACCTCCTCTACGTTGAACCGCCGCATCTGCCTCATAGCGTCGCATTTCAACGCAGCCTAAGAAACACTAGCATATTCAGCGCAGCCTAAGAAACATTAGGGTCTTTATAATTGCTTATCTACGTATTTTCTATTAAAGGAACACACCACCTAATACTTACGTATTGATAATGCGCCTCAGATATGCGTAATATTTATTTTTGATCGACAGTGTTCACAAGTATGAACGGCCGTACCAGTTCAAAATGGCTGGGCGGTAAGCAAGTGGTTAAACTTTGGCCGGGTGGCTGAATCGGGTGACAGACGGAAAAGAAGACAGGCAGAAAAAAATGCCTGCGTTGAATTCCCCAAGAAAGATCGTCTTTAAAACTAAATGCCTTGATAGACAATGTTGCCCCGCCACGGTGGCCTAGTTGTTATGGCGCTCGACTGCTGAACCGAAGGTCGCGGGACGGAATCCCGGCAGCGGCGGCTGCATTTTCGATGGATGCGAGAATGTTTGAGGCCCGTGTACTTAGATTTAGGTGCACGTTAAAGAACCCCAAGTGGTCGAAATTTCCGGAGCCCTCCACTACGGCGTCCCTCATAATCATATCGTGGTTTTGGGACGTTAAACCCTAGATATTATTATTATTGATAGACAATGTTAACTAGTAGTGTATAAGAACAGGAAGGCAGCAATACGTGTGGGAAAACTCCGCCCTCAAGTCGACTCCAACAAAGTCTTGTAAACATGACATAGAGCATAGTTTCTTAACACAAATTCAGGGCTTCATTCAACGTGCGGATTACCCGAACTCTGTGCTATTTAGCTGCAGCGAGAAACTATTGTAATGAGTAAAGGGTCAGGATCGCTCTAGAAAATGTGATATATACAGAAAGGTAACAGTGTTACAGTATGTATACACTAACCAACCCATGGGTTAGCAATAGGCAATAGGTACAGCAGGAGTGCGCCCTAACTGGGCTGGTTGGTGGGGAGAGCAAATAGCACTTCAAATTAGTGAACCTTACCATGTTCATGCACACGGAAATGCTTGCGTCACTGTGCCATCAATTTCTCTGCATAACTGTGAAATCAGTAACTTGTCAAAAACGTGATAACCTGTTTTGCCGACGCATCTGACATGATGACTTCTTGTCTCTCTCTGCGCAGATACTGTGTTTTGTTGTTCATCTGCGCAAAGCTTCTGAATATATTCAATTCCCTGCAATAAACCATTGGTTGTAAGTTCAGCGCCCTTGTCTGTCGTTCTTTCACCGTCCCGTGTCCAGGGGTGCTATGCAGGATGGCCCGAGTTTGACGAAACTCGGAAATCTTTCCGAGCTCTGGCGACGCCCCCTTTTGAACGAGCTAACAGTAATAAAAGGTCAAATCCATCCCTCAGCGCGCGCTGCGTTCCGTTGATTACGATGGAACGCGGCATCACGTCAAGCGCAGTCGACAAAGTTGGGTGGTGTCTTCAAACCAGAAGCATCTTCTTTCATTTGTCGTTCCACCGAGTGCAAAAGTTTGCACGAAAAGTGTAAAAAACTTTTGCTAACGATATTTTTTAGAGGTACGACCTGTTTAAATTCATTTTCAAGCGTTTAATGTCTACATTAAGTATCATTTAGAATAATCAGCACGGTGGCCTCTGAGATTAGCTCTGGCCGAGCGCCTTACAACACCGCGGCCGGAGCTAATCGCCGAGGCCACGCGTGTAATCAGCATGGTCGGCTTGTACATTCTAGCGCGTTGCGCGGCCGGCGCGCGCCCTCCTCTTCATCTTCGTCTGCTCGCTCCCCGAGCCCGTGCGTCCGGCTGATTAGCTAATTGGCTGGGCGTTAACCTACCTAATTAGGCCAGGACATGCTATGACCAAGCTAATTAAGATAGACATGCTAAGACCGAGCTAATTAAGCTACATCGTACTAAGAACATGCTAATGAAGCCATGTAAGGCCAAGACCGAGCTAATTAGGGTCATGCTAATAACTATGCTAATGAGGAGCGCGCTAAATAAAGCACAGCTAATTAGAACCTTACTCACTCAGAGCGACTTGTATTAGGGCTATGCTAATTAGCAACATCATCATTAAGATATTACTAATTAAACCTTGGTAATTTATGTCGTGTTAATTAAAACATTACAAATTAAGAGAGGACTATTCAACATCATGTCAATTAAGGCCTAGCTAATACCATCAAAACTAAGACCGCACTGACGCGGTCTTCACTCTAAGCAGGCTGAGTAGACGAGCCTCGTAAAAAGCTGGAAGAAGCTGTGTGATCACAAGCTCCTCCGATGGCCTCAGCCTTGCGCAAGTAGTGCAACCTGACCAAGTTATCTTATATGCGAAGAAGCTGCTGAGTAGCGTCCACCGCATGAAACGCTGACAGACACACCGGCCCTATAACAGTCACGAGTTGAACTGGGGCCTTTTTAGAATCAACGAGTTTGTGCCCGAGTTCGCGCGTCAATAAGTTTGATTGCCAGACGCCCTCGGCGAAGAATGGGTCCGCCCACCGCGTTTGCTCTTGCTGAGGAGCAGTGCTCACGCCGCAACGCCAGCGAGCGGCACGATTCATCTATGAGCTTAATCGCACAGACTATGCACACACGCACGAAGAACTAAAGGTTATATCATCACGTGGCTACGATGTCTCGCAATTTCACCGCGCTCACGACGTACCACTCACAGCCCAGTCATCACAGCCATGAAGCAAGCGCCCCGGTGGCATTTGCGGCGAGAAATGTTACTATTCACTTGCTGGTGGATACATTGTTTCTACCGATTCGTTACTGCAGAAAAATCTTGAGACGCGTAATGTAAGTAGCAGTAACCTGTGCATTCATTTATCTGTAACATTAGAGAGAAGCGAAACGACCTGCACGATAGTGCCACGTGTGCGCCCTTGTTGCCTTCTAGAGTGGAAATGTCCATGTTCGGTGGAACGAAAGAACTTGCCCGAAAGAGGACAAACGCCTACGAACATGGCTGTGGGAGGCGCGATGTTCAGTGGGCAAAAAGATGGCGCGATGATCACGCTGACATCGCTGCACTGTTGATACTGAGCGGCGGCGCTGACGCGTTCGCACGCGCTTTACGCACGCGGAGTTCCTTTGAAAGCCGCCGCAAATGCCGCGCATGCATTTGTGACGCCATGCTCGTTCTTGTAGCCGTTTTTATCAAAGCTGCTATCGCGCGCTCCGCACTGTGCTCCTGTCATGACCGCTGTAGTGCGAGCTCGGAGCAAACTCGTGTTCCCGAAAAGCTCGGGTCATTCTTCATAGCAACCCAGCGCTGTTTGTTCCCGTCTTAAATAGGTACGGGGTTAAATCAGTGTTCTCTGCTCCAGATAAATTTTCTAGAATTTGCCCTCTCGTTACAAGAAAATCAGAGCAAAATGGCACTAACCATGTAAAGTCTACGTATGTGCCTTGTAAGTGCGGTGTATTCTTTCAGATCCCTCTTACGTGTGAGAGTTCCTACGTGGGGCAAATCAGCAGATGTCTTAACGTGTGTTTAAGGGAGCATAATAGAAGTCAGATGCTTCGCATCTCGCGTCGCACTGCAGCACGTTGGGTTGTCTCCCGTGTTTGTAAATACAAAGATCCTGTCAAGACACAGATGCAAGGTAACTCGAGAGGTGATTGAAGCTTTTCACATAAAAAGAATGAAGACGCACACGTCACTCAAGCATCGTTGTCACAGACGGACAAGGAGTTCGCTTTTCTGCTTAGCACGTGTTTTGTGGAATTGTTCTCAGATTGCTGACCCATAGGGAACCCAAGCCAGCGCCTCTTCTCTCAAGCTCAAGTTTGGGCGCGACGCTCGCGCGGCTGAGCTGTGCGTTACTGGGGGCAGACGCTGCCCGCGAAGGCAGTTTGTCGCCGGATTTGCCAGCTGTGGTGGCAAGGAGACGTGCGCGCATGCGCTCCTCATTCGGCCCAGGGCACTGCTAGTCAGCAATAGTTACATTGTGACGCACCAGAGATGCAATCCGAGAGCTCTGCACGTGCGCGGACGCGGGGGCGGCAGTGTTGTGGCCGTGGATTCCCCCAGTTGCGATAAGAGCAGTGGCGCCGCTCGACGTTGCTTTGAAAGCCTATATAGACTACATCCTCTGCTTTTGCACTAATTCGCTTTGTTTCGCTTCGTTTTTCCTGTATGTCCTTTTGAATAAATTTTCGAGTTGAGAGTCAGCGCCCGGTCTACGTCTATTTGCGCTGCTTCAACGATGCATTTTTACGAACTATCCCAACTTTCTATCCTGTTGCAAAGAGCTTTCCCACGTTCCTCCGTTAAGTCGCCCTGTGCTATAGCTGTGGCCACGTTATCGATGCAAACTTCTTGACCTCCTCTGCTCACTTAACTTTCTGCCTTCCTTATGCGATTGCCTTCTCTTGGAAACCAGTCTGTCACTCTTAATGACCAGCGGTTACCTTGCCTTCGCGCTACATTCCCTGCCCATGCCCATTTCTTCCACTCGACTTCGACTAAGGTGTCTTTAAAGCGCGGTTGCTCCCTGACCCACCCTGCTCTCTTGTCCCTTGGTGTTACACCTGTCATTTTCCTTTCCATGGCTCCTCTGTTGTGCTCAATTTGCACTGAGCTCAGTTTGAGCCCAAGATCGACCCCTTTTGTAAGCCTCCAGGTTTGAGCCCCGTAAATATGTAGGTAACGGTAAGATGCCGCTGGCGCCTTTTCTTGATGTAAGTTGCCCTTCATGATCTAAGAATACCTGCCAGATCTGCTCCACATCATTCGTGTTCATCTCGTTTCTTCATTCTCATGGTTTACGATATTGTAGGTTGGCTCATGGAATTCCCTTACCACTTCCAGTGCCTCGCTACCTATTGCAAACTGCTGTTCTCTTCCGACACTGTTGAACATTAGTTTTCTACGCAATAACTTTCAGCCACCATTCAGACTTACCTGTCCAATTCAGTGATCATGCTTGGCATTTCGTCCCCTGAGTTACTCAGCAAGGCAATGCCATCAGCTAATCGCAGGTTAATAAAGTATTCTCGACTAACTACTAACCACAGCTGTTCCCACTCAAGGGTTGTCAGAACCTACTTAGTACACCAACTTGGTATACACCAAAGTTGGCGTAGGATTACATGACCTTATCGCGAACAGGAATGACAGGTCATTACACTAAGAAAAGGACATGCCTGCCACGTACGTATGATAAATAAATTTTTAGTTGACCTTAATGTCCACTTAGGTGTCTTTAACGGCGCTAGCCCGCATAGTTTGGTGCTCGAAGTGAGCGCCGCCAAGCTAAGGAGACTGGTGCGTCGCCAAGCGCAAGTTACCACGGAGCCGGAGCGAGAAGCAGGCGATGCGCACACTAGCCCCAAGCTTAGCTGCTACGTAGACATTACGATAACAATTGCATGTTAGACGGGTAGCTCGTGCGCGTAATTGTTCACAGCGAGTGGACCGATTGTGCTGGAACGTGTTGTTTATAATTTCTTTTCGATTGTGCGGTTTAACATTGTAGAGTTCGGTTGGACACTTTGCGCGTATACTTCTTCACATGCGTATTTTTCAAGCATTTCATGTGCTATCACTGCGTCGTTGGCCAACTAGCATACACATACTGAAAGAAATAATGCACAGTGTATACACTTTTTTCTCTGGGTATACGTGTTGTGCAGACGGCCCTCTATAGCACATTGTGCCAATGACGTCATAGGCTGCTCTCGGGCGTCCATACTTCCCACTGGGCCCGCCAAGCAAGCTCACATTGTAACGCGAATTCATTACTCGTCGCCCAGACACCAACGCGAAAAGACTTTCGACCACTCACGAGCCCCTGACATACATCTCGCATCTTGCCGCTGCCCGTGACGAGTGTCAGCTGCAATAGCTGCAAGCAACGTTACTAGAACAAACTCAGTTTAAAAGCTCCGCCGGAGAGGCGGTCCGCGTGGCGGTCGTGAGAACTAGTGGCGCTGCAGTCACGTCTAGCTCCCGCGGCTGGCTGCGGCTGGCGCGTGTTGTGATCGGCGCCACCGATGTACGAGCGCACGTGGGTTACAGCGTCGTCTGCGCTTTGTTAGCTCGTCATTTTTGCGACTGTTCTTGACCAGGCTTAGCGTCTTGTACGAAGTGATGTATACGAAGCGTAACGAGGGCGAACAGATTCACAGTGCGGTATGCCGACTTGCTTTGCGCCGGGCTGCAAGAGCGGCTACCGCAACGACGACTCCGCTTCACGACACTTCGGACCTGCAAAAGACCCCACGCCATTCAGGCTTTGCATCGCAAAGATGGAAAGCTTACTGCGAATTGCAAGGTCTGTGACGTTCATTTTGAGAGTGACGACATTGTAAAGCACTATCGTCGTGTCGTTGCGGGACAAGACGTTTGATCCCACGTGGAAAGTGGGAACTCGCGCCAGGTGCCGTGCGCGCGCTTGTTCCCAGCACTTCAACCCCACATTTCAAAGCCAAAATGTTCGGGGTTTAGGCGCAAATCCCCCACAAAACGCACGGCGTCCCGCGAAAGCCCAGTGCCCAATTGGAGGAGCCGCCAGAAAGAGAACAGCAAAACGAAAGGCAGGCGATTACCTATATACGCTACCGAGGACTGAGAGTTGCATCACACTAACATTCGATCAGTTTTTGTCAGCTGTCGCTATGCCTTCAAAGCAGTGGATTTTCGAGAGATTTTACGACGAGGTATTGAACAAGATGTGCGGAATATTTTACACTCGCCGGCTCGGGAACGGGCTGCTCAGCGAAAAAAATTTGACACGGTACACATAGAAAAGACGAGGACCAGCGCTGGTCCTCGTCTTTTCTGTGTGTACCGTGTCAAATTTTGCGCTGAGCAGTTTAATATGGAATACCAACTAGCCCAATCCCACACTTTGCTTCGGGAACGGACACTTACTTGTGCAAAAGATAATTGTAGTTGACGAGCAGTTTAACTGCGTAGTGAACGGCTACAGCACGAAACGCAAACGGCTGTCGTACAGTGTAAAGTGCTGCGGGCATGGAACATCTGCTCGGTGAAATTGAAAAAACTGAAGTTGAATATTGGCGACTCTTCTAGTGACAGAGTACGCGCGAATAACTGCTCGGTTGCTCACATCACGGCCGATCTGTTCGAATTGTTTAAGGCACCGTAGAAGGATGCGACGTAGAAAGATGAGACACCGAAAATACAACTGTCCACTGAAAAAAATTGCTCAGAGACAATATCTATTCGATGTAATCGCACACTGAGATTTCATTTACCGAATTCTCATAAAATTTTCCGATTTTGGGTCAGTATCCCTTTAACCGTCGCGAAAACGTGTCTGTAAACATTGCAAAGCATTGGTGATGTTTTTCGAGAAAGTTTTTTTTAATATATTGTAGAAACATGAGTACTGTTTTTCTAGAACGTTTTGTATCTCGAGTAAGTACGCTCTTTGTGCACTATAAAGGCTTTTACAAACGTGTTGGGGTTGTTCTTGGTCTAGATAAGACGGCAGCGGCTAAAATTGGGGTGGTAGTTATAAAATTACTCTGAAAACCCTCATTCGCTTAGAAACTCCTATGCTTGGAAGTTAAGCGCAATGTAGACAGCTCAAATATTGTCACAGGTTCGTAACGTCGACGAAGGCAGCAGTCAGCAGGTCCGAGATGAAACTCTTTATTTGGCCGAACTTGTGGCCGGGAAACTGAAAGTCAAACTACAGCAATACACTGACAGCGGCGAACACAGCGTCGACCGTCGATCAACTGACAAGCGGTCAAGCGCGTCGGCGCTATCGAACTTTCCAGCGATATCGCTGGTGGCGGCGTTATCTCTCGACAAAGCTGGAACATTCGCGTGCAGCGCGCAATCTTCCAAAACGATCTACAATCACGAAGCTTCTCGAACACTGCTTCGCGGACAGCGTCGGGCGTTGATAACCGTCCTTGCTGGTCAAACCCGAATACGTCAAAATAAAACAAGAAGTGGGCGTGGCTATATAGACCGAATATCGATTCTTAGCCAATCAATGAACAACGCACCACGGGCCAGTGCATACAGACGACCTATACATATCCACCTAAGTATCCACCTAACTAGTACAATAAGAAAGTTGCCGCGCAGTTGCTCGCGCCAACTGCGCGGCGGACCGCAGCGTTATGCCGTGGCAGCAGACGACGCGCCGATAGTGGAGCAAGACGGAACTGCAGCGGCCGCTAGTTCTCGCGACCGCCGTTCGGACCACCCTCCTCCGCTGGCGGAGATACGGAGCTTTGAAACTGAGTTTGTTCTAGTAACGTTGGCTGCAAGGTCGACCACATGCTTTGCGGCGAACGTGGCAACAACAAGAAATGCAGGGCGCGTTCGGAGTGCCAAATCCAAAATTATTTTCTTCCTTAAAACAAAAAAATGATTTGATTAGACTTTCTTCATTTCTTAATGATAAATTTTCTATCAAACGCCGCATGACGAGGATTTTTACTTCGAACGCATCAGTATGAAAATACGGTCAAACATGCGACAAATCGCGTATTTTCTCTAATTTTCACATTTTTTTTTTCGGGAAGATTTGAAGTCTATTTTCCCCCTAAATATTTTTGTACTAAAATACACTTTCCTGAAAATCATACTATTATTAGGATTGGTTAGGGAGGTTTCAGATAGCTCAGGAAAAAATCACGAACTTTGAAGATTTTTTGTAGTTTTTGCGGATACGTAGCTGGTAGTGAAAAACAAAAATTTCGGAATTAATGAATAGGACAACTAAACAGAACCTCTGCGATAGCGCAAGCGTGGTTCCGAAGCTCAACACACAAAGATATATTTTATACACATTTTTCTATTAGGCACAGTTTAACAAATACAAGTGAACTTCGAGGGAGCGCCATAATCGTCCAAATTTTTTTCAAGCAAAAATGTTTCGCTACAATACGCTATGTGGCACAGGAAAAAGGCACAAATTTTATCAGCAAAATCTGCGATGTGTGAGCGCCACGTCTGGGACACTTGGCATGGAATGACCCATATATATATACAATATATATATACCCATATATATACTATAATATATATATATATATATTATATATATATATATATATATATATATATATATATATATATATATTATATATATATATATATATATATATATATATATATTATATATATGCGCGTTTTTTGAAGATTTTTCTTTTCAGAACTGTTGTCTGAAATCAAGGCAGAACTGCACAAACAGATTGTGTAAGCTGGGCCGCCCTATATACCGCGACAACACAGCAGTGTTTGATAACATTATGGAAAATTACCGTTTGAAAAGTACAGCCACAGTTAACCTGTTCTTCATCTCTGCATAAAATCTGCAAACTTCACAGACGCGGTTCGGCGTTGTAAGTACGATGAGTATGAAGAACCTGCTATGGACTCTGGTACCTTAAATTCTCACTTATTAAACAAAATGTCAGCCACGGTGGCGTAGCGGTTACGGTTCTCGGCTGCTGACCCTAAGGTCGCGGGTTCGATCCCGGCCTCGGCAGTCGCATTTCGAGGGTGGCGAATGCTAGAGGCCCGTGTACTCTGCGATGTCAGTGCACGCTAAATAACACCAGACGGTCAAAATTTCAGGAGCCCGCCACTACGATGTGATAATCATATCGTTCTTTTGGCACGCAAAACCCCGTATATTATCATTAAACAAAACATGCGGCTTTAAAAGCAAGGTACTTCGCAGAAGTCTTAAGAATCAACCGAGTGCGAAATTTTTTACAGTATATATTAGAGCCCTATAATATCAAGCCTTTCTGAAGAAGAAGACCAAGTTCAGTCGATTAATTTTTATGGAAACCACATTGAGCTGGTTGTATATTTAAGATTATGAATGGCTACGAATTTATGTAGTACGTGTCGTTCCTTGCCCTCCTTTTCCCAGCTTGGGCGGGGTGTTTCGCAACCTCCGGCGCCTCCAAGAAAATACGCCAACGTAAACTGTGTAAGCTCAAATTTTCTCTGAAAAAATGTGGGCGATTATAACGTAAAACTACACCGCATTGTTTCCTTCCGTCCATATACGTCGTTAGCTGTTAATGATTGGTCGAAACTTTCCGGGTCATGCTCACAGCATTTGCTCGTAACACGACGCAACAAATGACGCGTAAGGGATCCACCGGGTAATGACCACTTACGCACGACTACGTCAAAAAAAACAAGAAAAACAATAAACTATTTTCAATGTGGCATATTGTTGGTCATTTGTTCTACGCGATTCGTCAACAATTTCGGTGTGTCATAAGATCGCCTCCTTCAAGAATCAAGGAAGTTTATTTCCGACATAATAGTTGGGGGTCAGCCCAGGCCAAAAGCGGCGAATGCAGCTTGAAGGTGCCTGGGGTGACATACATGCATTTACAGGCAGCATAAGAGCGCTTAAGTAGTAAAAAACAAGGTAAGGACATAGAGTATTGGTAAACATATGACATACATATGTACACTGTATACACGCATACATAAACGGAAAGAGAAGTATACTAAAGAGTAATGACGTCGGATCATGATACGTACATTTTAACATGCTGGCTTAAAACATGTTTGTATCGATATTTGTTGCAGCACAAATATTTACACAAATTATTACGTTGTACAATGAAATAAGTGTATAGCGGTAAGAACATATAGCACTGTTTAGAACAGTTCGGACATAAATATTCGCGCAACTCTTTTTTTACAAACATTGTTAAAATCAATACCCTGCTTGTAATATTTGTTTAAAAGATACGGTACATTGAAAGCCATGGGGATTGCTTCCTGTAAGTTGTGCGCCATCGCGGTACTAACCATTTCTCGTGGCCTGTGGTTCTAGGATGGCCTACTTGTTTTTTTAAGCTGCAGTTACTACTTAAAAAGTTCTAAGTACTTTTACGTGAAGTCACAAGCCTGCGAAAACTCGCGGCGTTAAAATTATGTGTGCACAATGAACGGCGCATTACTATGCTGAACAATAACATTTTTTTTTTGAATAGCCAGACAGTGTCTCATTACGAACGTAATTCAAGAAGGCTGCCCGCCAATCAGATTGGCAAGAGCTAGTGAGACGGATTTATATGCTTATATATAATAGGTACCTTCAGACGTAGTATAACGATGTTTATCTGTTATACAACTCTCTGTAAACTCATCCTTGCTGAGAGAGAGGTAGAAAGAGAAAGAAACATTACTAGGAACAGACGTCACATCCTTTGCAGGTGGGCAGTCTTCTTAGTCCAGGAAACCGTGGACGCCAATCATCTGCCTGGTCAGGTATATCAAGTTATAAGGCGAACTTGAAAGCTGGGCTTCTCAATGTGCTCGAGTTCACTGTCTTTTATTTACCGCCTTGTTACAAGCCGCCGCGATGGCTGCAGGCTACCTTATGACAAGCAAGGTGAAGCATGTTAATCGGAGACTAAAGCGGTAACCTTTTTTAGCTCTCCTGGCTGGGCACAACTACAATACTCGACACTTCTGCACAGTCATCAATTCACAGCAGCTGGGATATGGAGCAGCGGCGATGCTATTCCTTTTCAAAGAAGGAAACAAAATTTCCTGAAACAGGAAGAGAATTTGATCAGGCTATAAAACGTTTACTGGTTCCCACCCGTATTCGCGTAGCCGATTACGTAACTTTCAGGCCAGGCAGAACAAAATAAAATCATGACAGATTTCCCTAATGTTATAGAGCCCCTGCTGAGCGGTAGCCTTCGCTGCAATGCTCGACCGCAAGGCGCGAACGCGTCGCATAGGCAGCCCGCACCGCAGAGAGCCTGCAGTGCGTGGTCATGAAACACGGAGGACAGTCGTCATAGCACATTCGTAGGACAAATTTTATTACATAATTACGTGATTGCTGCGTTCAAGTAAAACTTTGCCTCATTGTTACTTTCGCATTCTGCAGCCGACAATGACCATTGTCGAAAGTGTGGGGGGGCTAGCACCCCTCTTGACCGTCCCCCCCCCCCCCCTCTCCCGGTAGATACGTCTATGACGGCAGCCCAACATGTGACTCGGTCACAAACTTGTACATTCTCGTTGCGCGGCAGCTCTTTACACGTAATAACTGTCAACGCAGTGACTAGGAAATCCCGGATGTGTACAGGCCCTTACACACTCGTCTGACATTCTTGTCCCCCGATTGATTACTATTAAATCAGATACGAGCAAGAAGTTATAGCAGCAATTCGGACACAAGCCTCCAACATGGCGTTGAATCGGTAGCTTCTTCAAACCTCCGACAGATGGCAGCAACTTGGCTCCGAGGGCTCCAGAACGACAGCGACAGATAAGTGTATTTGCATGATTTGAGCTTGCCTCTGCCTGTAGTTTTCTGAGTATATTAGCGTAAAGCTTGATTGGGTTTATTACTTTGTACTGTTTTTTTTGTGTGTATTACTTTCTACTGTGGTTTTTTTTTTTTTTTTGCCACCACGTGTCTGAGGTCCGCGCGTAGACCGACCACGTGCATGCACAGGTGCTTTGAAGTGTAGCGTATTCATTGATTTTGTGGTTCCTTTTGTCTTAGGGCAGTGTATTTAGTACGCTGTGATTATTTGTTGTGACAGTTTTCTAATACGTGGGCATCGGTGAACAGATCTAGCCATGGTCAAAAAAGACCGTAAAGTGTTCAGGGTGCGGGGTAGGTTGGAAGATGGAAGTTTGTGCGGACGAGAAGGCAGAAGAAGCTGACGCCAAGTGTAGACAATGCGAATTCGAGGAGAAAATGGAAAACATGATGGCTGTCCAGAGTGGGCTCACGACGAAAATCTCAGAGCTGGAGAATGCCTTGGTGACAGAGCGAGAGAAGACGAAGGCCATTGGAGAAAGGCTCAGGTCAGCAGAGGAGGGCCTATCGAACGTCGTCAAAGGGAACAAAGAAGACGCAGGTGATGGTGGAAGCATTAGGGCGACGACCCCCCGTGGGGGAGAGGCGAAGGGAACATCAGGCATGACAAAGGCAGGTGCAGTGGTCACAGGGCCCAGCTTCCGATAAGTAGTTTTGAGGGAGGGAGGGGACAAAGCGGCAGCCGTGACTCACGCTAGTCACCCAGACAGCAGCCAAGTGCAGGTTACAGAATTAATGTCTGAGCAGGTCATTATTGCCGGTGACTCAAATTTAGTCCGATGCGCAGAGGCAATCAAGCAAAGGGTGAAAGGCGATAAGAGAGTTTCGATAGGGGCGTTCCCAGGACATACGCTGGGGACAGTCATGAGGCAAGCGAGTGAAAAACTCGCATCTAAGCTTGCAGACGTAACCTCGTGGTAATTGCGGGAGGGCTAAATGACGTGTTAAATAAAGAATCATCAGGACTAGCGACAACCTTGGGGAGAGTGGTCAATGACATGCGCACCGTGTCCCCCCCCCCCCCCCCCAGGTGCAAGTTGTAGTATGCACAGTACCGGAAGTACCAGTGCGCAACGGCAACTTGCAAAGAGCGGTTGTCGATGCAAACAAAGAGATATGGCGAATTAGTCGGGAGAAGGGTTTCGAGGTAGTGGATATAAACAGGGAGGTGCACAGGCGGGGGGGGTTTCCAAAGAGAGAGAATTCACTTCGATAAGGGGCTTGGTCATGAGGTGGGCTGGCGACTGGCAGGACGCGCAGTAGCTTTTGTGGGGGGCACGCGGGCCCTTCGTAGTCCGGGTAGCTAGTAACAGGGAAAACCAGGACTCTTTGACAGGTAGTATTGCGAAAAACCATTAAAAATGTAAAAAGAAAAAGGGAGAAGGCGCGTGTTGCAATTACTTACATAAACATGCAGGGTGGCAGAAAAAAGGCAAAATGGTTAGAGATAGAGGAGCAGTTAAACAAACAGATAGGCGTTTATGCGGTTACAGAAACACACCTTAGAGACTTGGAAGAGCCACCACATATTGACAGTTATGCTTGGGAAGGGTGCAACAGGATCATATCAGAAAGGAAAGGTGGGGGTGTAGGAATGCTAATTCAGCGCGGCGCCAAATGGGTTAGAGTGAAACAGACGTGTTCAGAGCACCTCTGGGTTTTGGGCACTAGGTGGAAAGAAAACGTGGCTAGGGTTGCCTACTTGTGGACGGGAATAATTGCAGAGAAAAGAATCAGGAGATAGTGGATTGCATGAGTGCGGATATTAAGGAATTTGGTAATGGGGCCGAAATCATCCTTCTAGAGGACATGAATGCCCACATACATGACCTTGACGGATATTCAGACACCAGTGGGACGTTATTACTAGATCTCTGCGAGCAACATAGCCTGGAGAAAGTAAACAGGTCGCCTAAATGTGACAGCCAGATCACGTGGGAAGTCAGAAACAAACAATCAAGTATTAATTATTGTCTCATGGATGGATGGATGAAAGAACTTTATTGAGGTCCAATAGGTCGTGCTAGTTTCCTAGCCCGAAGCGGGCTACTCCCACGTTGGGACCGAAAGACCTAGCCTTTCGGCACTTCGCGGGCCCGTTGGACTGCCCATAATTGTCCCTCTAATGTCGGACTGCGCAGAGCTGCGTCCCACCACTCTTCAGTGTTTTCCTTGTCGCTGCGTAACGCGGAGCAACGCCACAGCATATGAGTGAGATCTATGGTTTCGTGGCATGTTTGGCATGTTACGTTGTAGGAGTAGAGAACTCCGGATAAACCTTGTTAATTAACAGCGGGTTCGGATAGGTTCTTTTTTGAACCATAGCGTAATGGCCTGTGCTCTATTTAGTTTACTGTGCGGAGGGGGGAAGACCCTGCGCTCTAGGTAGAAGTGCTTGGTTAGCTCGTTTTAATAGAGGTGATGATCACTGCATTCTGAAACCTCAGCATCTCCTTGCCTTGTGGCTGCACGGTTGGCAAGTCCTCGTGCAGCATTGTGGGCAGATTCGTTGAGGTTCGCAGGAGCACCGTTGATTTCTCCCATGTGAGCAGGAAACCAGATGATCGTGTGTGGTTTGATTACTTTTCCCTTGAGAATTGCCAGAGCCTGTCAGAAAATAACTCCTTTGGCAAATGCTCGGACGGCTGCCCTAGAATTGCTGTGGATCATCGATCTATTTGGGTCTAAAAGCGCCAGTGCGATGGCGAAACCAACACGAAATCGAATCAGCCCATTGAACACGTTGAGCAAAGTTCTGCACGTAGCACAAAATGTTATTGTCTCGTGTCTGAAGAAATTTATCACAAACTGAGAGAAATGAGAATAGACGAGGACGAAATTAAAAGATTGGGCATTGATCATAAACGAATAACATTACAAATGGGATATATAACTGGAAATAAGAGCATGGAATCAAAGTCTGGCACCTCGTATTTAAATGACAAACAGATAATAAATATAGCCGCAAGAGTCGAGGAAGAAGTGGGCAGAATACCAGGCAAGGACTGGGAGTACAGTGAGCTGTTAGATCTAATGACGAAAGAGATAGGGAGAGAGAAGAAAACTATTTGCTGGAAAGGAAAGAGGAAGCCAAAAAGTTGGTGGAACAAGGAAATCCGGGAAGCGATCGAGAAGCAGCGTGAAGCATCACGGGATCACAGAAGGGCAAAAAGGAGAAGCGGCCGCAGGACGACGTCACAAAATATGGGAAATATATCTAGAGAAAAAATCCATGCTACAGAAATTGGTCGAGGCAAAACTTAAAGGTGAAAATGAACGCTGGGTGACAGAGATTCACGAAAAAAAAGGAGGCCGCACCTAGGATATTTTGGAGCCACTGAAAGGCGCTAGGTAGGAAGTTTATCACAACGCAACAACATATTGTGGATGAAGGAGGAAATCATTTGAAAGGGTACGAAGCGGTAGGTTACATCCGAAAGGTAACAGCCGATTCGTTTAAAAAGAGCGTCCAGGGGATTTCCCCGGTGAGTAAAAGTGTGGCCGAGAGAACAACCGAGGAAGAGCTAGTTCTGGAGAATTTCAACTGGAAAAAAGCCGAAGGAAAAATTCCAAAGCGCACTGCCGTGGGTTTGGATGGGATTCCCGTTAGCCTCATTAACGAACTAGGACATAGCACTAAAGAAGTACTGCTGAAAGCCGTACCGGATACCGGATAGTTGGCGAAAAAAGTAGAATGAACTTAATCTATAAAGGCAAGAGAGAAAAGGATAACATTCGCTCGTATGGACCACTAACCATTACGTCGGTACTATACAGGTTGGCGATGCAAGCAATAAAAATGAAAATAGAAACGTGGGCAGAACATAACGATATTTTGGGAGAACTCCAGAATGGATTTCGAGTCCACAGGCGGTTAGACGATAACCTGTTTGTTCTCACTCAGTGTACATAAATATCTAAAATAGAAAATAGGCCCTTGTACGTGGCTTTTCTAGACATC
Source organism: Rhipicephalus sanguineus (assembly GCF_013339695.2). Classification (NCBI taxonomy): domain Eukaryota; kingdom Metazoa; phylum Arthropoda; class Arachnida; order Ixodida; family Ixodidae; genus Rhipicephalus; species Rhipicephalus sanguineus. Next base: position 116,669,910 of record NC_051184.2, read on the forward strand.
ACTGGGGTGTACGACAACGTTAATCAGGAAATTTTGTGGGATATATTGAAAGAAATGGGCATAGGCGATGACTGTATACAGCTTTTGAGGGAGATATACCGAGCAAATACAGTTTGCATAGAATGGGAAGGAGTTTGTAGCGAAGAGAACGTTGATATTAGCAAGGGGCTGAGACAGTGATGTACTATCGCGCTCAGTATGAGCTACATCACGCGAGCGCGTGGCCGAGCGCTCTGCAAGGTTGTACAGTGGCGCCGATTATGGCATATTTTAGAGTGTTTGGCTGCTCGTGGGAGCGGGCATCGCACCCGCTTGCTTGCTCTCCCCCTCGAAGTTATCATTTTCGAAGCTGATATCACCACAGGGCAAAACGAGGGCGAGGGTGAAAGCAAATGGAGGCAATGCGCACTTGCAGGGACAGCCAAACACTCTCCCGACAACTCGAAAATATGCCATAATCGGCGCCACTGTACAACCTTGCAGAGAGCTCGGCCATGCGCTCGCGTGATGTAGCTCATACTGAGCGCGATGGTACTTTGTCCCCGCTATTATTCATGCTGTAGATGGTGAATATGCAAAAAGCGTTAGAAGGTAGCAACATTGGTTTTAATCTGTCGCACAAACAGGGCGGCGTGATGATTGAGCAGAAGCTTCCAGGATCATAATTGCGATAGCAATTATATGGACAGTCTCGGCTGATTTTTGCCGTCGTCGCCGTCATGCACCATATATGTATATGTGTATATATAATATAGAAAAGCCTCAAAGAAAAATAATTCAGAATTACTTCCGATGCGCGAAATCGAGCGGCTGACCTCTCGCTCCGAAACGCGCGGCGTTAGACGGCTAAGCCACAGAGAGCAGCGTCTTTCAGCATGCTAACGGTGAGCTATATATACACCATTTACTTCAGCTCCTTTCTTACTCACCAGCGAGATGGCGCGATATGCGTGCTGGGCGCTGGGCGCGCTTTAAAGGTCGTCGCCCCGCTCCTATACGAACGCCGAGGCTCTTCGCCCTACAGGGCGTGGTCGCCGTCGAGCGCTTATCTCAAGGAAAAAAGGAGGCAGGCGGGGGGGGGGGGGGGAGGAGGGGGTAGGAGCGGAGGGCTGTATAGGCCTCCAACGCTCAAGTTTGCGCAGCGCCGTCCGCCGCCCCAGCGGAGAGAGGGGAAAACTCCGGTAGCTGGGACGGGTCGCTCTTGCTTGGTTTTCCCATCGCGCGCGCGGAGAACGTGCTCCCCGGGGCTTTTATCTCGCATTTTTCACGCTATGGGTGCCGTTCCTTCGTCGTACTCGAAAGCAGACACGCAGTCCTGCTGCATTGTGAACTGTCACAAAAGTTTAAAAATGTCGAAGAGCCGAAAACTTCCTGTCATGTTCTACCGTTTCCAATGCAAGCAGTCCGAGGAGCAGAGGCGTCAAGAGTGGATTATGGCAGTTCGCCGCGATGCTTTCGCGGTCTTGTCACCTTGAAGCAGTTTTTGTCGTACACAGTATTACGAACTATTAACGGGGAGAAACGCGATGATCGTGCTCATTTGAAAGGGAAGTGCGTTTGTGAACCGAAGTTACAACAAATAGACAGCCGCTGTATGTTTCGAGATTGCGCGCTGGCTTTCCAAGTCACCCATTTGTAATGTTACAGCAGCGGAGCATTTGGGCTTATTACACCACAGTTTAAATAACGTACCGTGAGTACTAAGTGTTTAATTCAGCTGCTTGCGGTACATTTCCCGTCGCGGCTCCCTGTAAACAGAATTAAGCTGTATGTTTGCACTGAGCGTTTATATTGGCCTTGCATGCGACACGCCGTGATTGCGTAGAAGGCTGAAGTGTTGCGCTGCTAAAATCGTGGTCATGGGTTCGATTACGCATACAGCAGCTGCATTTCGATGGGAGCGAAATGCACTAACACCGGCGTACTTAGATTTACGTACACGTTAAAGAAACCCAGGTGGCCGAAATTGATCCGAATTAATACACCACGGCGTGCCTCGTATTAATGTCATGCGTTCGGCACGTAATAAAAAGCCTTGCATGCCGCTTTGGAAACGAGCTGGAAAAAGAACCAAGGTGGCAATTAAATTTTCGATGGCTTCGCGAATTCAGATGCGCTTATTATTGGGCACAAATCTCGGCATAATCATAAACATGCGCGATCCCAGTGGGTATTGTATAGTATCAGGGGCGTAGCCAGAAATGTTTTCGGGGGGGGGGGGGGGGGGGTGGGCGCCAACCATACTTTATGTATGTTTGTGCGTGCGTTTGTATGTGTGCGTGTACATACATATACGCAAGCAAATTGAAAATTTTCGGGGAGGGTTTGAACCCCCCCCCCCTTGCTACGCCCCTGTATAGTATGATGCTGACCAAGCGAGCTGTCGAAACAACCAAAGCGACATTCGAATAAGCGAACACGGTGCGTGATCAGGCGTCGATATTATTCGAAATGAAACACGCCTCTGCAAGAAACATGCATCGTCGAAGTGGGCATGAAATATTTATTTATTTTTTGTTTGCTTATATCATTATGCTGTCAAAGGGAGCTCTAAAAAAATCCAAGGCGACATTAAACTTGCGATTTGACGTTGTTATCATTCGATGCAAACCTCGGCAAAAGTGAAACTCCCACGAAACTGAACACTGCGCATTGCGATGCAGCCAGTGACTCAACAGGGCAGATGTAAATTTATGCTCTTCACACTGAGCTCATAATAAATTTAAAGCCGCACGACAAACTTGGCATCCAAGCAATTGAAAAGTTATCAATAGAAAACGCCCGCGAAAGCGTGCTGGATGGTTGCTGACAGCTCCGAGTATACACGACTGCCGCAACGAATGTGCGTTTTACCGGTAACATAATTACAGAACTCGCGCAGTCACCTCCCTACTCTTGTCAAAGAAATGTGCCCGTTCAGCATCTGCACGCACGTAGCGCTCGCACAAACAGCATCGCCCTTGACGACCTGCTCGGTCCCGAAAAGGTGGTCGATCAACCGTCCTCCTCTGGTAAGATTCCCACCGTTAAAACGTTTTTTTTTTTTCATCTCTGGGATCTTTCTAAACCTTCAGAGCAAGCGACACGTGAAGCTGCACGTGCACGGCGAGCAGAGAACAGCGCGTGCAGGGTGCCTGAACGTGCGGAGACAGCGCAGTCAAAAGGCTGGTGTGGGGACAGGAGCGACCGGTTTTCGCAAGAAAGGCGGCGAAACGCATGCGACGCAGCGCCCCCTGGCCGAGCTTGGGAGGCCTATGTCTTGTGCTTTCCCCGCGATGTCCGCGCTGAAGTCACAGCGCGTACGAAAGTCACTTCGCTCTCTGCAGCGGCCGCGTTTGCGAAAGGAGCGCGCTGTTCAAACAGAAATAAGTTATTCAAACAACTGTGACATTTAGTTCGCGCTCGTCCTGTGTGTACCTGTTCGTTCGTTTCGTGCGTCCTGCTTTATGTTTCAGCAGTGCGCTTCAAGTATCGAGCTGTGACGCATGATAGTTCGCGCTCGTCCTGTGTGCGTTCTTTTCGTGCGTCCTTTGGGCTCGAGCGACGCGCTGGCAATTTCGAGCGGCTTTCCGTTCTTCACGTTGCATTCCAATTTGTTGCTATCACATTCATTGCTTCGCCGTTGCTGTGAAACCGTGACGTTTTTTGATGCTGACGATATTGTCTTATTTGCTGACAGTCGAGATGGTATACAGCAGCTGGCGGATATATGCGGAAGGGAAGGTGAAGCTCTAGGACTAGGATTTAGTGTAACAAAATGTGGATTGATGGTATTCAATGATCCTTGTGATCAGGCGGTGTCAGTACAGGGCCAAGAAATACCGAGGGTGAGCGAATACAAGTACCTCGGAGTATGGATAAATGAGAGTGACAGGTACATGGAGGTACACGAAAAAGCCTCAGCAGCAAAAGGAAAGAGGAATGCTGCAATAATGAAGCACAGAGCGTTGTGGGGATACAATAGGTACGAGGTGCTTCGAGGTCTGTGGAAAGCTGTAATGGTTCCGGGGCTTACTTTTGGGAACGCAGTGGTGTGCATGAGGGCAGAGGTGCAATCGGGAATGGATATAAATCAAAGGAGTGTAGGAAGCCTCGCGTTGAGTGCTCACGGGAAGACGACAAATGAGGCTGTAAAGGGCGATATGGGATGGGCAGGTTTTGAGGCGAGGGAGGCTCAGAGCAAAATAAGGTTCGAAGAAAGGCTAAGGAATATGAAGGAGAGTAGATGGGCAGAGAAGGTGTTCCGTTACTTGTATAGGAAGAGCGTGGACACACAGTGGAGAAAAAGAACTAGGAGGCTCACTAGTAAATATACGGCTGGTAGTGTAAGCAATATGTCAACAAAGAGCGTTAAGCGAAAAGTCGGAGAGGCGGAGAGGATTTACTGTACGGCAGCTATGGAGAAAAAACCAGCTTTGAGTAACTACCGAAAGGGCAAAAATGAAATAAGGAGGGAGTCTTTACAATAATTCAAGGGGAAGCGCTTTACTGTTTGAAGCGAGATCGGGTTGCCTTAGAACGGGTAGTTATAAAGCGAGATTCGGTAAAGAAGAAGAACAATGAACGTGCTGCGGGGAAGATAAGGAAACGGCGGAGCATGTTCTGATTGAATGTGGAGATATCCACCCATGTGTACGTTTGGGCACGAGCATGAAGCCTTGGTTTTAGGGACGACAATGGAAAGCTGAACACACCCGCGGTTGAAATAAGTAAGAGACGGTTAGAGTATTGGTGGCAGAAAGTTAGAGAGAAAGGACAAACATAAATATTGGAAAAAAAGAAATAAGAACATTCTGCCGTAAAGGGCAGAGAGCTAGGCTGAGAACTTAAGTTTTCTTTTTGTGTAGTAAGATAGATTTAATTGAAGTAGAGAAACTAGGCCAACACTAAGAAAAAAAGTAGTAAAGGTATTTTTTTTTTTTGTCGAGCCTCGTGGCACACTTGCAACCGCCCCGTTATAAACGAAACGCGCATAGCATCCATCCACCCATCGTCTACATGGATGGATACTATATGCGAGGCTTGGGCTAAAGCCGCCACCTCGTGGTGTGTTAAAGCGTTGACGAAATTACTCTTCTATTGGAAACGTGCCGACTGGGGTGGCCGTAAGAGCGGCGCGTCGCCGGAGCTAATCGTAGAGGCCACGCATTGGTTCCCTCTACAGCGTCAAGATGGAGATGTCGGCCTTCAGACGGTGACACCGCCCTGCGAACTAAGCGAGGAAATTGTGAGAATTAAAGGCGCGCTCGTGAAGGCTCCTTCATGTTTTTGGCGGTAGCGCAGTGGGTTGAACCCCCCTCCCCCCGCCCTCGTCGTAGACCGAGAGGTCGTTCGACACCTCTCAAAAGAACTTCTTCTTCCAGTGTTTTTTCTTTTCCATCTGATGGCGTTCATTTGGTGACGTATTTTCGTGATGGAAATACGCGGTGAAAGTCTTGGTGGACCCCGGCATGCATAAAACACTTTCTTGTTAAAAAATAGGAGGGAGCACGCCAAGCGTTAGCCAACCTCCTCTGAAACCGCTTGCTCCTCTCGTTCGTGGCTCATTTCCCATGATGCTCTTGTTTCATTTCCTTTTTTTTTTTTGGTGGGCTCATGAACAAAAACAATGGATGGATGGATGCTATGAGCGTCTATAACGGGGCTCGACAAAAAAAAAATAAATAAAAATCTTGTTCCTCTTTTCCTTCTTTTTTAAATGTTGGCCTAATGTCAATCTTACTACAGGAAAAAAGAAACGTAAATTCGCAGCCCAGTTCTCTGCTCTTTACAGCAGGATGTACTTATTTTTTTCCAATATTTATTTTTGTCCTTTCTCTCTAATTTTCTGCCACCAGTACTCTAATCGTCTCTTACTTATGCCAATCGCGGGTGTGTTCAGCTTTCCATTGTTGTCCCTAAAACCCAAGGCTTCAAGTAGGCTCGTGCCCAAACGTACACCTGAGTGGATATCTCCACATTAAATCTGAACATGCTCCGCCGTTTCCTTATCTTGCCCACAGCATGTGCATTGTTCTTCTTCTTTACTGAATCTCGCTTTATGAATACGCGTTCTAAGGCAACCCGATCTCGCTTCAAACAGTAAAGCGCTTCCACTTGAATTATCGTAAAATGCCTCCCTCCTTATTTCATTTTTGCCCTTTCGGTAGTTACTCAGAGCCGGTTTTTTCTCCATACCTGCCGTCCAGTAATTCCTCTCCGCATCTCTGACTTTTCGCTTAAAGGAGTACTGACATGAATTTAAAAAATTTTCGGGTTGTTGCTCTAAATGAAAGCACTGGTGTCGAGAACCCTAAAAAGAGTGTCGTGGTGCCTGGGGATGCATTGCATATATTTTTAATACCGCTTCTTTCAACCAGCAGTTTCAGTTTCGTTTTCGAGAGGGCGGCTTCATAGTGACGTGTCAAGTCTGCCCGTGACGTCACGGGCAGACTGCAACCCACGAAATATGCACCTGCTGTCCTTTGCTGTCAGTCGAACGTGGTTCATGATGAGTGAACTGTCGTCCAGTGCCTCCGACAGCGATTTCTGTGATTTGGGCTGCATGCAGAACCCAGACTTAGCAAACCAAGTGAGCTGACTTGAAACGTCATAGTGCTCTCCATGCGGTGAAGCTGCCTTGCAGATGCTGGGAGATGAAAACTTTAAAATCAAACTTAAATATTTATACGTGTTTCCCGGATGCGGTGTGGGGAGAGCGTTAACACTACATGCCAAGGAAACCAAAAACGTCCGTTTTGCTGCACTTCAAAATCGTGTCAGTACTCCTTTAACGCTCTTTGTTGACATATTGCTTACAAAATTGACGAGCGCGTGCACCTAGCTAGCATCCATAAGCCAAACTCCTCGGCAAACTCCTCGGACGCCGCTCGCCCCTCGTTCTCCATAAGCTCCTGTTTTCATTTTTTAGGAATGGGCTTCAAAATTTTCACTTCACACTCCTTCCTGGCTTTTTTTTTCTCCGTGGTTGCGACGTTTCGGCTCACGAACCCGTCGCAAGCCTAGCGGCGGCCGCGAGCAACTCGAGTGGTTCGCACCCCGTACCCGTGCCCCCGCTCGCCCTCAAAACCCTCACCAAGGGTGCTATCGCGGAACGATTCTATTTTTTATTCCAATGCTTTTCGTGCTTTTCGCGCTTGGCCATTGGTCAGAACGACGGTCCGGCCGCGTTATCAACGCGATCAGCCAGCCGCGAGTGGTGGATGATAAGAATAGCATAGAATATGGCATGGAATCGGAAATAGCATCGTTCCGCGATTGCACCCCAAGCCGCTTTTTTTTTTTTTTTCGTTCACATAGCAGTGCAAGGGCATGTCAGCTGGTCATTGCGTTTATTCAGCGGTTCTACTGAACACACCGTACCTTGCATAAGCAGAGAGTTCTGTGTTCTGCGGTTCTGCCCTGAACCGCTGGTTTAGGGCAGATTAATGGTGACAGCCAAATCGCTATCACCATCATCGGCGATTAATTTGAACCGGTCAGTTTGTTCGCCGGAGCGCGGCTAAGCGTTGGTTCTTTTGATGTTACCGTCGTCGAGCATGTCACGTTATGGCTGGCCGCAGCTTTTACAGCAGTTAGGCCCGAGCTAGGTCAAGACAACGGTAAGACACCAGTATTGGCACATGTATCGTTCCTAATAATCCCGCATCTTTCCTCTCGTCAGGGCAACGGTGGCCACCGCCGCCTGTAAGTGGATGCCTCTTGTATACTAAACCGCTAAAGGCGCAGGCTACTCAAGAAAGCAACGCCGCTAAAGGCGCAGGCTACTCTACAAAGCACTCCATGTCCGCAATATTAAATAATTGACCTAGAGGATGGAAGCGCGATGACCGAGGTCGGCGTGTCTACCAAGCAACGGATCGGAGTTCTGTCTAATACCGTTCCCGTTAGTGAGTGGATATTCGCCCGGCATCCGGCTGAATTTCGGGAGCGGAACTTGGCCGGCAGTGTCTCCTCATTGGCCGGCTGTAGTCACGTGGTTAATGCCGGCATCCTGTGGCAAAAAGCGCTTTGCCGGCACGGGTATTTGCCGAGTTTCTTTTCGCGAGCGACCGTTAAGCGAAGAGCGCCAACATTTAGTGCGGGAACAATTATATTATATGCCGGTAGTTGGACTTACCCACGCCGTCGCCACGTCTGAAAACGCACGCCGTAGCAGCAACAGTTGTCCGGTTGTGGTTTGACCGGCAGTTTGCTTTCGCGGCCGGTCGAGCATATTGCGTGGGCAGTCGCTACAGCCAATCGGGCGAGAATGCTGGCAATTTACTGTTCTCAGATATTGTGCCGGCAGCAGTTGCTGAAGTTACGTCCAGCATGTTTTCCCATCGGCTCTCACTGTTTTGCCAGCATCCGTGGTGTGCCCGAATCACTGGAGCGTCAGGGCAAAGCGCTTTTTGCCGATGCCGGCATTAACACGTGACTACAGCCGGCCACTGAGGAGACACTGCCGGCCAAGTTCCGTTCCCGAAATTCAGCCGGATGCCGGGCGAATATCCACTTCTTTAATGTGACTCCGCGGTCTTGTATCACTTCATCGCGCTTTCCTGTGTCGACATTCTCTCGGAACAAATGCGTTCCCAGAGAACGTTCAAAGACTGATAGCCCACTTGTCAGTTGCCATGCTCACCGCCTTCTTGTGAGCACTTTGAGTCTTCTTTGGGCAGGCCACATTTCATAAGAATGACAGGGACGCTTGACATGACAGCAACCAGTCTTCAAGCTCTATTTGTTTGTCGGAAGAGAAAAATGGGCAAGTTGGTACGGGAAGCACGGAAAAAAAAAGCGCGAACTAATTAGACGCAAGCGAAGACACAAACAGAAGCATCTTGTCTGTCTGTTTCTTTCCTGTCCCTCTAGTTTGCATTCCTTATTTGCCATGCATTCTTTATTCTTCAATCATTATGTTACAGCTCAGTCAGTCTATAAACCGGAACGTGGGCATCTAGGACAGTGTCATCCCGCCATCTCTTGCAAGCGGTCTTAAGTGGGAAGCTATTAAAAATCCATATGGGAGCGACCACATCCTGATAATACAGCTAGAGCACGCAAACGTCAAATGAGTGTTCATTGGAAGGCTGATGCTGCTGATTGAAATAAGTTCCCGATATTTACTAGAATCTTATGGGTTTACATGTCTTCTTTAAGAATTGGTGCTGATGTTGAGCATGTTCATGCCGCTTCTAATTGTGTACCTGAGGTAAGTAATGTGGCTTGGAAACGGTGCGTCCTGTGATGGAACAACGACTGCTGGAACGCTCTTAAGAAGCAGAATCAATCATTGAGGTTGCTGTGTGATTCTCCATCTGTTGAGGACCATAGCAATTTTAAATGAGCCCTGCAACACTTTGCGAAGTAATCAGCAAATGACCTCACTATTAGAGTTTATTGCCTCAAGAATAGAATGCTGCAAAAATTAGCTACTCGGGGAGGAGGGGGGGGGGTGTATGACATGGGGGCAAGAAGCTACATTAGTACGTCAGCACACGAAATGACTTCGAGCACATTCTTCTGTTGTTTTCTTTAGTGCACGCGCAGTCAACGTATAAACGTTGCACGCAGCTCGCTTGACCAAGCTGCGGCACGGGCACATTGGGACGGCCGTGGTGACTACACAGCCAATGGCCGTGTCTTATGGGTACGCGACACAGTTGATTTTGGGTATATGGCGTCATTCGTCGAGAGAAGAGCGAGTGATTTCTAGCTTACTTTGAAATTTAATTGTAAATTTCCTGCCGTGTGTTGTGCTATAATGTTTGGCCGAAATGTTCGCAGGAGCCTCGACTACCGATTGGCAGCATTTTCTGGCCATGTTCGAAAAGTGTTGCAGGGTCCCCTGAAGTAGGTAAAATCCAAAGGCAGGAGAACTGATGGGCCTAAGGTCTGGAACAGAATTTATAATAGAGTAAGAGGTAGGCAAGCATATTCACTTCCTCTGGTAAACACACAGGGAGACTGGCTGGAAGACCAAGCAAACTTCATGGGCACACATTCTGAACACGTGTCCAGCTTATCGCACTACCCTGAAACATTTGAATGATACAACGGAAGACTAGAACATATTGTATTTTTATTCATTTATTTGAAAATACCTTACAGGCCCCGTGCAGAGCATTGAGTACAAGGGGCACCATAGAACAAATCACAAAAAGAAAGACTGACACACGATGGCCAAAAAATGTTTGCTGTAATGTGCTCGTAAAATGGTGGTACAAATAACACTAAATGGGAAAGCAATTCTAAGAATAGTTTAAAAGTAGCCAAATATAAAGTTCATGGCAATAAAATAAAGGTGACGCATTGCTCATGCATAAGAAAAAAGAGCAGCAAAATATGCACATAACTTGAGCACACAAACAAACAACAATGCAAAAGCTGCAAGACTGCTTTCAAAGAAGTGCAAAAAAAAACATACTACTAATGCCCAGTAAAAAAAAAAGGCGGAGAGAGAGAGAGGGACAAGTCGTGGTTGCTTTCAGAACGGTTATTCCTGGTACGAAGAGGAAAAACCTAGTCTGCATGACATGCTAGGTTTTTTTTTTACACTAGCATGCATGACGTGGTAGAGTATAACATATGACATGACATATGTACAGTACTCACGGATTGAAATAGACTGTTTAGGGCTAAGTAGCGCACATACTTTCATTTCCACTGTCTTTTTGGGTCATATCGGCATAATTTTGACTCTAACGCATAGCTCAGAGCCAACATTATCTTTAGAGACCAGATTCGTCGCGACATGACAAGGTTATCTCTAGCAATTGCACATACCAGTCGTTATACTAAAAAATTTGATGTCTTGTTTGAATCCGTGAGTACTGTACACATGAACATTTGTTATGAGGAAACCTGCCGGATCAGGGGTTGCCTAAATTTATGTTTATCTGTTTGCGCGACAGTGCAGTTCGGAAGTGAATTCCACAATGGAATAGCTCGTGGCAAAGTGGAGAAGTTGACTGCGTTGGTGTTCCCATAGATTTGACTGAAACTTAAATCATTATAAGGTCGTCGGGATGTGCATATGAGGGATACAGCCAACCGTTCTGCTTAGCTGAGCTGAAGGCATCGCTGAACTTTTGGAACAAATGTGCTTCAGATTTTGACCATTTTGTATATCAGACGTGGAAACACAACAGCATATGAGACATGATGTGTGGCTTGAGTTGCTCTGCTAAGCTGATTCTGTGGAGTTTGCCTGGTTGGTGTGCATGCTTTGTGCAGTAGCATGTCTTTTTTTATATGTGATCAAGTTTCCATTCTTTCGTCATTGACCAAATAAATATACAAATTGCGCATATTCAGACTAACAGTGCGACCACTTGAGAAGGGACAAACGCGGTGCTGCAGTGTCTAGATTTCACGTCAGTTTAAAAGTATCTGGCTGGCTAAATATGTTGGTGCCATTGGGATGAGTGAATCCTGTTTGTTGGTCGGCACTGTGTTTGTTGTCTGTTGCTCTTTGAAGTCCCAAGTACATTTTTCTAGGATGAATTATCTAGAATAAAAGAAGAAAAAGTAAAAACCGGGTTGTGGAAAAAGGCATGCCACAGGAGCTGCAGCCAGCCGAGCATTTGCCAGTCTTGTCGATGCTTAAGTGATTGCTTGAGAATGGTTCCTCGTGCTTCATCGTTGCCAGTTTGGCACATGTAATCGATGCACATTCTAACATCAATGTGCTATGCAGTTGTGTGCGGGTTGGCTGAGGGTGTTGTTACATTAATGAGAAAAGCTATTATTCGTGTGCACACCATGGGCACCCAATTCAGGATGTTGTCTCGGTGTGTGTTCGTGTGACCTGTCTATGTTGCTTCTGTCCTGAATGTGTTTTACTGAGAACAGATGTACTCGTTTGCATTGCTTTTGATATGGCTCTGTGCTCGTTGAAATACATTGTCGAGATGGCTCTTTCAAGTCTTGTTTTTGGTGCAGGAGCAGTTTCAATCGTCCACGGAGATCCGCCTGTGGCTGCCGCAGATCCAGAAGGAAATTGAAGTCTGCCTTCAGCGATCTCGGGTGACAGCATTTGGTTCACATGATCATCAGCTGTGTGAAATATCCTATGCTCAGCGAGAAACCTGTTTGCTACACACGTGGCATTTGTGATTAGTACTTATTTATTCATTTAATTAGTTCATTCCCCACAGTGCCAATGGGCATTACAGTGGGGTAGAGTATAGTAGATAAAAAGACAAGAAAGGTGGTACACTGTCAACCACACAACTTATCAAGCACAACCAATAATTAATCACAATCAGTCACACAAACGAACATATCACCGGAAAAGCTTGAACGGGGTCATTCTAACATAGAAAAGAAAACATAATTAGGCGTAACAGAGGTGTTGTATTTCTATTTTGTTTTCATTTGTACTTGTTGAACGTCGCGTGCGCAGTCCAGGCGCCTTTCCAGGAAAGCACCACAACTCCTCGTCTGCCGGCATCGAGGGTCTGAAACCGTGAAACTGCGCCCCACCTCCACCAACATTGCCTCAGCGGGGCAACCTTTGACCACGGTGTTGACGGAAGAAGAGCAGTGCGTTGCTCCGCGTGTGTTGTGCTTGTGAAGGTGGTGTGCGGTTACATTGGCAGGAGGGGACGGACTGCGTGCCTGCGTGTTTTGAGAGACGCTCATAAGATCTAGTAGAGAGCGGACGTGTGTCCAAACGCTGAAATGTTTCGTGCTCTTTCTTTGTTCTATATCTAGGAATACAAGTTTTTCATTTCTAACCAAATTTCAGTTTTGTCTTTATTCAATTGTCCACATGGTGCTGAAACCCGGGATAAAGGGACAGAAACATCAAAGCCGATAGCGGACTTGAACTTTCCGACCGCTTTGACTCAGTGAGTTGGTCACCCACCGGTGCATCAATGGATCAACGCTTGGAAAAGCTGCTGGCAAAAAGGCGTGCACGGCGCAGCCACAACTCTCGCATCATCGACAAGGCCGAGCCTGCACTGCGAGACGGGATATCCAGCCAGGTGTCCACATTGATACTACATCTGGAAACCGGTAACGAGGAGCTGCGCAAGATCAACGACAAGCTGGAGCCGCTGATCCTCGAGGAAGAGTTCGAGGTGGAGTACAACGAGGCAGTGAGTTGCGATGACGCAGCCACAGCCATGATCGGTCGTCTTCAAGCAAGGCTCAGCGCCCTGAACATCACCAACGGAGCACCCGAAGCTGCACCACCATCGAGTGATGCTCAATGGGAAGCTGTTCTCAGAGTCGACGGCATGAAGTTACCCAAGCTGCGCTTGGAGACTTTTGGCAGTGAGTTGGCCAACTGAATGCCCTTTTGGGAACAATTTCAGCAGTCCGTTCATAATAACCCGCGCCTTTCAACTACTGAGAAACTTCAATACCTTCGCTCGTTGTTGCATGGGTCAGCCTTAGTGGCGATAAAGGGCCTTAACGCCACAGAAGCTTGCTACGAAGACGCCCTTGAAATATTACGACATTTTGTCGACAGAAGGCAAATTGAACAAAATCATCTCGCTAAGCTTCGAGCCTTACTGGCCGTTTCATCATCGAGTGACCTGCGTGGACTTCGGAAGCTATATGACCACTTTCAGGGGCATATACGCGGGCTTTGCAGTCTGGGAGTGAATGCGGCTACGTACTCGACTGATGGGCGACATCATATTTACATCGCTGCTGCACGATCTTGTTGTCGACTATAACAGACAAGTTTGCCGTTCTAAAGGACCTTCAAAGTGAGCCAGCAATGAAGTAGATGGCGAAGTTGAGATGCCCACACGGACAGACAGCACAAGGGCTGATGACCAGCTGACAAATGCGCTTGAGTTCCTTCTAACCAAGGTAGAGAGCAGGGAGAGGAGTGTTAATGCCGACCGTGCGGCCGAAAAGGGCAATATCAGTGCAAGAAAATCAAGAAAGAAGTCCGAAGAGGCCAACCGCTGCGGTTCTCCACACTAAGACCGCAACAAAGATGACGACCAAGTGTTGTTTCTGGCTCGTCAGAGCTCAGCACGGAACTCTGTCCTGATTCTCTTGATATTAAGGAAAAAAGGAACAGATTAATGGCTGATATGAGATGCTTCCGCTGCACTGTACGAGGTCATCGCGTTCAAGACTGTCGAAAAAGAGTGAGCTGCACTATCTGCGGAGGACGACATGTGTTTTCTATGTGCAACGCCAGATCGGCCGGAGCTCAAAGCAACAACCTCCATCTATTGCTACGACCACCGTTTACGCCTCTGCCACAGATTCCAAAGATTCCGATGTGCTCTTTAAGACCTTTCGAGCATGGGCCATTGGCGGAAACAAAGGCGATTATATAAGAGGAGTGATAGACGGAGGCAGCCAGAGAACTTTCATCAGGGAAGATGTCTCCAAAACGCTCCAGCTCCGGGAGTCGGGATTCACCACTCTAAATATCTCAACGTTCAGCGAGCATCAGAGCACCGAAAAAAGCTGTCGCGTTGTGGAAGTTCGATTGAAAGCGCAGTACAGTGGGATAGAATTCGTCATCGAAGCAGTCGAGGTCCCCTTCATCTGCAAAGATATCCTGCATACACCAACAAAGCATGATTTCATGAAAGCAATCGAGGCAGGAAGAGGACCCATTGCTGACCAGCTGCTGCTTCTCGGCATTCCAGCGATTCCAGGAGTAAGCCTTCTGATTGAGTCAGACCACATGTGGAAATTTATGAAGAATGAGGTTGAGCACTGCAAAGATTCTACAGGTCTAGTGGCAATCAACACTGCATTTGGGTGGACCTTCCAAGGCCCGGTAAGCCCAACCAGTTCATTATTTGTTGCAGTGAACACATGCGTTTTAAGGATAAAGACACGCATGCGAGACCACTTAGACTTTGTTCCGCAAAACTTCTGGGAACTTGATGCTTTAAGCATAAAAGAGGAGCGCAACTCGAGTCTGCATGACCAAGCTGTACAAGACCAATTTGAGAGTGCCATTGCATTGTGTGACGGCCGCTATCAGGTAGCACTGCCATGGAAAGAATCTGCTGGTGGCGCTCACAGTAGTATAGATTTAGCTGAGAAGCGGCTTCAGAGCTTGACTACACGGCTCAGACGCGACGGAGAACTGCTAGAGAAATACGACTCCATTATGCGAGAGTACCTGAGAGAAGGTCATGCCGAGCGCGTGCAACCTCTCCAGTCAGAAGACACTGGACATGTTTACTACATGCCCCATCAAGCTGTAATACGCGAGGAATCCACTACCTAGAAACTACGAGTTGTTTTTGACTGCTCGTCCCATTTGCGAGGACAGCTTTCGCTCAACGACCAGCTAGAGAAGGGTCCACAACTTATTGCAGGTTTGGCTCGTATTTTGCTTTGCTTTCATCTTCATTCTGTGGCACTAACCGCTGACACAGAGAAGGCATTTTTGCAAATTCTTGTGCAGCCAAGAGACAGGGACGCACTCAGGTTTCTCTGGTACGAAGAACCACCGAATGATCCTCATTCACTTCCCAAGGTAGAAGAGTGGCGAATGACAAGAGTGCCCTTCAGAACATCTGCAAGCCCTTACCTATTCAATGCGACGATACTTTATCACCTCGAGAAACAAAAAGATGAGCATAAGCACATTTCTGAGGACCTCAAGAAGTCTTTCTACGTTGACGATTTGATAACTGGAGCTGAGTCAGTGTGTCAAGCTGTAGAAATGTACAGAGTTGCAAAGGCAATCATGGCAGATGCAGGTATGAAGTAGCACAAATGGGCAACAGATTCTGCAGAACTGCGAGACTCATTAGATAGGGACGACATTGCAGACGATCCTGATGCGATTCATAACGTTCTCGGTTTGTGCTGGAAACCAGAAAGTGATGTTCTGTCTATTCGTACAGAAAATGTCCTGAGAGCCGTCAGACGTAGTCCGAGCAGCAAAAGAGCAGTACTCCAAGCGGCTGCTGGGATTTTTGATCCCCTTGGACTTGTCAGCCCGTTAGTCGTCAGAGCAAAAATACTCTTTCAGCGTTTGTGGGAAAGAGCATTAGACTGGGATTCCCCACTTCCAGATGACTTGGAGAAAGAATGGAAGAAGTGGTGTGATCAACTGCTGGAGTTTCAGCAGCTTACCTTCAAGAGGTGCATCTTGGGGCATAACGACATTGCTAGCTTTGAGCTGCACGTTTTCTGCGACGTGAGTCCGGAAGCGTATGGAGCTTGTGCGTACCTGCGAGCGAAGGGCAGCGATGACCGATTTAGCATTGAGCTAATTTGTGCTAAATCAAGGGTAGCACCCTTAAAGCCCCTTTCGTTGCCTAGGCTGGAGCTGATGGCAGCCTTCGTAGGAGCTCATCTTGCAAGCTACATTTGCAAGCAAATAGCCTTGAGCATGACAATTCATTTCTGGACGGATTCCACAATTGCACTTCACTGGATTCAGAGTCACGTTACAAAGTGGAAAGCGTTTGTGCAAAATCATTTATCCGAAATTCAGAGTTTGAGTGCCCCTCAGCAGTGGAGACATTGCCCTGGTAGCGCAAATCCTGCAGATTGCCTCACATGAGGCACGTCAGCCCAGGCACTATCAGAATCCATACTTTGGTGGCAAGGCCCACCTTGGCTTCGCGAAGATTGTGATAAGTGGCCCTGTGCAACACACAAGAAGGTTGCGCAAGAGACTGAATTAGAAGAAGAGGAAAGATAAAACGGTGCTGCAGTTGTCTTCAGCTACTAAGAGAGAATCACTCATACACGTAAGAAGAGCTCGTTTTCCTTTGTTATACTCAATATTAATGAGAACTAACAGACAGCAATGCCAAGGAAAGACACGTAAGGAAGTATAGCCGGTTGAAGAGGCTTCTCCGTGTCACTGCTTGGGCCTTCCGATTCCTTAGAAAGACGAGAAGAGAAACTTTTGAAGGTGATCTGACGGCCGAAGAGCTCGACCAAGCAAGGACTTACTGGAATAAGACTGCCCAAGAAGAAACTTGCTGCACAGAAAGGCAAAGCCTTATGGAAAACAGAGCCGTAGGTCAACGGTCGGATATATCCATGTTGAGCCCTTTCTTGGATAACGCTGGACTTCTCCGTGTTGGTGGACGATTACAGCATTCTAAAGAGGAAGAAACTGTCTGGCATCCCATATCACTACCTCCTGCACATGAGTTCACTAAACTCGTTGTGAGAGAATGCCACCTGAATGTGATGCATGGTGTTGTCCAGGGCACTAACAGACCCGAGAGAGTTTCTGGATACCGCGATCACGTCAGGTTGTAAAGCAAGTCATTTGAACTTGCAATGGCTGCACAAGAGAGACTGCGAGCCGCTAAAGCACTGACTGCACCGCTTCCGGCGGACAGAACCTCGCCAGGCAGTTGTTTTGAGGTTGTTGGCATTGATATTGCCGGCCCAATATTCACAAAGGGGAAACGCAGTGAAGAAAAGGCATACATAGCGTTGTTCACCTGCGCATTTACTCGTGCTGTTCATTTGGAGCTTGTATCGGATCTCCGCAGAAAAATTCCTGCTGGCCTTTCGACGTTTTACGTCGCGTCGTGGTTTGCCGTCAGTCATCTACACGGATAGCGCCCTAACATTTAAGAAGACATCGAAAGACCTTTTTTACTTGTTCAATTCAATGAAGAAAGGAGACTTCACCAGCTACTGCGCAGATCACCAGATACAATGGAAGTACATTGTTGAGCGAACAGCTTGGTGGGGAGTCTTTTGGGAGTGTTTAGTTAAGAGCGTCAAAGTATATCTTCAACGCGTGTTGGGAAACGCACATCTGAGCTTTGAAGAGTTGATGACCATGCTCAATGAAGTTGAAGCTGTCATTAATTCGCGCCCCCTGACATTCCTGCACGTATCGCCAGACGAAGGCACGCCCTTTACACTGTCGCACTTCCTCATTGGCAAAAGATTGCTCGCGCTTCCTGACGGTCAGCCGAATGCTCCATCCACTGCTTCAGCCAAGGAAATGATAAGAAGATGGAAGCATTGCCAAAGAACAATTGACCATTTCTGGTGTCGGTGGAGGAACGAATATTTACTTCAACTAAGATCGGCGCATCATTCTGCAAGCAAAGAAAACAACGCACTCAAGAAAGGAGATCTGGTCTTGATTCACGACGAGAAGCTTCCTCGGCTTCTTTGGAAAAAAGCCGTTATTCATGAGGTGTTCCCCAGTCGGGACAGGCAAGTGCGAGCTTGCACTGTGCATCTGCCAGACGGTAAGCTTCTTCACCGGCCTGTGCAACTGTTGTACCCAGTAGAACTCGGCAACTAAAGAAAAAATGAGCTTGCTCATTTTTGGGGGGCAGTGTGTTGTATTTCTGTTTTGTTTCCATTTGTACTTGTTGAACGTCACGTGCGCAGTCCAGACGCTTTTCCACGAAAGCACCACAACTCCTCGTCTGCCGGCATTGAGGGTCTGAAACCGTGAGACCACGCCCCACCTCCGCCAACATTGCCTCGGCGGGGCAACCTCTGACCGCGGTGTTGACGGAAGAAGAGCAGTGTGTCGCTCTGCGTGTGTTGTGCTTGTGAAGGTGGTGTACGGTTACGTCGGCAGGAAGGGACGGACTGTGTGCCTGCGTGTCTTGAGAAACGCTCATAAGATCTAGTAGAGAGCGGACGTGTGTGCAAACGCTGAGATGTTTCGTGCTCTTTCTTTGTTCTATATCTAAGAATACAAGTTTTTCACTTCTAAGGAAATTTGAGTTTTGTCTTTATTCAATCGTCCACAAGAGGCACTATTTGAATGCAACTGGTTTCATTCTTGAATTGTTCCAGGCCCATTCCTTGAACCTGTGTGATATACACTGTCTGAGACATACTGAGGTGCAAGTAAATATTTTGCCTTTTTCATTTGGACATGGCTGTCATAAACAGCATGAAGGAACTTCAATCCTAACTTAAGTCAACGGTTATCTAACTTCTCCCAATCCACTCTCTCTCTGTGGCCATCTCGACCAAGCTGGAAGTTTCCCTGAGAAGTGTACTCACTTTATGTGAGGGGAATGAATGAAGGAAGGAAGCACACATGAAACATTCACAAGCAACCACTTTTAACTGAACCTTTATTTTAGAACTGTACTAAATAACTACAGCTCAACCTCATTACTGTGATAGTCACATTAAGTACTAAGTCTGTGACCATGTCTGAGGCGTCGCACCAGTTCGCTGGCTGCCGAAGATTCCTCTTTGCCACGGTTACATCACTTAAAGGCATTAATGTTACGGAAGGTTACACAGTCATTTGCAAGTAATTTTATAGACATACGAGGTTTAAGAGCATCAGCAATATCATTAATATACATATTAAGTGGCACTGTGTCCAACGCTGATCCCTGGGGTGCTCCAGAATTAATGTCTAATAGACAAGAACAAGTGCCTTTATCAGCATGTTGCTTTCATTTGTTTACATATGATGCGATCTATTTAGTAGTACCTATATGATGGCTTCTTGGAGGCTTTAAGATAGCCTAAAAAAGACAGCATCAAACAGTCCTCCTACATCAACTTTATGAGTGATCTTGTCAGTTATGGCCACAAGCTGGGTGCAAGGAGAAAAATTGTGTTTATTGCTGATGATATTGTTCCGATCGAGAAATTGGATTAAGTATTTAGCTATGCTTTTCAGTACAGAGATAGCCATATTCAATAGCAGGAGCTGGAAACCTCTCATGGATGCCAGGTTTAAGACACTATCTTGACAACGATGGGTGCTATACAGCTGACTTTTGTACCCGCCGCACTCTTATTTCACGAATTTTGTTCACGTGTAGTGTTTCGCTTGCTTTGCTGGATCATAAAACTCGCTCTAAGTGCAAATAAGGGAACATGCTGCGTCCTCGTTATGCTGATGCCTCACTTCTCGGCTGCGCTGTTGTTTTGTCCAAGAATTCGTAGCACCGTCTGTTGGGCATTAAAAGTACGATAATGTATGTGACATCATTCTTCCCACTCAGGGGCTGGGGATTCGGATTCTGTCAGGGGTATGGGGATCCTTCGAATGCGATTTTGACCTGAAAGGACACCAAGGGAAAAAATGACTTTTTTTTTTAATTTGTAAACTACTCTTTCACTATGCCAATAGCACCACTCTTGCTGCGAAAAGTCGCTTGATAAGCGAGAAAACGCACGGAGAAAATGCAAGTGGTGGTGCCACCTTAAAGTTCCCACACTTATTTCTTGTGACATCGTAGATGTTGATGGCGTGGACGATGACCTGTATAGTTCTTAATAGGTTAAAATGAATCTCATTGTCCTTTGAGGGGCCCAAAGAGTTAATGCACCGAGTTTCGAGAAGTTTTGTTGAGCCAATGTGGCTGTGATGGAAAATGCATGGAGGTGGGGCCCAGTACCGCTCACCAAGAAGCGCAATCGTCTCTCAAGTGCACTATACAGGAAATACTACTCAAAGTAGCTTATCGATGTAATCCTACTTGCTTCGTAAAGGAGCAGCGTGAAAGACATGGACAAGAAAGGCACACATACAACCACATGTAGTGCTGACTGGCATATGAAGTTTATTGTGGGAAAGAACGTAAATAAGTGCATATCTACGTATCAGCCCTCCTCAGTAACAACAGGAAAAGGAAAAAGTAAAAACAAGGAAAGATATCATATGGACACCAATGCAAGAAGCTGTGAGTGCATGACGACATTGGTTAACATGATTATTCGGCCGAAAGGTGCGCAATTTCTTTTGTCAGATTATAAAACAGGCGGAGTGCTTACACATCTTTTAACAATGCAATCTTGTGGGTCTCGGTGTTAGCGATAAGGAACCGAATGATGCGATAACGCATCATTTGGTTCCTGTTAGTCACTAACACGTCACGTATGCTGAACCTAGGACGGTAGCCGCACTGTTTACAGCGGTCATAGTTTAAAGCAGTGCAAAAAACGGACGAAAAAGATGAAGATGCAGCATCAGGTCATCTCCTTTACCATGGGAAGCTCCTTCACACATTGCACGTCGCTTACTTAAAGAAGTACTGACAAAAATTTTGGCCTCGCGTTTTTTTGCTGCAATGTGTTGCTGGGGGCCTGTTAGTTATAACACGGCACGTCGTTTGCTGCAGCACGTGACAGATAATTAATTACAGGCTCCTCATTACTGACCAGTGTCAGTTTTGGTTTCAAAAACCACAAGCCTCCGGGTGCAATTAACCATCTAGCAGGTGCAGCACTCGATCACATCAGCACACAGAACTGCGACGCACTTCCGCACGGTTCGCGAGCAGCCGCCGAGAAGTAGGCTGCTGGAGCAAACGCGGCAAAAAACATGGTGGCTACAACGTCATCATAACTTGTTGCAGCGTGGTCACATGAGGAAAGTAGGGGGGTCCCCAAGGGTGCCCTTTGAGGGTGTCAGTAGCGCGAGGATGTCGATCGCTCACGCAAACTTCAAAATTAATTTAAAATAACTTCCAAGCTATATTCGCTGTTGATGTTTTGCAGATGATATATGCATGTTCACCAGAATCGATCCCGCAGGCTATCTCAGCCGCGAAATATTGTGTCAGTACCCCTTTAATCAATAGAGTATTAAGGGCATAAATGGACAAACTAACACTTTTAATTCATCAGTACTTTCATGAGTCATAGTTCTATGGAATGATCTTCCCAGCAATACCGCACCCATTTGCAACCATCAATCGTTTCTTAATGAAGTGGGGAAACATTTTCTGAAGTAGCATCACGTTGTCCTAATTTTTTATTTGACAGTCTTCATGCATTGTTTCTTTTTTGTGTGTGAATGGTAACTATTCTTTTGCCTTTGAAGAATTCATGCTGTTTCTTGTCTGAAAATTTTTTACCCCGTATAATAATTTCTCATTGAGTGCCCTCTGTAATAATTTTCCATTTATTTCCACATGCTGATGTATTTTCCCTTTACATTTGCTCTGTGCTTGTCTCCTTTACTAAATGCCCTATTCGGCCCTGTGAGGTGTCCTGAATAAATAAATTGGAAATAAATAAACCTGCTGGCCTCGAATGCCAAACAGTGCTGAATCCGGGTACACACCTCGTGCTACGAATTATGTGTTGTTCATTGTTGTCTTCTCGTGGTGATGCACTTGTATTTTCACACTTAGGCATATATCATCACAATGGCCAATATACAGAGAAACTCCTTCAAATCTGCGACTCCACATTTCATGTGCGGAAATTTTGGCGTGAGATCTAGAAATGAATCCTTGGACCTTCATTTTCTTTTCTATTAACCCCTTAACCATTTTGTTTTTTGAAAGCTTTTCTGTCTAAAAAATTTTTTTCTTTAATTTGATATTGAATGTTTTACTTCTAAAAAGCATGCTTTGATTGACGAAAAAAATTGAAGCATATATGAAGTCAAATTAGCATAATGAATTTTGTTGTTCTGTGTCCTGTAAGTCTTTCACAATTAAAGAAATAGTGTCTTCGTCGAGAAACTGGCAAATGTAACACGTCAGGTCACCAGGCGATGTTACATGGAATGCCTTAGAGGACACCGAGAAACGAGGAGGTTTGATGGGGATGTCGTTCATGTCAACCTCCCTCTTGATGGTGTCCTCTGAGCAGTTTTTCTTGTCTGATGAACTGCTAATCCCGATGTCATCATCACTATCGCTCTTGCTTCCAGAATCAATGTAAACTTCGATAGTTGCAAGGAAAGAATACTGATGCACACACACATAAAAACACGGACTCGGGAGACTTGGACGAGCGCAAACTTTCAGCTAACTTTTTTTTTTTCCTCGTCAACAATATATGCCATTAGTCACGTGGTCACAACGCTAATTGCTTTTCACTGTCAGATCACAACAAGCCACGCAAGAATCTCTTTTCACCATGCAATAAGGAAACAGTAGGCTGGCTAACACACTCATTTACTCTAGTTGAGATAAAATAGGCTTCCAAAAGTTCCCGTGCGGTGCTATCTTGGCTTCGGCCCAAAACTCTGATCCCTCGGAAATTCGGTGCGCACATGCAAAGTCGGACACGTGCTGGTAAATGCGCATTCTCTTTATTAATTATGGTCAATTCATGTTCCCTTGCACGAACGTTGATGCACCTTCCGGTCTGCCCGACATAAGACTTTCCACATGAAAGCGGAATCTCATAGACGACACCAACCGCGCAGGCTACATAAGGCATTTCGTGCTTCATGCCACACACTCCAGGACTCTAGTGTTGCCCTACATTCACCGCACTTCTCACAATCTGAAGAAGGTTGCGGGCAGGCACGATGTGCTTATGGTTTTTTCAGCCCCGCGCAAGCTGTCAAAGCTCTGCCCGAAAATTTCTTCGGCTAAGAAGAGTCCTGGAGTGTGTGGCATGAAGCACGAAATGCCTTATGTAGCCTGCGCGGTTGGTGTCGTCTATGAGATTCCGCTTTCATGTGGAAAGTCTTATGTCGGGCAGACCGGAAGGTGCATCAACGTTTGTGCAAGGGAACGTGAATTGACCATAATTAATAAAGAGAATGCGCATTTACCAGCGCATGTCCGACTTTGCATGTGCACACCGAATTTCCGAGGGATCAGACTTTTGGGCCGAAGCCAAGATAGCACCGCACGGGAGCATTTGGAAGCCTATTTTATCTCAACTAGAGGAAACGCGTGTGTTAGTCAGCCTACTGTTTCCTTATTGCATGGTGAAAAGAGATTCTTGCGTGGCTTGTTGTGATCTGACAGTGAAAAGCGATTAGCGTTGTGACCACGTGACTGATGGCATATATTGTTGACGATGAAAAATAAAGTTAGTTGAAAGTTCGCGCTCGTCCGAGTCTCCTGAGTCCGTGTTTTTATGTGTGTGTGCATCAATATTCTTTCCTTGCAAGTATGAACCAACTCACCCAGCAGCAAGTTTTATTGAAACTTCAATATCTGAACAAATACCGCCTGAAGAGCTGGACGATGACGAAGAACTTCTTTTCTGCAATAGTGCACCATGCGTCTCCTTCACTGGGTGTCATTTTCTAAACGCAAGTAGCGAAAAACGGGATGTGGCGGTTAAAATAAAAGAAATTGCCGTGAAGCGACACAGGAACCAGCTTGAAACGAGTGTCTTGTGCAAAACTCTCATAGGGAGGTAGTATCTCAAGCGGATGAGCCACAAACGCCCGAAACGGTTTGGGCACAGTTTGGCAAGGACGAGCTGTGCTCCTACAAAACGGTTGAGGGGTTAATAAATTTATGACAGTGAAATTGACAGTAGCGTTCTCAAAAAATAATTTATTGGTTTTGTTGTTTAAGCCTTAGTGTCCCTGCAAGTATTTGAACAACGCATGTTTGCTTTTAGTGTTCCTTTCATCTTTGTGAAATGAATTTGCGCTCTTTGTGTTTCCTTCTTGCAAAACCTGTGTAGTTATTAAAAAGCCCAATTTCTCTCCAAATAGAGTGCTACAAATAGAATGCAGTGTTCACCCTCTCAATTTAGAAAAGATGAGCTTTCGAGCAACCAGTCCCAATAATAAAAGATCGCATGGTTGGCCTAAAATCTTCCCACGATCATCGGAAACCCTTGGGGCTTTTCTTATGTTTGGTTAGCCCTACAGTTCTTGTGCTTAGGCTGAACTTCCACTCTTTGTGCCTGTGGTCAGGACTCTGCCCAGCCGACCTACCAAGTGGCCGACTTTCAGCGGCGAGCAAGTGAACTGCAGGACTACTACCAGGCGTACGAGAGCAGGCTGAGGGAGCTCGACGGGACCGAGGCATCATCACTGTCCGACTCTCTCCCTGTCACAGTCACACACCATGTGTCCGTCACTGCTGTCGCAGGTACGTCTTCACACATTTAACAGCACAGCTGTTTAAGATTCAGCTTGGTCCCATGGTGTTCGCAAAAGCTCGGCGGGTATACACCACTGAAAGCGGATATGTGCCAAGCAGCTCCTAGCATAGCATAGCCATGCGTAGTATAGTAGAGCAAGAGGGTGGGAAAGGTTGGTGAGGAGGAAGAGGAAGGAAAGGAGGAGGGGAGAGGGTAATGCATGGCATAGCCTCTTATAGCTTAGCAAGGGGATGAGAAGGTGAGGAGGAGGGAAAGGTGAAGCATAGCATAGCCATGTATAGCAAGGAGTGGGAAAGAGAAGTGAGGGTGAGGAGGGAACGGATAGAGGGAGAGGGTAAAGCATAGCATAGCCTTGTATAGTATAGTTTAGCAAGAAGATGAGAAAGGGAGGTGAGAGTGAGGAGAAGGGTAAGGCCACCAGCTACACTTTTTCCTCAATATCCACACCACTAGTGCATAGCTGCCTCAATTTCAGCGATTCCACTCCTGTGCCAAAGTGTATTTGCTGCGCCTACCTCACAAAATCGACTTGCACCAAACTGTGCCAGTCTCGGTTTTGGTGGCGTCTATCACCGGCATCGCCCCTTTGGCGAGTCAAAACGGGCAGCTTGATCTTGGGCCCATTCACATCACAGCCATGGACCAAGGAATATGAAACTGCGCTCGCGTGTGCGTCCCGATTAAACCACGACACCAGGCCCTGTGCCTACACAGCCTCTGTTGGCAAGTCGCCTCGACGGAAAAACGCTCTCTCCGCAGAGGCTCCAGACTTCTGCGCCAATTGGTGGTGATCAGGTGTGGCGGCAATTCATTGGCTGATGACGACGTTTGTTCTAGAAATGGTGCTGGTAGCTTGTTTCAAGTGCCGAACTGCATGTAATTAAGGCAGTAGAGATTTTTAGTCTGTCCAGTGTTCCGCTATACGCAAAGGTGTAGCGGAATACCGGATAGCATAGTGACACTCACAAATGAGCTTTAGCGTACGCACGCCTAAAATACGCCAGCAACACCCACGTAGCTGTTAGTCATCGCATCCGCACATGCACAATCGATGTAGAAAATAATAATGTCGCCATCACTGCTGCAAACTGGATTATTGTAGATAGTGCCAAGCATAGGTCGACAAAAAAATTGGAGCTCACTCAGACTCACTCAAGAAATATATTTTGCTCTGAGGGTCACTAGGACTCAGACTCACCAAAATTTTCCTCAACCGGACTTACTCAGACTCAGACCCACTAAACTTTTTCTCAACCGGACTCACTCGGACTCAGACTGACCAACATATTACTCAGCTGTACTCACTCATACTCAGACTCACGGCTTGACCTGAGTATGAGTGACTCGACTCATGAGTTCGTTAGTGTAAAATTAGCTTTTTCGATCATGATGCCAATGCTCCTTAACACCAATATCTCATATAATTAGTGCTCTACGATATGACTTGTGATCTTGTACCTTCAAATACGTGTTCTCATCAGTGGTTTCAATCCAGTAAGGACATTTTTATGAAATACACGACTCATACGAGATATTTTGATCAAGAACTTCCCGTGAAAGAGTTTGCAGGGTAGAGGTCATGGCGACCTCCTTCCCCCATTCACGCCTCTAATCAATAAATATTAAGGGGGCACATGAACACTCATGCGTTGACACATGTGTGAATATGTGTGAACGTAAGCCGATATAAGACTGATAGTAATGCTGAAGATGAGCGGATAGGACAATAGGTCGTCAATAGCAGGCGGAGCTCATTCAGACTAACTCAAGAAATATATCTTGTGCTTAAGGCTCACTCGGACTCAGACTCACAAAATTTTCCTCAGCCAGACTCACTCGAACTCAGACTCGCTAAAATTTTCCTCAGCAGGACTCACTCGAACTCAAACTCGCCAAAATATTACTCACCCGGACTCGCACGGACTCGGGCTCACGGCCCAGTCTGAGTCTGAGTGAGTCGACTCAAGAGTGAGTTTGCTGACCTATGGTGCCAAGGCATGTTTTTCTGGCTAACTTAATTTCTTGCTTGCTTTATTCGCCTTGCGTTGTCTGTTGAAACAAGTCATTAACCACTGATGTCATGTGGTGCCAGCTATGGAGGAAAAAATATACAAAAGCAAGCAAATGCGTAATTTATGTCCTCTGAGATTGTGAAAATGCCCATCACCACTCGCTAAGCCTGCAGCTTTAATTATTGGAGTATGACTTTTGACAATCATGCCGAATCAGCACGCATAGTTTGCTATCGAAGCTTCAGGACATGAATCTAAAGCAAATAATAGCATGAGTTCTGAGCTAACAAGCTACAGAATGCACAATGGCTACTTGATAAATTCTGGGTGGATGACAAATGCTTTCAATGGTGCCTTACCCTAATGCCTTATCTGCCACGGTGGTCTAGTGGTTATGGTGCTCGAGTGCTGGCCCGAAGGTCACGTGATCAAATCCTGGCCAAGGCGGCTGCGTTATCGATGGAAGCGAAAATGCTTGAGACTTGTGTATTTATATTTAGATGCACATTAAACTAACCCAGGTGGTTGAAATTTGCAGAGCCCTCTACTACGACTTCCCTGATAATCATATCGTGGTTTTGGGAGGTTAAACCCCAACAATTATTATTATTAACCGTGGTGCCTTTTCGTAAAGTGTTATCTAAGGTTCAACTTTAGAAGCCATTTTCTGAAAACAATCTTTTTTGCTTCCTGCTTCACTTGTTCTGCGGATTTCTTCGCAACCGCTTAGTCTACTTCATTTCTGTTTTTTGTTCTATATTCCTTGAAGTACAGTCCAGGGCTCTTGCTTTTCCAGTATGGCCTTTTCGTAATTAGCTAAATGACGAGTTGCTCACAGCCTTTATGCCCATTCCACAGTCACCTGATAAAAAAAGCAAACTAAAAGAAGTTGTATTGCAAATAAAAAAATCTATGAATGTCACGCCCTTAATCATACATCCTAGAATGTACAGTGCTTTGAACGATCTTCCTATCGCATTTTTTAGGCGACTCAGACTTGGAACGAAACCAGAATAAGAAATATATTGTAAATGAAAAAGTTGTAGAGATCAACTCATGAAATTTGTACAGTAGCATCACAGGAACATTTCCAATGAGCTTGCCAATTTTCATCAAAATTCACGATGAAATGAGAAAGTTTGCATTAAATGATTCAGTGAATCCACCCCTGCCCCAACTGCGGCAAAGTGCTCCAAATTGTATTTACTGCGCCATCCTGATAATATCGACGAAAATTGCGCCAAACTGTGCCAGAGTCTCGGGTTTGGGGGCGTCTATCACCGGCGATCGCACCGGCGGCGCGTCAAAGTATGTGCAGCTTGATCTTGGGGCCGTCAAAGTTACAATCACGGACCAATAATTATTCCGTTAAATAAACAGCGCTCGCGCATGCGTGCCGAATAAGCCATGACGCCATGCACGGTGCCGACCCAGCTTTTGTTGTGCAAGTCGGCTCGACAGCAAAACACGCTCTCTGCAGATGCTCGTGACGTCTAGGCCAATCGGCAGCGTGGAAGTGTGGTTGCGATTGATCGGCGGACGTCGCCACTTCCAGAAACGCTGCTGATAGCTTGTTTCAAACGTCGCACGGCCCGTAATGAAAGCAATGCTCAGTAATAACTACACGCGTGCCGCCAAAAGGTCTGTCACTTGTTTCTGGACGTCGCAGAATCAAGTCTGGGATCACTAGCAATAGGTATATGGAACAATATCGAATTCTTTGTGCTTCACGTCTATGGAAGAGCACGTGAATGGTGCGAACGCATTGACACTTTTCCTCAGATATACTTTATCCATGGGTCTTCATAAAGAAAAAGAAGACTTTTTCGTAATTCCTTCCACCAGCACATCGGGGTTTTGTAATCACTCTGCGGTAAATGCCCCTAAAGGCCCTGCCCTTTCGAGCTCGTCAGTGCTATAGGGTTCCGAAATGAACTTATTGCTTGCTTTTTTAAGGAAAAGTCCACAGCTCCACCGCAAGGATGAAGCAGGAATGCGATAGCATGAATCCCATCTCGCGTATCTACGAAACGCTAGAGTAAGCGAATACGGCCGTTCCAGGGAGAGATGCTCTTTTCGCACAGTGTCTTTGCGTTGAGAGCGCAGCACGTAGAAGAGCATACGAGCCGCCCGCTGATGGCTGCGAGATAGCGCGCTGGCCCATCGATCGCCACCGCGCCCTTAGAATCAAAAAAAGTTCAAAGTTGCTACTCAAAGCGAACCTGCCCCCCTCCCTTCGTGTCTTTTCATGCTCGTGCAAGACGGGCGGGGCGTTTCCTCTCTTTCGATGGCAGGCTGCCCGAGCGGGGGGATGTTGCGCATGCGCCCTCCGAGCGACGGAAATGGGCCAGCTCGTTTGATTTATTTTTCGGCCACGTTCGTCGGCACCGCTCGGGCGCTTTTACTCGCGGTAGTACATACGACGCGCGGGGGGATGCTATCAATTTGAACTTTATATGGGACATGACAGCAAAAACCCGTCGAGAGTATCCATATAATTGCTATCGCAATAAAATGTCATCTCATTAATAAAAACATGCCTCCTGGTCGGAGCAGCCGCAACTGCGTTTTAATATGCGCTGCTGTCAGTAGCGGGCCCGTCGCTGACGGCCCACTGTGAAGTGGCTAGGCCATGTTACACGTTTGCTTCTTGCTTTCCAGGGTCAATAGCTGACGGTTAAGAAAACGCAGTTTCGCTTAAGGGTGAAGCAACGAATGCGATACCAACAAATTGTATTGTTATACGAAGTAAGGCTATGAGCTAACTCTTTTGGATCTGATCTCACGTAACTCCACAAAACGCTGGTTTAAGAGAATGTGGTCGCTCCAGGAATCGAAGCGGTTTTCGGGCTGTGAGTTCTCTAAACGCGAAGTAGGCGGTGAAAGCACAGCAGATTTACGAGCCGTCTCCTGATGCCTCGAGATAGTGCGCGCGCCAGTGCCTGCTCCCTTCGAGCAATGCAGTTTCCCCACCCCTCCCCTGGCGTCCCTTCATGCTCCTTACGAAAGACGGGTGGGCCCATCAAAGAGAGACGTCTCCTCTCTGATGAGCAATCGACGGCAAGCCCGCTCGCGCGGGAAGATGTTATCGCACGGGCTGTCCGTGCGACGGAGACGGCCGGCTCATTTAATCTCCGCTTCAGCCGCGTTCATTGCCAGCGCTCGTGAGCTTTTACCCGCGGGTAGAATGCGCGGGGTGGCACGAGGTGATGTTATCAGTTTGGACTTTATACGGAAAAGTACGGCAACGGCGACAGTGAAAACCCGCCGAGAGTGTCCATATAATTGCTATCGCAATAAAAATTGGAAAAAAATTGAGGAGCCATTTCACGTGAAGTGGATGATAAGCGAAGCTATTTCGCGCACAGCACAGTGGTGACATGATGGAGGACAGTTTGGTATATAAAGCCAGGTTGTTAATGGCCAGGCTGTTAACGTTCAATACGCAATATTAATGCGATAACCTTAAATCTATGCTTCATCAAACATGAAAATTGACCGTCGGCGGCGTCAATCGATTTATGCAAAATATAATCATCACGTGATAGCGTCATCACGACGTCGTAGATCTTCAGAACTAGTGACGTCATCATGGCGTCATGTGTCGTAATGTCATGTGATGACGTCATCACATGACATCGCCGCTTTGCACTGCTTCCGTGATCAGTGCGCCGATCATGGAGGCAGTGCAAAACCAGGTGAGGTGCAGAATTAAAGCTTGCAGAGAGGGAGGGGAGGATCAACACATCGATCGAGGAGAAAAAAGAACCTGGCTTTCGCCTTGGAGTCGTCTTAGGGGAATGCATTAGGGACAGTGCGACTCTTTAGCATTGAGGCACTGTTGTACGTCACTGTGTTTGTCTACCACGTCTGCTGATAACCACATAGATGTATTTAGAGTGTTATTTCAAAAAGTACAATTTTATTGATCCGGTATTTTGTTTATTTGCTAGTGTCGAAAGTAATCACCGAAGAGGTTCATGCAGAACACTCAACTGCATGAGCCCTCATTTTTGCATTATCGAGTGAAATATGGAGTACTCCTGAGATTACTTTTTTCATGAGATTTGCATTGAATCGAAATATTTTTAGCTCTTCATAAGAGCCCCATAATAATTATTTCGATGCTTGAACGTTAATGCAATTTACTTCTCTAGTGCACTCCAACACGTAAAATTATCTGCTCCAGAGTGCTCCCAAATGCAAAATTATCTGCTCCAAAGTGCTCGAAAGTGGAAATTATTGCTGCTCCAAAGTGCTCCAAAATGGAAATTTTGCTGCTCCAAAAATTGCTCCAAATCGGAAGTCCTCGGTAGCATCACTGCAAATGCCATGTCCCCACATAAGTATTCGTGTCTACTTTCTTTTTGCCGCAATGCACGCTTTGAGTTGATCGTCAGCGTTTGTGTTGTCTTGCTCTCTTCACTAGTGTCTGTGTTTGCACATCTCACCAACGCCTCCTCTATTTCTTTCAATGCCAATGCAAACACTCGATTCTCAGTGGGAAGTGTTGGTCCGCCTTAGTTCAGGGAGTGGTCGGGGTGTGACGCCACCTAAAGGGTACGACTGCTTGCATCACATGCGCATCTGAGCACGTTACCGTGGAGATGCGGTAGATGCGCCACCCCTCTCCTATAACATGCGTCTGTCAGATTTGTTCCTTTGTACTCCTTCTTTTGGGATTCGAAGCAATGCCGCTGCCGCCTCACAGCATTCGTGTGGCACTTCTTTAAGCCAGCGCATGCAGCAGCGTCGCAGTGACGCGACCCCGTTGATAGCCCGCACAGCGCCTCGAACGAAGACGTGCCATCTCAACATGCCGTGTCTCTTAGAGAGCCAGCGTGACAGCCAACACATTGACCATGAGTGTTGCAAGACGTCGCCCCACAGACCTGAACGCAACTGAACAAAAAATTACCTCATCTGACATCCGTCACGAGGCACCACATAAAGGGTGCTCTCCCCGATGAGCTCAAAGCAGGCATGAAGGCTATCCGATGGGTGAGAGTAGGAAAGGACGAGAGGAGAGGGTGGTGAACGGCTGGATTAGGCACGTCTGACTGGCATAGAAAAAATAGAGGAGGTGCTGACCTTGTCTTCTATGATGCCCTCATACTCTATTCCCCATAGCTACATAACTCTGTTCTACTTCATGCACACTGTGTTTACTAGCAGTGTACTTAATAAATCCCTCTTGCTCATTAGTTTAGACCTGTGGAATGAGCTGCCAGAGTCCATAGTTAATGAGTGCTATCCATTTGCAATGCCTCATATTCTTCAGTTGTTTATTATTAAGCGTATAACACCAACAGAGCTAAGAGGACAGACTTTTAGGCTAGTTGGTATGTTACGTTCATTGAAGCCCTAGCGCTGATAAGACGGGAACCACAGAAAGAGGACGGGACCTGTCTTATCAGCGCTATGGCTTCAATGAACCAACAGAGCTGACCATTTCAAGCGCCAGTAAGGTTGACTGTTTCCTGAACGAATTAGACCTTTGTTGATGGCCATTCGGGATTTAAGTCATCTTGTGCTGTGTGAATGTTCCAGTGTGGTGCATAAGCCGTGGTTCAAAATTGCAAGTGGCCATTTTTAGTGCTCAAAGAGTGTCTAGATGGAGTGCAAGTGTCTAGATGGAGTGCAGAATAAAATTGAGCGTGTGTGTGTTGCTGCTGTCCCGAACAGAGGAACCCAAGGAGCCAGGTGACGAGACGAGCCGTTCTTCGCCGCTGAGTGATGTCTCCTGTGAAAGTATCTGCAGCCAGCTTGCTTCTATTTGTAGCAGCTTTGAGACCGAGTCATGCAATGACTAACGAGGTATGCGTTCTACTCCTGACTCGTTAACTCAGCAATATACAAACTACTCAATTCCTCAAAGTTATCTATAATAGTAGTATATATCACATTTCAGTATCTCACCTTTCCTAGAACTAGTTTATGAAGTGGCTTCTCAGTTGTGCATTAATGAGAAAGAACAGAAAATCAAGCCAACGGAAGTTAGGGGTCGTTATATGTAGTAATTACAATACAAAGTGTGAAGAAATTAAAGTGGACAAAAAGACAGCTTGCCACTGGCAGGGACCGAACCTGCAACCTTCAAATATCGTGACCGATGCTCAGCCAATTGAGCTATGGTGGCAGTCATCCTCCCGTACACTTTATTTGGTATTACATATGTGGATTTAAACCTGGGAGTGTTAATCAGCGCCGGTCGTAGCCGTGGCGGTGAGTTTGGAGCAGTCTTTTTCTGCCTGCTGGCACGTGATCTTTTTATGAGCTGGCAGCTGACCAATAATCTCTCGCATACTACCTGAAGGCATGAAAGTCTGCGAGAACGAGACCCTTGAATAAATGAAATACAATAATAGTGCAAGGCACATCAGTGCCTTGCGTATTGACGTGTGCAAGGAATTGAACTTGGCTTAGTCGGCACATCTTCAGTGTAGCACGGAGTACAAGCATGAAGAGCAATTTCTGGCAGCCGTTTCTTCTCATTTATCTCAGTTGCCATAGCGCAGGTGTTGTTTCAATTTTTATCTCTCCCTTGATCTAGTATCTGCTATGCTGCACACTGCAAAGCAAACTATACCACTTGCATATTTCACAGGAACTTCACAGCTGCAGTGCAACAAGATAGTACTGTTTAAGATTTAGGAATTCTTACACGGGTACAGAAGCATCACTGACATGCTTGTTTGTTGGTGATATGCATGTGTGACAACATTCTGGCTCTTGCCTAGCAATAACTCAAATTGTGGCTCACATGTGCATTTCTGTACACTTGTTTTGTACACTAAGCACATCTTTCTGAGCACAACTGTCCACACGGTGCAGCGTAACTCGAGAGAAACACTAGAAGTACTGTCTAACACACTGCATCTCTTGAACATTTCACATACGGGAGGTTCAGTGTTGCAACTCTTCAGTTTGTTGGCCGTCAAGAGAGAGTTCTTTATTTTATGTTCAACGAGTCAGTCTCCACCTGCTAATTAGGCCTGTAGCCTTCGTGCTCTGGCAGTGTGTTCGGCCGGCTGCATGGCCTGGAGTTGTTCTCCCAAGACTAGCTGAGCAGCCCTTTCTCGCACTGCTTGTCATTACTTTCTGTGCAACCCTGCCGAGTCATCTGAGGTCGAGGTTACAGAATGTGCAGCAGGTCTGCCACTCGTTCCTTACATAATTCACATTTGCCAGAATACTGGACTAGGTACACGGCAAGGTGGCTTATAGCCCAGGTACATGTCTATAAGCCACCAGGCTTGGGTCTGAATTGGTTTGAAAGAGTCGCTGAGCCAACGATTGTTGCTTAGGAAGTGTCATAATGAATAAGGATAGAAAATTGGAAGAGTTAGATTACGTTAGGGTTAACAGTACAGAAGGACAAAGAGAACAGACAATGTGCGTGTTTTCCAGGCTTCAGTCACTTGCAGTGATCAGGAGTTTGTTCTTTTTGATAACTATCCAAGTTCACCACTCCTGCCTCTTCATGGAATTTGCCATCATTCTTGATTTTATTTATTTACAAGACACTGCAGGCTCAGGGTAGAGGCGATGCAGGAGTTGTATCACCTATACAAACAGAAAAATAGCAATTCATAATCAATAGCGTAATAAATGCATAATTCAATAGCAATTCATAGTCAGAATAAGTATATGCACATATGTACCTATACATAACTATTATATACACATACAAACATGCATGCATATTGTCACATGGTCATGACGTTGGAGAAGGCAGCAGTCGGTGGGTTCAAGATGAAACTTTTTTATGTGGGCGAACCTGTGCCTGGTAAAAGAAAAGTCAAACTACAAGCGATGCACGCTTTACGCTTTACTCTGATAGCGGCGAACAGAGCGTCGGTCGTCGATAATCTGATCTGTGGTTTAGGCATGTCAGCATTTATACATGTGGCATTGAACGTTGAAGTCTTATCGCTGGTAGCCACGCTAGTTCCAGAAGAATCTCCACTGTTCGCATTTACATGCTCAAGCCTATCAGAAGATTCTAAAATAATCTGGAAGGTTCCCAGATATTCGTGTGCAGTTCACGAAAGGCAGTGGTTGTCCTACGCGTAACAAACCGGTTACATTGAAATCCGAAAAGCACACGTGGCAATTTAGTACATGACACAGCAATAAAGGTGCAATTTCACTAACAGATTACTGTAAGTGGTTCCGATTACAATTGTACAAATATTTCTATAATTAGAGACCTAAAAAGGAAGGGCTTTTACATTAAAATGTAATTGAGTCGAATGAGTGGTTGGAGGAAAAATGGAGAACTTAAATGTGTTGGGTACGTGTTTGAAATAGTGTTATCGATTCAGCATGACTTCTAGTCAGTTGAGATGTGAGAGGTTTGTTGAACGGAGCAGCTTCTAGTGCAAGATGTTTGTTTTGTCACGTGGTTTATTCACGTACAAACGTGAAGGAACGATGAGGAACGTCGAGGAACGTCGAGGGTCCAAAATCCAAGCAAGCGCAATGCTCGGGTCGCGTGGCTACCACTCACGATGTAGCTTGCTTTCTTGGCTGCTTCGTCGTCGTCTCGTACTCTTCACTACATTGGCCCCTGGTGAATAGCGAGCCATCCTGGCGACCTAAGGCGTTGTCAGTATAGCGGGGTCGTAATAGGGCTTCAGGCGGCTGACATGGACGATTTCTCGACCACGACGACGTAAATCGTGGGATGCTGTCAGAGGCTCAACCTCATAATTGACAGGAGACGTGCGAGAAAGAATGCGGTAGGGCCCCTGATATCGGGCACGCAATTTCGAGGAAAGGCCAGGAGTGCTCGATGGGATCCAGAGCCAAACGAGGTCACCAGTCGTGAAAGTAGAGAGAGGTCGGTCGGTGTCGTGCCGTAGCTTTTGGTGGCCTTGGTCCTCGGTGGTCAGCGAACGGGCTAATTGTCTGCAATCTTCGGCGTATCTGGCAACGTCAGAAATCGCAGTATATTCAGACGAGTCCGGCGTATAGGGAAGCATAGTGTCCAGCGTGCAGGACGGGTCGCGTCCGTATAAAAGAAAGAAAGGTGAGAAACCGGTGGTCGCGTGCGTTGCGGTGTTGTACGCGTACGTGACGAACGGCAGGACGGTGTCCCAGTTGGTCTGGTCTGATGCCGTGTACATTGTCAACATATCACCGAGTGTGCGATTAAATCGTTCCGTGAGGCCATTCGTCTGCGGATGATATGCGGTGGTCATTCGATGAACGATGTTGCACTGGACGAGCAAGGCCTGAATAGCGTCAGACAGGAAAACACGCCCTCTGTCGCTCAAAAGTTCACGGGGAGCACCGTGGCGAAGGACAAAGTTGCGTAAGATAAAAAACGCAACCTCTCTTGCGGTCGCCGTTGGAAGTGCTGCAGTCTCTGCGTAACGGTTGAGGTGGTCCACGCCAACAATGATCCACCGATTCCCAGAGGAAGTAGGGGGAAGCGGGCCATATAAGTCGATGCCGACGCGGTCGAATGGACGTCCCGGACAAGGTAGAGGCTGAAGTGGACCGGCTGGGCGTTGAGGTGGAGCTTTACGCTGCTGACAAGCAGTACAAGCACGTACGTACTTGCGCACGAACGTGTACATGCCGCGCCAGTAGTATCGCTGACGCAAGCGGTTGTAAGTCTTCAGAGCGCCAGCGTGAGCGCTTTGCAGGTCGTTGTGAAAAGCAGTGCAGACTTCTGTGCGCATGTGGCGCGGGATCACTAGCAACCACCTCCGACCGTCAGGTGCGTAATTACGCCGATAGAGGAGGCCGTCGCGGAGTGCGAAATGCGTGGCTTGACGACGGAGAGTTCTTGACGCTGGATGAACCAATGAACCAGCCAGAAAGTCGACGAGTTCGGAGATCCACGCATCCTTGCGTTGCTCCGACGGCATGTCTGCGAAGTCAAGGGGCGTCAAGACAGCTGACGTGGCTGACGGCGAAGCTGTGTCAGGCGGTAACGGTGAGCGGGATAGCGCATCAGCGTCCGAGTGCTTCCGGCCGGATCTGTACACAACACGAATGTCGTATTCCTGCAGCCGAAGCGCCCAACGACCGAGGCGGCCTGAAGGATCTTTCAGAGATGAGAGCCAACAGAGCGCGTGATGGTCCGTGACTACTTCGAAGGGGCGGCCATAAAGGTACGGGCGGAACTTGGTCAAAGCCCAGATTATGGCGAGGCACTCTTTTTCAGTGACTGAGTAGTTGCACTCCACTTTCTTCAGGGTTCGACTCGCGTAAGCAACAACGTACTCGTCGTATCCTGGTTTCCGTTGAGCCAGTACAGCACCAAGACCGACACCGCTGGCGTCAGTATGGACCTCCGTAGGCGCATTAGGGTCAAAGTGACGGAGTATCGGAGGTGACGTTAATAAGCGCCGTAGCGTCATGAAAGCTTCATCGCACTCTGGTGACCAAGCCGACAGGCCGTTAGAGGCTGTCAGTAGGTTGGTAAGAGGTGCGATGATAGAAGCGAAGTCGCGCACAAATCGACGAAAATATGAGCACAGCCCAATAAAGCTTCGGAGCGTCTTGATGGAATTGGGCTTGGGGTACTCGGCCACGGCACGAAGTTTAGCGGGATCCGGAAGAACGCCTTCCTTGCAGACGACGTGACCTAGTATGGTGAGTTGGCGCGCAGCAAAATGGCACTTCTTGATGTTAAGTTGAAGGCCAGCAGAGGCGAGGCACGTGAGAATAGCGCGAAGACGAACTAGATGAGTCGGAAAATCGCGGGAAAATACAACAATGTCGTCAAGGTAGCACAGGCAGGTATTCCACTTGTGGCCACGAAGGATGTTATCCATCATTCGTTCGAAGGTAGCTGGGGCGTTGCAGAGTCCGAAGGGCATCACCTTGAACTCATAAAGCCCATCGGGAGTAACGAACGCAGTCTTCGGGCGGTCAGGGTCAGCGAGTGGAACTTGCCAATAGCCCGATCGTAAATCCAAGGACGAGAAATATTCTGCTCCTTGCAAGCAATCGAGGGCATCGTCGATGCGTGGCAATGGGTATACATCCTTCCGAGCTATCTTATTCAGGCGGCGGTAGTCGACGCAGAATCTGATAGAGCCATCCTTTTTGCGTACAAGCACGACAGGGGACGACCAGGGGCTCTCAGATGGCTGAATGACTCCGCGCGTGAGCATATCATCGACTTGTTCATTGATAACACGGCGCTCTTCTGCCGAAACGCGATATGGTCGTTGGCGTAAAGGGGCATGACCACCGGTGTCGATGTGGTGCGTGACGCTCGTTGTGCGACCCAGAGATGGCTGACCGCAGTCGAAGGATGAGCGGAACTCTTCTAGAAGGGCCAATAGTTCGCGTCGATGGTCCAATGATAGATCCGGGGACACAGAAGGGTGAAAAATGTCTGACTTCGGAGGTGCCGCAACAGGGGCTGTCATGGCATTCAGCTGGTGGTGAAGTGGGGCTTCAGCGAACTCCAGAAAGCGAAGCAGGTCAACGGCATGTATGCTTCCCAAGCATTCCCCGCGAAGTAGACGAACGGGCGAGGTGCGCAAGTTGGCAATCGGCATGATGGTAGCGCCGGATTCGACGGTGAGTACGGCAAACGGCAGTCGTAGGGCGTGGCGGCGGAGAAACAGCTCTGACGGGGCGAACAGGACAGCGCCGTCAGGAGCGGCCGGACAAGTCAAGGCGACAAGGGTGGACGTGTTTGGGGCTACGTCAGCGTCGGCAGCAATGACAAGTTTACATGCGTCAGATATGGTAGGCCCCGAAACAGAAGATTGCAGCGGCGTAAGGGCGACTTCTGCTCGGGCGCAATCTATGATGGCGCGATGACGTGAAAGGAAGTCCCAGCCGAGGATAACGTCGTGAGAGCAGGACGGCAGCACGAAAAACTCAATGACGTAAAGTTCGCCTTGAATATTAACGCGCGCGGTGCACACGGCTGAAGGTGCTATAAACTGCGAGTTCGCAGTGCGGAGCATGAGTCCTGAGAGCGACGTGGTCACTTTTTTTAACTGGCGGCAGAGGCTCTCGCAGATTACGGAGACGGCGGCCCCGGTATCAATTAGCGCTTGGGCCGTGGTCCCTTCAACATTGACGTCGATAACGTTTTGCGGCGAAAAAGACGGAGGCCTTGGGCAGTTCGCTTCGCATGCAGTTCTTGCCTCCGGAACTGCAGCGATCAGTTTCCCTCTTGCGCAGCAGGTCGGCGACACATAGGTGACAGGGAGCGTCGCCGAGGGGACGGTGACCGGTGGGTGTCGTTGGGTCGTTGATCACGGGCATACTCCGGTGGCGACCGGGACGACGACGCGACCGGCCTGCCGTCGGCGTCGAAGTGAGGAGGGGCGTAGTTTGGGGGCGACCTGGACGACGACGCAACTGGCATGCCCACGGCGTCGAAAGTTGGAGGAACCAGGCGACAATGGCGAGCGACGTGGCCGGCGAGGCCACAGGAGAAACAGATGGGCCGATTGTCCGGGGTTCGCCACGCGTCGGAGCGGCGGAAAGACGGAGCCGAGGGGTTTGGGATGGGCGGCGACGAAGCATACGCGGTAGTTGGCAAGACACGGGGCGGCGTAAGTGGCCGAGGTGGAGCGTAAGGCATAGATTGGTGATACGCGGTGGTCGCCAAGGCATGGGACGGCATCAGTGGTCGAGGTGGAGCAGAGGGCATGCGCTGTTGAGGGGGCCGCGCAGCAACGGCGGCGTAGGTAAGCGGCGCAGTGACGGGCGGTTGTTGGAACATGGGTGGGAGAGCCTCAGCAACTTGCGTCCGAATGGCTTGTTGAATGCCCGGAGCCAGAGGATGCGCCGGTTCGTGAGTGAGCGGCAGTAAGGACAGCTGGCGTGCGACTTCTTCACGGATGAAGTCTTTGATCGTGGGCTGGAGAGTCGGCTGAGTGGCCGGAGGGACAGCTAGCTGCAAGCTGGAGAGCGTGTCGGGGGTCGGGAGGGCCTGACGGGCGATCGCGCGCTGCCTGCGCAATTCGTCGAAACTCTGACAGAGGGAAACTAGCGCAGCGACTGTGGTGGGATTCCGCGCGAGCAGCAGCTGGAAGGCGCCGTCCTCGATGCCCTTCAAGATGTGGTTGATTTTGACCTCCTCAGGCATAGCGGGGTCGACGCGGGTGCACAGATGGAGGACATCCTCGATGTAACCCGTGTAGGTCTCACCCGGTTGTTGTGCACGCTGACGCAAGCGCTGCTCGGCGAGAAGCTTGCGAGCCGCAGGCCGTCCAAAGACGTCCTTGATAGCAGTCTTGAAAGCTGACCAAGATGGAAGCTCGGCCTCTTGGTTGTGATACCACAGTTGGGCTATGTCGGCAAGGTAGAATTGCACATACCCAAGCTTCATTGGATCGTCCCATCTGTTGCTGGCGCCGACTTTGTCATACCTCGACAGCCACTCGTCCACGTCCGATTCACCGGAGCCAGAGAAGATGGGGGGGTCCCGCTGAGGATACACGGCGCCACAAGTGACGTGGACAGCCGAAGGGCCAGGCTGGGAAGGAGTCTCGGTGGCCATGTTGGTATCACGAAGGGGGGGAAGCTTACGGGAGCGAAGATCCAGGGTCGTAGGGGAAACCCACGTACCTCCACCAAATGTCACGTGGTTTATTCACGTACAAACGTGAAGGAACGATGAGGAACGTCGAGGAACGTCGAGGGTCCAAAATCCAAGCAAGCGCAAGCTCGGGTCGCATGGCTACCACTCACGACGTAGCTTGCTTTCTTGGCTGCTTCGTCGTCGTCTCGTACTCTTCACTACAGTTTTTTAATTGAAAAAGAAACTTTAATCTCAGAACTGTGTGACGTAGCTGAAGTTCTTGTATATTATTTTCTTACATATGATAGCTGTTGAAGAGTCTGTCATGAGGTACTTAGAAAACATAAACTGGATGCATTTACGTTGAATCATTTCTACAGCTTGAATGTGTGGGTCCCAAATAATGCCTGCATACTCGAGGGCAGATCTAACGATGGTATAAGAGGCTAACAGCTTCACAGATTGCGGAGTATCTTGTAACAGGTGGTATATTTATTTTCATGTGCTTTCCAATACACATTCTGTTGAAAGGCAGTGCTCTTGTCTGTTATCTTTGTCGGCATCCTTTTGAGATGTTCGGCACGATGGGGAGCTGTTCAGTGTCAGTGGGGATGCCAGGCCCTGCCTGATCTGTAATGACTTGTGATCTGCCC
Organism: Rhipicephalus sanguineus; assembly: GCF_013339695.2. Taxonomy (NCBI): domain Eukaryota; kingdom Metazoa; phylum Arthropoda; class Arachnida; order Ixodida; family Ixodidae; genus Rhipicephalus; species Rhipicephalus sanguineus. The sequence continues at coordinate 116,710,814 of NC_051184.2, forward strand.
ATAGCCAACCATGCGGTCCCATCTCGAACCAAGCAAAAGCGGCTCGGCATGCGAGACCTTGAGCCGTGGTTTGCTCCTGCTTCTTGCAGAAAGGGAGGAATGTGCGGACTGTCCGCTGGTTGTGAAATGTAACCACAGTTCATTGTGCTTCCGATGAGATGTGCCTCTTTGGAAAGTTGCTGATTACATAATTGGCTCATGTGGAAACTATTGCTATCGCTAATGCAATGGCCAATTCCCAAGGTAGTTTGGCATTGTTTGTACGAATTGAGCTGCTTACCTTTGAGTCTCAATCTGTGTCTACTGCCAGCGTGGACATGTTGCGGGGCGCTATGTATTTCGCTGCATCAACGTAGGCCACTTTCTTGAAGTCCTGGAACCTTTTGTCTATTGTTTTAGCACATTGCTCCAGACTTTCGTTGTAGTGTTTGGGGTTAATAAATGAACACAACTTTATTAGGGTCCTGCGAGACGTGACGCAGTCGCGCATCCGACTCAATCCCACGTAGGGGTCGGCAAGTCAAGCCTGCCAGCCACTTTGCCGGTCCACTGAACAACATGGAAACTTATCTGCCAGATAAGTTTTCGGGCCTTCTTTCTTTTCCGCCACACTGCTCCTTTGCAGTTGTTAGTTGGCATTTGTGGTGTCTTGACTTCTTTCTTGTGCCATGTTTGCACGCCCAGTCTTTTCGCATGTGTAAGGCACGTCCCTGTGTCTGCAGGGAGGGAGGGAGTCAAAAGCAGCGTGGTAGGTCAGTCCTCATGCAGACACATTCACGACCTCCTCGGAGTCCGCGGGAACTCCCTCCACCTCCAATACGTCCGCAGGGAACCAGTGGAGTGAGTGATAAGAAAGGCATCGAACGGCAAGAAGTATTGTTGTTGCTAGAGGGTTGATACTACAGTCTTTCTGGAAGGCCCTGATGGAATCACTGTATGCTGCCTCCCTCCGATCTTTGAGCATGGCCAGAGTTATGGCCACCTGTTTCACTCCCTCCGGGTCAGAGGTTTGCACCGTCATACAGTTAATCACTTCTGATTGAGCGGAAGCCACCACTGTTTGAGAAGGCATGTACAACTTCGTGAGTTTGTTCCTGAGCTGCAGGTCCGCTCGCCTCAAGGTCAAGAGCTACACCTCGGATGAGGGTGCCCTCGGATCGTGGGTTAGTGTGTGTTAGAGATGCATATTTTTAAATGCTTGCTATGTCACGGGGAGTGTTTGTCTTTGCATACTACATGTGATGCATAGTGTACGTAGAAATTGCCAAGTATGTGCCTGCCCAGAGGACTCTCTGTGAGTCTTTCATATAGCAATTTCTTTTTGGCCTGTATGAGTTCTCCAAGTGTGTTGTGGATACCTAGGGCCAACAGCTTGTCCTTCATAGTTCTGGATAGGAAGTCCCGTAGATAGACTGGGTGTCTGTCTAATGATACCTTCGATATTGGTCTTACATGAGATTTGCAGTTTAACTATATGTGGTGGGTTATGTACATTATGCAGCTAATCACAAAGGCCTTGACTAGGCATACTATAGCTGCTCCTCCTCATGCTGGTGTCATGATTGGCTATCCTCGGCATGATCCTCATCATTTGCAGGGCGTCTAACATTTTATTGGTTTCCCTATCATGCCCCTTTCACCTGTTTTCTTGTATACTCGAAGTCCTGGGGCTGTGATGCTATTAACGACAAGGAAATTGAGTTGCCGTCTGCGATAAATGCTAATAGTACAGTAAAATGCCGCTTGAACGAACGTCAGCTAAGCGAACTATTCAATTGTATGTAATTTTTAGAGAAATCCCTCACGGAAGTGCCATGACTAACTCACTTCAATAAGTTCAGTGCATAGTGCATTTCAGTTCTACGAACGTATTCCATTACACCACCAGTGCTACCCAGGTCATGTTGATCAAGTACAACTGCACTTTTTGTTGCATAGTTTTACAGTGGCTTTCACAATCAGCTCCGCCAATGGTGCTGCACCAGATCTAATAGTGGAGGCCATGATTTTATATTTTACGGTGCTTCATTACCACATGATGAAAAGTGGGCCCCTATTGGCCTTGAACTTTACTGTCTGCCTACATATTTTTGAAGCCAACCGGAGTCATATGCACCACGACAGCTGCATCCATGGTGCATACAACCACGTGCTGGTTGTCATGAGTGGAGAAGAGAAGCACATGCCTCGGGGAGAAAAACTGGATGTTTTGCGTAGAAGCACTGATGCGCTTGGAGGAACTGAGGTCCTCTTCTGCCCAGCAGAGTATTGTGCAGGAGAAGGTTGATGAGAGCTTGGGCACAGTGGCTCATTTCGTGACCACTGCAGTCTTCAAGCACATATATAGCAAAAGATTACTGCTGTGAAGAAGAAGATGCGCCTCCATCCAGCAGCATCGCCAATGCTCGGCTCGTGTTTCGGATCGCTGCTGTGCCTCTGGACGGTTCTTCTCGCTGCCTTGCCACTGACAACCATTACATCCTTGAACAGCCAATAAACCTCTTCACAATTGGGGTAGGGGGCTGCTCATCCCCGTCGCTACACCCTGGAGCTGCGAAGCCGGACGCTTCCACCGATCGTGACTGACAACGCAAACCCACCGGCGCCTTCGACCCTGTCCGACCCCCGCATTGGGCTTCCTCGGCTACAGGACCCAAAGGTCTTCAGTGGTACAGGTGAGACCGACATGGAAGACTGGCTTGACCACTACGAACTCGTGAGCGCGCATAATAAGTGGGATGACCCCGACACGCTAGGCCACGTCATATTTTATCTGACTGGTGTCACCAAATTGTGGTACAACAACCACAGACACAACATCCCCACATGGACCGTCTTCAAGACGTCCTCTTCTGAAGTGTTTGGTCTGTCCGCAGACAGCGCGCAGAGCAGCGCTTGCGCGTCTGCTCACAGCAGACTGGAGAAAGCTTCACAAGCTATATTGAGGACGTCGTCGACCTTTGTAGATGTGTCTATGACAACATGACCGAAGCTGACAGGATCAAACAAATCCTGAAGGGCATTGACGATAGCGCATTCCAAATGCTCTTGGCTAGGAATCTGGGCACAGTTTCAGAAGTCGTCAGCTTGTGTCAGAGCTACGACGAGGTGAAGAAGCAACGCGCCCTGACTCGGCAGCCTCCGCGGCGTGGCGAGTCGCTGTGCAGTCTCGACACCATGCCTGACCATTCGACATTGCTTCGGCAGGTCCGAGACTTCGTCTGTGAAGAAGTTGCCCGCCAACTTTGCTCACGACCCCAGCACCCATCTGCCCGCCCCTTCCGCACTGTTATTTCGGAGGAGGTTGCCCACGCTGTTCCCCTTGCGCACTACGAGCCGCCTCCATCCGGCCCTGTTTACTACGCGCGTGCACTGCAGCTTGTGGCCACTGCTGTCGCCTGTCCGCAAACCGTGCAGCCTGTGGCCACGCCCCTCACGTATGCAGACGTTGTGCGTAGGCTTCCACAACCACCTTACACCATGCACTCACAGCCCATGCAACTGCCTGTCCATACTGCATCTTGGGCAGCACCGACGATCGCCAATCCATGGAGGATGCCTGATAATCGACCGATTTGCTACGCCTGCTACACTCCTGGCCACATCGTTTGCTATTGCAGCCGTCGCTCCCGAACTTTCGGCGACTGTGCCCGGTCGTCGCAATCCGGCAGCCAGCCCTTTCCTCTAGGGGTGTGCAAATATTCGAAATTTCGAATATATTTCGTATAAGGTTTGCTATTCGATTTGCACTGGAATTTGACTATTCGAACTATTCAAACTTCCCAAAAACAAATACAGTCAACATCAGATTGAAACTGACCCCTTCAGATTTTCAATATGCTTCACCTCGTTACACTCTCGTATTGCGGCAAAGCTGCCTTTCAAGCTCCGTTACGGTCGAACTTTGCCAAGACACAGTCAACGTCCGATTGGAAGTGGTCCCTAGATTTTAAATATGCTTCACCTCATTACACCCCGGTATTGCGGCAAAGGTGCCTTTCAAGCTCCGTTACGGTCAAATTTGGCGAAGACACAGTCAACGCCCGATTGGAAGTGGTCCCTAGATATTCAATATGCTTCACCTCATCACAGCCCGGTGTTGCGGCAAAGCTGCCTTTCAAGCTCTGCTACGGTCGCAAATGTATCAACTCAAAAAAAAAAAAAAAACGCTGGTTCCAACATGGAGATGAAAGATGTGGCAGAAGTGGGGGCTCAATTAATGCTGTTTTGGACCTGAAATTTGGGCAGGAAGTCCGAAAAATCGGAAGCCGAAGCTTTTTAGCATCCAAAATTTCAGATGTTCTTATATATCGACGTCTACGAGGCAGATTTGGAACTCCGGACTTGAAGGGAGCACACCCTTGTCCGCCACATCAGTTGGGCTTCCACAGAAGTTGAAAGAGGAGGAAATGGCATCTTGCCCATCACGTGTAAAGTGTTGTCGGCAACACTTTGGTTGCACCAAATCATGTACATAAATAGAATTCGGCCTCTACATTGCCTGTAGAGGGCCAATGCTTCATCAACCTAGTGAAAAGAAACACTTTCATGTTGCTATCTCATAAGAATATGCTTAGGAATCCTCTCTAACTGCAATTTCGCTTCGAAGTATTCGAAAAATAATCTAGAAATATTCGAGAAATATTTGAATTCACTTCGAACCAAAATTTTGCTATTCACACAGCTCTACTTTCCCCATTACGTTCCTGGCCCATCACAGCGCGATGTCCCTACTCACCGCCCTGACTTCAGCCGCAGCGCTCACCATCTCCTCGGCGGCGATCGCCCTCCCCCAAAGCCTTGACTATTTGAGAAAAACTCCTGTTTTCATTATTTATTTTGGATAAAACACCATGTGTCATCAAAATTTCGTAGCCAGGGAAGGGGGTTGGGCCCCCAGGCCCCTCCCCCCCTGGCTATGGGCTTGCACAGCGTGATGTCATTATTTGGTGCGTAAGAGGCACAGTGTGTTGTGTGGGCGCTTATGGCCTGAACCCGATTATAGTGTGCAGGAAAGGGTTGTTGTCCACGTAGTTATTTGGCCATGCAAGGTCATGTGCTCGAAAACCTTGCCTGAGACTTTCTATTTGCACTGTTTAAAGAGGGCAGCGCAAAGACACAAGGACGAAAAAACAGAGTAGACGTTGCACTGCCATCTCTAAACAGTGTAATGCACCGACTAGCCCAAACCAAAGTACTGCTCGAGCAAATTTCTATTTGCACCTTTTTGCCGGGGGAATCATTACCACCTGGATGGTTTTCTACTGGCATAGGATGCTGCCTTTGTCCCAGCGTTAATTCAGATGTAATCTCTCTGACAGAGAGATTTCGCAGGAGCTGGTTCCATCATAGTCCAGGGCAGCTTTAATGTAGAGCTTATAAGCTCCACTTAGACTTTCGTATCAATTACAGGGCTGTCCTAAGTCTTGGGTTTTTTTGCCAGTACAAGGGTGTTGTTCCCTGATTAGTACCTGTGCATTGCCTCTGTAGATATTGTAACAGGTCTTGCTCCGTGCCTGAGTGTGTGGAAACTGTTTTGTTTAAATTTTGTTTCTCCGTGGTGTTGCTATTTTGCCAACTGAGAAAATTGCATTGAAGGTCTCACATTTTAGCTAGACTTATCTATGGTGCATGCAGTCTGCCAATTTTAGCAGGTGGTTCTATTCTCTTAATGAGGGTTCGGTTAAGCTTTTGCTGTTTCAGCACTTCCACATGCTGTTGCTTGCCTCCCACATATATGGGAGATTGCTGTCTGCGTCGTCTAGCCTTGGCTCTTTCAAAGCCGTGTTAAAGTTTCAAGTAAGTTTGTCAATTTTCCCCAAGATATTGAGATAAAATGTCGCCTCCAACTTATTTGGCGGTCATTGACAGAACTACGGGAGTCTTGCAACCATGGGCGGCTGAAGTCAACCACCTCAATCTTCAGCACTCGCATTGTTACCCTAGGCATGTGCCGTGCCACAGCCCTATGTTGCGTTTTCATTGAACTCTTGTGAATCTGTTGGCATACTCTGTTGGGTCATTCCACACGAGATGTCCCAGCCATTTTGGTGACCATCTCACATGCATTCGAAAAAAAGAATAGTGCTGATTTCTTGCATTGAAAACAGTTAACTACCAGAATATTTTGGCGAGAAAAAAATTTTTGGTCATGTGGGAGCCTCTTCATCTGAGTTTTGTTTGTCAGAAACTTTTTCTGAGAGTATTGTTTCTCTTTTCAGTACCAGATTTGATTTGCATAATAAGCAAAGGTGTGTGTGTAAGGTGTTTGAAACTCAATAACGTTACTGCAGTTTTTTTGCCACATATGCTTCTAAAATGTTCTATGCTTGCACTTTTTCCGTTGTTGCACTATGTATTAATATCTGAGTAATAAGTACCGACTCTACGAAAGGTATATTTTGCATTAAAGATACTTTCAGACCACTGAAGTTCCTAAATTTTTACAGAAAAAAACCACAAACTTGAGAAAATCTTCATTTTTTCATCCACATTAAGACCCAATTTACACTACGTGGTGTTCCAATTAAAAATCAGCTTACTTACCTGCAGTTCAGGGGAGACAATAAAAAAGCAAATATAATGAAGTGATGATGATGTTAATCCTTTTCTTCAAATAAATAAAATACTATTGGGACAAAATACTGGGAAAGCAATTTGAAGTTTAATTAATGACATTAGATAAATAATTGTAATAAACCAAGGCAAAGCAATTTGCACTTTCATTAATTGCAATAATTAGGTACATTAATTGTGATACATCAAAGCAAGGCACCTGGGCGCATAAGAGGGTCATGTGGACTACAGGGAGTGGACACTTAACAGGATTAGGCTGCACCAGTGGCAGATCACACCAGGCGAGGCATTTGCTGAAACGCAATTGCTTGATCTGGCAGGTCGCATGATTTTGCTAGAAATAACATGACACCAGGCATTTGCTGAAATGCCATTGCCTGAGCCCACAGGTCATATGATCTCGCTTTACTCAATGAAATGTAAGCGCTCGTATTTCAAATCTAGTGGCAGATTTACGGGACCACGTGATCTCACTAGCCAATCACGTACACTCACGCGCTTACAGCTTTGCTGTCTGGTGGTTTTTCACGGTGTGGAAGACTGCCTTGCATTCGGGAAGACTGCCTTGCATTCAATACCAGCTGCCAGTCTCTGGCATGCAGCACTTGATTTGAAAGATGTATGTATTCGAAAGAGACGACATGCGCGGTAGTTTAACAGTTTTGCCACTTTGGCCCCACAGTCGTTTCACTTTACTGCCTTAGTCTTTGTTTGTGGCATCTGCGCATCATTTTATTGAAATCGCACATAAATGTGCTTCATTACATTGAGCTTAAAAATACATGTTATTCTAGTGGCATAAAGTTATAAGAAGTTATTAAAGGGACCCTGAAATAGTTTTGACAATTTTGTACAAATGCATTGAGCCGGTAAAGCAAGTCCTAAGGATCATTTGCAGGCCAGTTTAAGCTCTCTGCGTCAAGTGTTTACAAGACCTTAAACGTGCGAATGACTATAGATCACAGCGGCTCAGCCGTACGAGTTTTCAACTTCTCACTTCTATTTCACGTAGAATTGTTTCATTGCACATAGCACAAGCAGCCACTCTGATTGGATATGTCCAGTCGACATCACTCAGCCTCCAGTGGACAGCGAACGTCGTCTGCCTGTATTACAACGCGCTCCGCGGTGACGTTAGCGGTGTGGCAGTGTTTATATCGAAGTTTCTTTTCTCGGACACCATAAATTGGCCTAACTGCGTTGTGCGCTACAAATCCAGTGATTAGCGACTTGTAAAGCTGCAACATTGTGGAAGGCAACGGACGAGCAGAGTCGCTTCAGCTCTTCGGTGCAGTGAGCATTGGGCTCTTGCTATCCAGTCACCGCCAGGATCCATGCGTCTGCGGCTGTAACTTCAACCCTGAAGGCACAAACGCATTGCCCGCTTATCGGTGATTGTTCTCAAATACATTTTGTTTGTCCGCATATTTGGTGTTTGCAGATTGCCGGTATAGAGGGGAATGAAATGCCAATGGCTGGTAGCGTAGTGGCACCTAGCGGGGCAGATCTGAACCACTCCGTGAGGCACTTCGTCTCCGTGATGCGTGATGTGCACTGCCGTCGCTAGCGACAGCTATGTGTTCTGCGAGTTAAAGGCACATATTAAGTCGATGTTGATTGTTGAAATAGCGGTCCAGAAACCTCGTGATGCCACTTTCGTGCCAAGGAAATGATTCGTTTGAAATAAAATCACGTTTAAGTGGCCCACACGGCGTTAGCGCACTTTAAATCACCCGCCTGAATGGACCTTCTGACGTAGCAATTGCCTTGCCCAACGTTTCCTGCCTCTACTGCGCGGCCGCTGACACTAGTAGCAGCTGAGCACTGCTCAGAAGGGCACACTGCAAGCCTTGCTGAAGTTGCAGTTGATCTCGTAACCCTCCACACAAAAGTGCAGCGAGCACACATGCATATTTTTTGGCTCTTTTGCACACTGGCGCAGAGGCACAGCATTCAGCCACTTCGAGCGTAGGGGTTCGTTTTGCGACACCTAGCGGAAAGTCACATCGGTTTCTTTGCTGCAGCTCAAGCGGCATACGCCATTCGTGCATCCTGCAACATCACATCCACGCGGCATTTTTTCGAACTTTCCATCACAACGACTTTCGTGAGCGTGGAAAGCCGTCGCAACACTACACGATACCGAACTACCACTAAGATGCGACCGTGTGAGCGAAGCGCAGTTCGGCGGCGAAAACGGAACTTTTAAACCACTCGCGTCGTTCCCCGTGCTAACACCAAGCGGTTCTTTTTTCCATTACTCAAACAAAAATGGACAAGCAGCATTTTATTATGTCTCTTGATGCACGGAAGGTTCTTTTTTTATTGCTGCTGGTTTGATTACTAGTGATTAATTGTACTCGGGACTCTTGACGTCATTGGGATCATTCCAAAATGTCCTACTTGTGGCGCATGTGGTGTCGTACATTTACCTTAATTTGTCGATTAGTAGAGCACTGCTGTTGATAATATTGACGTTTTAGATGTTCTCAAACATTGATCTTTCACTGTGACATAAATTGTTATTTGCCTTTAGTGTCCCTTTAAGGAGGAAAGGCGGTTCTCAGAAGGAGCGTCATCTATAATTGTCTGTAGCTGCTTTGGTACAAGGTGTGTCGCATAATTTATGGTGCGAATGATGATCCTAAACGCTGACAAAATTTCAAAGACCTGACCCGAAGGTCGCGGGATCGAATCCCAGCCGCCGCGGCTGCATTTTCGATGGAGGCGAGAATGTTTGAGGCCCGTGTACTTAGATTTAGGTGCACGTTAAAGAACCCCAGGTGGTCGAAATTTCCGGAGCCCTCCCCTACGGCGTCTCTCATAATTATATCGTGGTTTTGGGACGTTAAACCCCAGATATTATTATTATTATTAAAATTTCAAAGACTGTTTCAGGGTCTCTTTAAGAACTTCTTTATATTGAGAATTTTATTTTATTGAAGCTATATATCATGCTGTGTCTGTTATTTTTTTCTGACAACTAAGTACCTTGCACTGTAACTTTTCTGCTGCTGACTGAAATCCACGTTTCCATGTCCAGTCACCTGTGCAGATTCTATTAATTTGTTTCATGTTTGTATTGTGTTGTTCTGGAGTGTGGTTGTCTGCCACTTGTCAAGCAGCTTTCTAGCACACTTCTCTTCGTTCCAGCAGAGCTCAATGTAATGCCAAGCCAGCATTTATTTATTCTAGTCAATATTTAAATTTGTGCTGCACCTGTAGTAAAAGTAAGGAATAGCCATTATCTTATTTTCCTTATTTCAGGAGCACACTACTAAACTGAGTGCAGCTGGGCAGCTGCTATAGATAATTATTTTTGCTGCTACAAAGCACTCTGGTTCATTCTCATCACTGGTGTACGCATACATTCTTTTTCCAGGTGCCATGAATGAAGAGTAAATTTCATACCTTAGAGTTGTGTAATTATGCATTGTACCATTCTTGTCTGCTGTTGTAACAGAACAATTGTTGCCTATTTCGGTTGAGTAGTGTTTGTTTTGTTTCTATAAATCACATACTATAATGATAGTTTACCTCTCTCAGAAACCTGCTTGTTAATAGAGCCCTTAATAGCCCTTAATAGAGCCCTTAATAAAGGCTTATTAGGGCCCTTAATAGAGTACTGACACAAAATTTTCTCAGTATATATCTAATGACCCACTTATCATGGCTTGCCACGTGCTGCGTTGTGTGCACATGACAACTATGGGAGAGAATGGGCGCAAAGAGCACGGCAACCAGTGCAAGCTCGCAATATATAGGTTTACACTCAAACCAAGTTGATGTCAATGTTGCAAGGTGCTCCGTTTTGCTAGCAGTTGCACGGCACACTTTTTAAAATTGATTTTGAATATGTTGTTAGTTAGCTATATTAGCCGTTGATATTTTGTAGATCTATGTGTGCCTACACAAATCTCACAAGTTATCTTGCCTTCAAATTTTGTGTCAGTTTACTACTTTAAGGCGGTACTGAATCGAGGTACAGAATTTTGCATGCGATAAAAAGAGAATAAGTGATGCCTCCATTTGGAAACAGATGACAGATCAAATGTGACGTGCCAGGCCATTCATTTAAAGGGACACTGAAGGCAAATAACAATTAATGTCGGAGTGAAATGTGAATGTTTCGAGAACGCCTAAAACGTCAGCATTATCCACAGCAATCGAGAAATTAAGGTAAATGTTGGACACGATATGCACCACCAGTGGGACACTTCGGAATGAGCCCAATGACATCAAGAGTCCCAAGTACAATTAACAGTGATGCTACCGCTGCGCCAATTGCGCCAGACTGCGCCAAAGTGCCCTGGCTGCTACAACCTGCTACATTTCCTCAAAATTTGGCGATTCTGCGCCAAGCCTGCGCCAAAGGGGTGTACTCTGACTTTCAGAAATGAAACTAACTACATGAGGTTCCCCCATTGAGAGCGACATCGCGCTGTGCGCGGACGTTCTCCATGAGAGTGATGAAAATGGAGACAAAAAAAAGCCGGCAGATCCCACGCATTGTGGGAATCGACGTAATGCGAAGCAGCCAGCAAAGAGCTGCATACATCGTCTTGTATGTCATTGAGGAAAATGCGTGTCATGGTTTTCATGTTAACTCCTATTATTTACGTTCGTCACGCAGTAACGTCGCGCAATACCAACTTCAGTGTCGCTCAAGCTAGAGAAATGGCCGCCAGCGCCCCATGAGCGTGGCACGTAAGTCATGCTGTACATGACATGCGTGTCATGATTTTCATGTTAACTCGTGTTATTTATGTTCGTTACACAGTCACGTCACAAGATACCAATTTTGGTGTATATAAATCTAGCGAAACCGCCGCCAGCGCCCCATGAGTGTGGCACGTAAGTCATGCCGTACATGACATGCGTGTCATGATCTCCATGTTAACTCGTGTTATTTATGTTCGTTACACAGTCACGTCGCGCAATACCAATTTCGGGGTAGATCAAGCTAGCGAAACTGCCGCCAGCGCCCCATGAGCGTGGCACGTAAGTCATGCTGCACATGACATGCGTGTCATGATTGTCATGTTAACTCGTGTTATTTGTGTTCGTTACACAGTCGCGTCACAAGATACCAATTTCGGGGTAGATCAAGCTAGCGAAACCGCCGCCAGCGCCCCATGAGCGTGGCACGTAAGTCATGCTGTATGTACATGACATGCGTGTCATGATTGTCATGTTAACTCGTGTTTTTATGTTCGTCACACAGTCACGTCGCGCAATACCAATTTCGGGGTAGATCAAGCAAGCGAAACGGCCGCCAGCGTACCATGAGCGTGGCACGTAAGTCATGCTGTACATGACATGCGTGTCATGATTTTCATGTTAACTCGTGTTATTTATGTTCGTCACACAGTCACGTAGCAAGATACCAATTTTGGTGTATATCAAACTAGCGAAACGGCCGCCAGCGCACGATGAGCGTAGCATGTAAATCATGCTGTACATGACATGCGTGTCATGATTTTCATGTTATGACTTGTCATTTATGTTCGCCGTACAGTCATGTTACGCTATACCAATTTTGGTGCACATTCGATGAACCAAGCGACCAGGAGAGCACGAAGTCGTAGGTGGCTAGATAGATAGATAGATAGATAGATAGATAGATAGATAGATGGATGGATGGATGGATGGATGGATGGATGGATGGATGGATGGATAGATAGATAGATAGATAGATAGATAGATAGATAGATAGATAGATAGATAGATAGATAGATACGCTCAAAGTCGCAGAAGTTCGCTAAGAAATGCTTCGCATTTAATACAGTATAACCTCGTTACAACGGATCTGTTTACAACAGACATTCGGATATTACATACCAATTTGCGGCGTTATGCCGACCTCCGTATTAGATGCATTGATTGAGCTTCGTTTACAAGGGATTCTGGTACAACGGACATTCGGATATATTGACTAAAATTTCAGGCCAGCAAGGTGGTCAGGACTCCTTTAGAGCGGACTTATCTACCACGGTCATTAACTTCCGACTTCAAACATCGCTTAGCATACTTTCGGGACGGGAGCAGCGCACCGCGGATATCGACATACCGATTTGAGAACGAAGGCCGCCGAACCCCGGTCTGTCAATGATCAGCTATGCCTAGCTGTAGCGACAAAAAAAAAAAAAAAAAAAAACGGCACGCAGCGTGCTTGGTGTTGCGTTTGGGACGCTGACACGCGAAATTGCGAGCCGCTGCCACCGCTTCTCCGCGCGGTCGCTGCGCGGCGAGCTTGGCCGGGGGGTCCGCTGCCGATGTGCAAAATGCCCATCCGCGGTTCTGAGGAGCCAGCGGGCAATGCGATTCGTTGCTTGAGACGAAGGACATTACGGCTTCTTCGCTTTCGCATGTCCGCTAGCGCGATGTTCTTGCCCGCAAAGTTTGGATTTGGCTCGTACATCGGCACCGTGAACGGAGTTAGGCCTAACCACGACATCTAGTAGAAAGCTCGGTTGCGATGTGCGTGGCCGCGGTGCCCGATGTTTCAAAGTACGTGATGCTCGATTGCGAGTACAAGGAGTTGTCCCGCGGTGGTCTTCGTCATAAGCTTCGAAGTGCTGATAAGAAGAACCTCGAACAGCAGGTCCAACGAGTCAACGCTATTAGTTGCACGTCTGCGATGTTCGCGACGAGTGCGGCGCGCTATCGTAATCTGATGATTGAGCTTCCGCTTGCAGCTGCCCAACTAAAGCGTTCCAAATTATCGTCGACCCGTAAACACAGAACGAGTGCGAACGCGTCACTAAGTAGCGCAATTTTCGACAGCCGCGACCTCGCGACGCACAAGCAGCAGACGACGATCCCGAAGTGAGCATTAACACGTTTTGGCTGCTTCTGCGGTAATACCGCCGAAGCAGCGAAAACGTGTTTTTCGTACGCTTGTTACTGAATGGAGGAGCCAGCTGAAACGGAGAACTTGAACGCGGAGAAATGATTTTTACGACGAGCCCAAAATGGTGGCGCCCAGTTGCGCCGTTGCCGAGCTAAATTTTGAAAAACGCTTTTTTTATATATATTTCCGCAATTTTCGCCAAGTCGGCAGACGCAAAACAAAATTTTTTATAGCACTTCTACGTAGTTTTCATTGAAGATATTTTGGAATCAGATAGAAATGGGCTACAGAAACTGAAAATGCGATTTTCCAAAAATCGCATTTTTTCTGGTCCGCCGTTAAAAATAAGACCATGTTTGTGACTCGTAATTCTCTCCGCTTATAACAGACCCATTCAGTGTTTACATGAAAGTCTTGTAACAGTACTTGGATTTTACATACCCCCTTTACAACTGACCAAAATCCTCTTCACTATGAAGGTCTGTTGTAATGAGGTTATACTGTATCAATATGGTGTTGTCAAGCGGACGAAGGAACTGCGTTTTGTGTTTTTTTTTTGTAATCAAAGCATCACCTGTAGGCACCATGGCGTAGCAGCAGTCAAGCGACATGCAGCCATGAAACGGCACATTGATGCTACCAGTCGTCATTGAGACGCTTCGGCTGGGCTGCAGCGGCCGAAAACGATCCAGCCGACTTTGGGATTCGGCATTCCATGGAACATTTTGCAGCGTGACCGCGTCACAAACGCAGAAACTGTTTGTGCTTGGCATGACTCTCAAGGGCATCCCATACTCGTGGGCCGACACAGCAACTGCCTTGTTTCCCAAGTTATTTGGAGATTCCGAAACAGCGAAGCAGTTTAGTTGTACACTGTAAACCACTTTACACCCGTATGGGTGTAACTTGGTGTCTATAACTCACACCCCTACACCCCAAAAAATAGGTGTACCAAGCAGGATTACACCTATACAATGGGTGTAATTTCAAACTTTCACCCAATGGGTGTGGTTGGGTGTAAAAGCATATTACACCCAAATGAAAAAAAGGGTGTAGGGTGTAAAAGCACATTACACCCAAACGAGAAAAAGGGCGTTAGGGTGTTTATGCACAATTACACCCAAACATCCAGGCAAAAATTTCCATAATTCGAGTGGTTCCCCCCTCCCAGTTGGCTCCCATTGAAACGCTAGAAAGCTTACCCTTTAGCCAGTCCTTTCAAGGGCGCATGACCTATTATAGTGGCTCCTGCCACAGAGGGAAAATCCTGGCAGCAGCACTGATTTTATGGTGGATATGAAGCACGGCATATATGGCCCTTACATATACAGTGCAATCGTGACTGAATACAAAGTCATTACTTAAAATGTGTTGACACATATTGCAAGATGTTCACACAATTATCCAATAGAACAAAATAAAGTCAAGCTTTTATAAACACAAAGCTCGTACATCCGAGACAAATTCTACGGTATTCAATTACCTTTCTCGAGTGTGCGGAGCGGCATCGCGTATGCCGCCAAACAAGGAGCACAAATGACCAAGGCGTTTGTGTCAAAATATGAAGCAAGGGCATTATTTCCACTTCATAATGAGGAATTCAATTTAACATGCTTCATTGTAACACAGGCGTATAGTGCAGTATGGGTCTTAGAACAAGCTACACCCGTGCGAGTGGGGTGTAATAGATGAAACCGCCCTCGAAAAGGTAGCAGTTACAGGGAGAAGCACAAATGAACCTTCTTCCCTGTCAGCCCCCTTGGGGCACTACAGACACCTGGTCCCTTTGGGCGCACCCCAGAATGAATTTTCCCGCTGTAGTTGCCCTTCCCAAGAAGGGAAATATTGGTGCCACTTCTTATACCTGCACTTATGCAGTTGATAAAATAAGGTGCCATCGTCTTAAATGGGCTGCATAACATCAGTGTATGTGTTTGAAATCAACAGGTACACAAAAGGTACGGTCTGGTCGTTCTCCAGTTAAAGAGATAGTTCAGAAATGTGCAATTCCTTGATGAGAAAGTGGATTGATAAAGTTTCAAAATTCCAGCAGTGCCCACACCATTGTGCCTGTTGTCGACTTTCTTAGTAGGGTAAACACTGTCATCACACAGCTATAGCTGATACACGAGCAGGGTATCAATGCTCCGTGACAACTCACGCAACATTTTAAGGACTCAGAATGTCGTTTGCCACAGCAGGCCTCCATATCTCTTTTCTGGGAAAGTACATGAGTGAAGTCAGGCACGTAGGCAAGGGGGGGGCCCGCCCCCCCCCCCCCCCCCCCCGAAATTCATCCGGCCTTCTATATTCCCGGGCAACTTTTGTTTTATTTTTGGCATGGAAATACTTTCTTTCGAACTATTAGGCCTTGGGCCCTCCCCCCCCCGGAAAAAAAATCCTGGCTACGTGCCTGAGTGAAGTAGAAAACTGTGCAAATTGCTGGAATTATGAAATCTTTCCCACTTTCTCAAAAGCAATGGATTGTGGCTCCAACACAAAAAAGTGAGCAATCGGGCCATGACGTGCACGTTACAGCGCATGCTGAATGCGGTAATATGCAGGAAATGCATGGGAATAGAGACGTTATGACCACGACAGCCCTGCAGAAGCATTACCTACATAACAACAGTTCAATCAAATTTTACACAGGCATGTTCAGAGAAATTTAAAGATTATCCCTTTCCAAGCAAAGACAACAGAATCATTGGTAATTGAATAAAACGAGTATTTATTTCCTTTAAAAATATTGACAAAACTTAAAGCTTGTCATATAGCTCAAAAATAAATTTTAAAACAATATTCGATGCAATGATTTCACTGACAAGTACTGGCAGTTTTGTTAAGCAAACGTTTCAATAGCAAAAGATCTCATTATTAAAACTACTGCAAAAAAGTCACAAACTCCCTTGAATATAAAAACTAAGCCAATAACCCACAAAGTGGAATGACCTGTGAGAACATGTTGAAATCGGCAGAGACAATATGGCTTGTATTAAAATGTCACAAGAAAATGAGCAAGAAATTGAAATGAAATACTAGTACCGCCATAGTATTCGTTTCTGTATAATGTAAAACAAATAACTACTCGTTACCATATGAAAATATAACTTTATGGCTTAAGCTCGAGTTAATCACAGGTGGCGACATACTTTAAGCAGAAGCTAAGGCCTATTTTCTTGGCTTTCTTGAAAATGTTCAGGAGCTTTACTACTTGTGTCCTCGGAGTCATTACCCACTGGCCAAGAAAGAGCCATTCAACAGCGACGAGAACGTTGAACGCCTTGTGATGGCAGTTGATATTTAACAGCCAATGTGCTGCCATGAGTGCAGCTACTCATTCTTCGGCATTGGACCCACTGAAGAGCAGTTCTTTGTCCACATGGAGGAAAAGCTTGCTTGCATAGGGAATATCGGGGCCATCGTACACAATGCAAGGTGTTATTGGAACGCTCGCTCCCTGCATGATAAAAAATAAAAAGATCATTGTCTGGAAAGCGCTACGCAAACTTCAATTATTTGTTTCAGTAACCAACAGTTTCTGTACCGTGTACTATCGTGAGTAATATGAGCTCGAACATGAGAGCACGTGGAAAATAGCCTTAAAACTGAGATAGGGTGATACGTGGATGGCGCTGCCGAAACTGGAGGGGAGAGGGGGGGGGCGCTGTTCCGCTGACTGTTGGTACTCCCGCCTCGCTAGCGTTGCTGCGAGATGTCGGCTGATTGCGTGCCAATGACCGCTAGCAATGATAACAAAATAAATAAATGAGGCGCAGCAAAATCCTCAGCCGACACCACCGAGATACCGATGCGCAAGCATGGCCTGCGCATCGTGGCAGGCTACGTCACAGCCGATATCTCAGCAGCAACCTAGTCTGATGTGGCTGTTCGCGTTGATGGGAATTCATATCGCCGCTAGCGGCCACTGACACTCTCTAAGATGCCGTTTCGCATCAACAATATTGAAGCGGGAGGGTCAACAGCTAGTGGAAGCGCGGCGCCCTTTCCGCTTTGTTTCTGACAGCCGCCGCTGCTAGAGTTACTGTATATGCTACCTGTAGGTAGCAGAGTTGCGCATCTGTCTTCCAAACGCCGCTAGCAACCACGCATTGCGGAGAAGCTGGCGCTCGGGCCAATTTTTGTATTTCTCGACGCCGCCGCTGCAGCGAAATGAATTAACACTATTCATCGACAGCCAATGTTTATCGCCGATCTTCGACACTCGAGACATGTTAATCGCCGACACGGTAGGCATGTCGCGTGCACAAACGGAGTGCGACTTCACCGCATAGCGTTGGTTGCTAGCCGGACCTATGCGCAACTCTGCTACCTAAAGGTAGCATATACAGCGACTCTAGCCGCTGCGAATCAGCCGACGTAAGGTTCAAGGCTGTTCGCCACGCGCTCGCGTGTTCGAGCTCATATTGTTCACGATAGTACCATCCAAAAATGAAGCTCATAACATGGCCCATATGGAACTGGAGAGAATTAACAGCTTTTCTACGTGCAATTAGCTTGTTTGGGAAAGAGAAAGTACTATTTGACAAATATCATCCGCATTTTTAAAGAAAAAGGAGCATTCTTTAGTGGCATGAAGGATTCCTGCACAGCGATAAAAAGCATATAAAACAAACTCTGCACAAGGACTTCTCTTCAAGGCTGCAACTTGCAGCCTTGAAGATGATTGGAGAATTTAAAATCTCTTATAAATCATTAGGCTTGTCTTTTACCAAATAATATCATTGGAGGTGGTCGTGCAAACTGCGTTTTTTAATGTTTGTACACGTAAAAGTATTTAGCGAAGTTACAACGCCAAAGCGAGGCGAGGCGCATATAACTCTTAATAACCACAACAAAATAATGAAAGCTAGACATAATGGAAACAAATAGAATAAAATAAATTGTGCTCGAACGCGGGCACTCAGGCGTACGCACGAAGGGGGAGGGCGCACCCCCTAGTCAATTCAGACAGAGGGGGGGGGGCGCAAAGTCTGCCCCCATACTTTGACTTTGTAGTAAGGCGGGGGGGGAGGGGGGCAGCAATTAACCTTCCTACTTCCCTCCCCCATGATGGGGAACCCTGCGCACGTCTAAGTGCACACTGATGCTCGAGCTAGCGCTTGCACAGTTCAGGTAGTTAAGGCGATTCGGCCACACACAGACATGAAAAATTCATTCGAACACAAGTCAAGTTTAACGAACGGCTCCCCGTGCACGGGTGCCGGCATTATCAGGAAACCTATGTTACGGATGAATTAAAACGTCGGTACGAATTTAACGAAACGGAATGTATTTGCACTTAGGCGAGCTTCGCGCGGCGTACCTAAAACGAAGCAACATGCTGCGTTTAAAATGACCCACACGCATCAACCCGAGCATCACGGTAGTTTTAGCGCACAAAACGAACACGGACGGAAAAGAACGACGCGGACACCACGTCGTTGTTTTCTGTCCTGTTTTTTTTTTTTTCTTGTGCGAAAAAAATGCACTTGAATTACCAACAGGCCGAAGCATACGCGCCTTAGACACGCTTGACGCTTAGAGGTAACAGGCGCCGTCACAACCCAACTATTCTTAAATCAAAATAGTGGTTCATCGAGAGCGGGGCCCCCTTCCAACACCACCGCCGACAGGAGGGCACCGCCACAACTGCGTTCAAATTCCCCACCGAATCACAGCCGCGCATGCGCACACTGCTTTCAACACCAAACAAAGCAAAGCTTGCCCGCGCCTAATGTCACACAACTTTGCCTTCATCCCGATGAAACAATACACTCACATATGCTCGCTACGTTAACAAATGCTCACCGATCGTCAACCAGTTAAGAAAAGCTTAGTTAACGGCATTAGATCGCGCTCTCGGAGTTAACAAAGCGCTGGCCGTAGCAACGTGATAGTGGTACATACCGTTTCAGTTCGAGTGCTCCACGATATGAAGCTGCAGGTCTCCCTTTGAGTATAGTGCATCTTCGTAATAAGCAGCACTGGCAGAAGGTAAAGGACGAGCACACAGCGCACGCACACTTCAAACAACCGAAACACACCGATTGCAAAACTCGACCGATCGGGAGGCGATGCACAACACACGCAGAAAACGATGGAGTCCGGCGGCGTGTCTGAGCGCGTTGCTTAGGTCACGTGGAGCTGTTCCGCGCGCTGCGCACGCGCGGCGGCTGCGCCGGCAGAGGAGGTGGCGCCCCGGCCGTTGTTGGGTCGCGTGGGCGCAGCTTTCTTTCTGCGGCAGTGTTATGTTTTGTTATGCTTTATACAGTGTATTCGAATCGCAGTAAGCATTGCGACGACACAGTAAGGGCTGCTTGACTACAAGTCTCCCTTCACTGGAGGGGAGGCCCTCACAAAGCGGCAATATATATGTAATGTATAATCTCAAAGAAAAGATCGCCTAGCAGCGATCTTTTCGCCGCTAAACTGGTGCTGCTGTGGTCTCAGCGGCTCTGCTACGCGCAGATCGTGGCTTGTTGGAACGCGGTGCGAGCTGTCATAGCGAAGAATAAACGCAGGATTTCTCGATATATCGGTCAAGATACACTTTCGCGGTCGTATTATCCAGTTTTGGCAAAAATGTGATGGTATTAAACGCATGAAAAATGCATTATTTTCAAGGGATGTTGGCAGGGAACAAAAACGAAAACGTATTAGGCTGAAAAACGTATTATGCAGAATCGTATCAACGAGATTTCACTGTATATATATGCTATAGATTAAGCGTTAGGAGAGGTGTTTGCGATGATCACAGTGCAGTGAAGCCAACTGTCTCTAAACTGAACAAATGCTTATGAATGATAAACAAATACATATATTATTCCGAATGTATTTCGGGCATTCATTGAACGTGTCAATCCAATCAAGCAATAAATGAAATTATTTTGGAAATGATTTCTCAAAAATAAATCTGGATGTAAAGGCTTAAATATATGTGAGCTCAAAATAAGTAACATCAGTTGACTCACTGCATTCAGAACCTCGGCACGACAATGCTATATTTTATTTTCACTACCACTTGCCTAATAAAGTAGGCGAAATACATGCGTCTTTGCAATTACAGCAGACTTGTGATGCACAACTAAAAGAATGAAAATTGAGTGGCAAGCTTAGCAGACCAAGGTGAACCATTACTGATTCACGAGCAGGTAGCTTCACACTCAGGTGCCTCGTGAAACAGTATCCTGTGCCAAGACGCTCTGTCGAACAGGGTGGTGACCCGTGGTTTCAGGAGGCGTTGCCCGTGGTGTTCAATGTCCCAGTTAATTGAATTCAGCAGTACAACGATACCTGTTTACACCTACGGGTCAATTCACTGCGTGAATTGACCCATAGGTGTAAAATCCAAAGAACACCCATGGGTGTTTAACAGAACATACACCCATTGTACACCCAAAAATGAAAAAAGGGTGTGCGAAGGGTGTGCAAAGAAGACATTACACCCTTTCGGATAATATTGACAGAAAAAAAGGGTGTACGATAGGTGTTTTATCGCAAATACACCTATAAGGGTGTGAAACGGTTTGCAGTGTAAGAGGTTCAAGGCATCCTACATAGTTAGTGATGGCCTCGGGCCGTATTTCAAGAAACTTGTGCTTGACGAGCTGCACAAGCCGGATGTGGTTTTATCTGTTAGCATTGACGAGACCCCTCTTCCTGAACAGAGGTGCCAACAACTTGATGTTGTAGTTCTTTCTCCAACAAAATGCAGCGAGTTGTGGAACACCTACAGTCTTTCCGGCTGGGCTCTGCGACTTCGGAAATTTTGGCTAGTGAAGTGCGGAGAGCAATGATGGACCTGCTGCAGAAAAATGTAATTTGCTTTTCTACGGATGGCCCTAATGCAATGAAAAGCTTCAGAAAAAAGATGCAGGAAGCATACCCTGACATCATAGATGTAGGAGAGTGCTGCTTGCACAAAGTGCACAACTCATTTGCCCGCGGCTTGAGTGCTGTTGGCTCGGATGTCGATGCTGCTGTGGTCGATCTTTATTACTTTTTTAAGAATTCTTCGGCTCAAAATGAATTGTTGAAGGCAGAGCACCTGCTCCAAAAGCTAGTTTTGCTGCTCCAAAACGCAATTTTGCCTGCTCCAAAAGCTGCTCCAAAGTGGCCTAAGCCAGTAGCATCACTGAATTAATCAGTAGTACTGAAACTACTTGTAATAAAAAAAGTAACATTCCGTTCGTTACAAGACGTAATAAAAATGCCGTTTCTGTGTTTCTGTTTCATTCGTGGAAAACAGAGCTTGGCATTACCAAGGAGAAAGGTGCGGGTGGTTTGAAAGTTACGTTTTCGCCGGGCTCCTCTCTGCTCGCACGGTCACGTCTCAGTGGTAGTTTCGTTATCGCGTACTGTTGTGTGCTTTGCACACTCATGAAAGTCGCTCAAACGCAAAGTTCGACAAAATGTCATGTCCCTGTTATGTGGCCGTATGCAGTGATTCCACTCCTGCGCCAACTGCGCCAAAGTGCGCCAAATTGTATTTGCTGCGCCATCCTGATAATATCGACGAAAATTGCGCCAAAGTGCGCCAAAGTCTCGGGTTTGGGGGCGTCTATCACCGGCAATCGCACGGCCGGCGCGTCAGAACATGTGCACCTTGATCTTGGGGCTGCCAAAGTCGCAACCATGGACCAAGAATTATTCCGCTGAATAAATAGCGCTCGCGCGTGCGTCCCGAATAAGCCACGATGCCATGCACGGTGCCGACACAGCGTCTGTTCTGCAAGTCGGCTCGACAGCAAAACGCGCTCTCCGCAGAGGCTCGTGACGTCTAGGCTTCTCGGTAGCGAGAAAGTGCGACGGCGATTCATCGGCGGACGTCGTCTGTTCTAGAAACGGTGCTGATAGCTTGTTTCAAGCGTTGCACGGCACGTAAGGAAAGCAATGTTCAGTAATAACTACATGTGTGCTGCCAAAATGTCTGTCACTTCTGTTTCCGGGCATCGCGGAATGAAATCTGGGATCGCTAGCAGTATATATATGGAACAATATCAAATTTTCCTTGCTTCGCGTTTATGGAAGAGCACGCGAACGGTGGAAACGCGTTCACACTTTTCCTCAGATATACTTTAACCATGGATCTTCATTCGGAAGAGCTTTTTCGTAATTGCTTATACCAGCACATCCGAGTTTATCACTCTGCGGTAAATACCCCCTAAAAGGCCCTGCCCTTTCGAGCTCACGTGCTAGGGTTCCCATTTGAATTTTTCGCTTGCTTTTTAAAAATGTCATCACATTAATAAAAGCATATATCCTAGTCGGAGCAACCCCAAATACGCAGCTGTCAGTAGCGGGCCCGTCGCTGACGGCCCACAGTGAAGCGGCTACCCCATGTTACACGTCCGCCCCTCGCTTTCGGGGGTCAATAGCTGACGGGTAAAAAAACTCAGTTTCGCTTAAGGGCGAAGCAATGAATGCGATACCAACAAATTGCATTGTTAAACGAAGTAAGGCTAGTAGCTAACTCTTTTGGATTCGATCTCGCGTAACTCAACAAAACACTGGTTTAAGGGAATATGGCCGCTCCAGGAACCGAAGCGTTTTCTTGCTCCGAGTTCTCTAAACACGAAGCGTTGAGAGCACAGCAAGTTTACGAGCCGTCTCCTGATGCCTCGAGATGGCGCGCGCGCAAGCGACGGCGCCCTTCAAACGATGCGGTCCCCTCGCCCCCCCCCCCCCGCTCCCCTGGCGTCCTTTCATGCTCCTTACGAAAGACGGGCGGGGCGTTTCCTCTCTGTTTGATGAGCAATGGACGGCAGGCCCGCACGCGGGAAGCTGTTATCTCATGCGCTGTCCGTGCGACGGAGACAGACGGCCGGCTAGCTTAATCTCCGCTTCAGCCGCGTTCGTCGCCAGCGCTCGCGAGCTTTTACCCGCGGCTAGAATGCGCGTGGTGATGTTATTAATTTGGTCTTTATACAGAAAATTACGGCAATGGCGACGGCAAAAATCCGCGGAGAGCGTCAATATAATTGTTATCACAATAAACATTTAAAAAAAGTTGAGCCATTTCACTCTGTGAAGTGGATGATAAGCGAAGCTGTTTCGCGCATGGCGAGGAGGTGACATGGTGGAGACAGTTTGGTATGTAAGGCCAGGTTGTTAACGTTCAATACGCAATATTAATGCGAAAGCATCAGATGCTTTATCAAACACGAAAATTGACCGTCGGCGGCGTCAATCGATTGATGCAAAAAATAATCATGTGATGGCTTCATCATCACGTCATAGATCGTCAAAACTTGTCACATCATCTTGGCGTCATATATCGTGATGTCACGTGATGACGCCATCACGACATCGTCGCTTTACACTGCTTCCGTAATCGGTGCGCCGATCATGGAGCTAGCGCAAAACCAGGTGAGGTGCAGATAGCTTGCAGAGAAGGAGGGGGAGGATCAACCCGTCGATCGAGAAGAAAAAGAACCTGGCTTTTGCCTTGGAGTTTTCTTAGGGGAAT
This sequence comes from Rhipicephalus sanguineus, assembly GCF_013339695.2. NCBI lineage: Eukaryota > Metazoa > Arthropoda > Arachnida > Ixodida > Ixodidae > Rhipicephalus > Rhipicephalus sanguineus. The sequence continues at coordinate 116,734,714 of NC_051184.2, forward strand.
GCATTAGAGATAGTGTGGCTCTTTGGCATTGAGGCACTGCTGTACATCACGGCGTTTATCTACAATGTCTGCTGATAACCACATAGATTTATTTAGAGTGTTATTTCATAAAGTGCAATTTTATTGATCTGGTATTCTGTTTATTTGCTAGTGTCGAAAATAATCGCCGAAGAGGTTAATTCAGAACACTCAACTGCATGAGCCCTTATTTTTTCATTAGCGAGTGAAGTATGGAGTTCTCCTGACATGATTTTTTCCATGAGATTTGCAATGAATCGAAATATTGCTATATTTCATAAGAGCCCCATAGTAATATTCCGGTGCTTGAATGTTATTGCAATATGCTTCTTTAGTGCACTCCAGGATGTCAAATTCGCTGCTCCAGAGTGCTCCCAGATGCAAAATTATATGCTCCAAAGTGCTCCAAGATGAAAATTTTGCTGCTCCAAAGTGCTCCAAAACGGAAATTTTGCTGCTCCAAAAATTGCTCCAAATCAGAAGTCCTTGGTAGCATTACTGCGTATGCCTGAATGGGGTGCACCGCTTGAGCAAGAGCAGTTGCAGCAAAAAAACTGACATGACTTTCCAATGGGTGCCGCAAATAAACCCCTACACCAAAGTGGCTGAGTGCCATGCCTCTGTGACAGTGTGCTAAACAACCAAGAAATTTGCGTATGTGCTCGCTGCACTTTCGTGCAGAGGATTACGAGGTCAACCGCAATTTGGGCAAGGCTTGTAATGTGCCCTTCAGAGCAGGAAGCGCAGCGTCGGCTGCCAGGCAGTAAAGACGGGCAACGTTGGCCCAGGCAAACACTACGTCAGGAGGCCTTTTCAGGCAGATGATTTGAAGTGTGCTAACGCTGTGCAGACCACTAGAATGTGATTTTCTTTCAAAATGAGCATTTCTTTGGCACAAAACAAGCACTAACAGGTTTCTGGAGCGTTATTTCAGCAATAAACTTCGACTTAACATTTGCCTTTAGTGTCCCTTTCATGTAAGTACCCTATTGGAACCAGTGCAGCACCATGAGGTACGTTGCAAATGATACTGACACACGTACATGCTATCTTTTATTTCATGGGGACAGCCTTTTTCGCTTTCTTGTGATGCGCTTTATTGCTCGACGCGCTTCATCTTGCGTGCTGCTTCATGAATGACGCCAACTGTTCTAGAAACATTGCATTCCTGACGCTTTTGCTTTGTATACCTTCTAGATTGTACGCAAGCATCAGTGATAACGGTAGAATGTACTGTGATGCATGTATAAAAGCTGACAGATTTCACCGCCAATCAGTTTTTTTATGGCTGTCATTGCACTGAGTGTGTCACTTTTCTCTTTGGCCAGAAGTTCCCCCAATGAAGTATTTCATCCTTACCTGCTGGATTTCTGCTTATCTCACCGTCACAACCACGTGACAATGTGGTTTCAGTGGTAAAAGAAATTATTTGCATAAATAAATTGGTCATGAATTTCTTTTTTTTCTTAGGAAGGGTTCATATCAGGAGTCTCAAACACGTAGCCCGTGGGCCCCTCTTGCTGGCGGCCCGGTCCACACAGGCCGGTCTTCGTCCCATATTTTTTTAATGTTCTGAATAAGCGTGTTCATGAGCTACGCTAGTATGACTGGCCTAACGCATTTTTTTTTAGTGAGGCGTCCCCTGCAATTAAGTCGAACCTCGATATATCGAACGGCACGGCGATCGCGAAATAGTTCGATATATCCAGAATTCGATATAAAAAAATCACGTAAAAAACTTGTGGAAAACAACCAACGAACCAATCGTGGTGCAGTAAATACTCACTTGAAGATTCAAACAAAGTATTTATTGTGTTGGCTTAAAATACTGAAAAAGAGTAGCCTGCTTTTTGTTGGCAATGGCGTGTTTGACGACTGCGTCCTCAACATAGTCCAGGCGATCCACAAGTGAAAGGTCGGTGCCTTCAATCGCGCTGCAGTGGCGGCGCGCAAGGGCCAAAGCGGCTACGACCTCAGCTGATGTCGGGAGCGGGCAACATCAGCGCTTGCGGGATCCACCTCGGCAGCGTCTTCATTCGGCTGCTCAGCGGTAGCTTCGGCGACGATTTCTACATCCGTTAGCTCCGCCGTTGTACCAGTGCTGTCGTCACCTCCAACGAAGTCTTCGATGCACATGCTTTGCGGCTCCGCACCAACAAAGCTCTCCAGCTTGCTCCACGTTTCGGCGAGCTCGCTTTCTTCATCTGCGCATGCCAACTCAGCTTCCTCGGATTCTTCCACTGATGCTTCGTCAGTGCGTCCACCGAAGCCCGCATGCCGAAAGCAGTTGGCTATCGTCGACTGCTTGACGTTTTCCCACGACGCCTTGAGCATTTGGATGGCGCCCAAAAGATCGATCTTCAGATCTTGGCCCATCCGGAGTCTTACAAGCAAAATGTCGGTCAGCCGACGCTTGTAGATAGACTTAAATGTGCGGATAATGCCCTGGTCCAACGGTTGGAGCTTCGAAGTGGTGTTGGGCGGCAGAAATACCACTTCGATGTTGCTCAGTTGGGCATCGGTGTGGTGTGCCGTGCAGTTATCTACGATAAGGCATACCTTCCGTCCCTGACGCACCAGGTCCGAATCCCACGCCTTCAGCCTGGATTGCTTCCAGTTTTGCTGCAAAAGTCAGGGTCGTCCGTTTCTTCGCGTCTGCAGCCATCGCTACACACACCACAACGCGCGGCAGGCCTAACACACGAGCACAACAACGACCGATGCGACGGATGCCTGGCGATACTATCAAGGAGGAGCTGGTGCAACAAGTGCAGTGCGTCGTTGCTGCAAGGCCAGCAAGGCTGCGGCGTGCGTATGCCGCTACGTTCAAGTGGCGCACTCGGCGCCATCGATGTGTGCAGCAGTCGTAAACGCCCACCGCGCTACCGCTATTTTCGAGAGTTGCGGGAAAGCTCGCCGCCTGTCAACGGAGCGCGGGCGGTTTGGGGTGGCCGAGTTCGATATATCCATTATACGTCAAACTTCGTTCGAAATAAAAAATTAAAAATGCATGCGATTTCCCACGTGATATAGGAACCGTTCGATATAGGCAATAATTCGATATGTCCGTGTTCGATATATCGAGGTTTGACTGTACCATGTGTTGATACATGACCGTGAAACAACAGTTCTGTGTTTCAGAATTGGCGTCCCGATTGTGTTCAATTTAGAGATCAGTATCGATATGTCGTTGGAACTCTATCGATATCTCGTTGGAACTCTGGTGCTCAATCCCCTTCTGAAATGACCCGTATATGAGATATGGGGAATGTCTTCAGTCTAACGGCAACGTTACCTGATATTTCGTACAATCTACATCCCCCCCCCCTTGTTCCCCCTTTCCTACCTTGTTCACTGTCCCGGCCCTTGTGGGACTGAATTCCGTGACTGCTACCCACTAGCTGAAGTGAGTCCGAGACCCCTGGTGAATATGAAAAGAAAACATAACACAAAAGGGGCCTTGCAACAGTTTTTCAAGTAATCACCGGATAACCTCACTCTCAGAGTTTATTGCCTCACGAATTGACTGCCGCAAAAGTTTTTAGATTCTGTGAAGTACGAGCAAAATTACAGGGATTCATTGCTTGCTTTAAGTGCTTTTCCCCTTCTTTGGTCCCAGCAACCACACTGACTGCTACATAAGGGGATAATGGGGCAAGAAGCTACACCCGTACATAAGCGTGCAGTGCATTGTGACCTTGCGCACTTTCTTTTATTTTTTTTCTGTGAACGTTCGGCTCCATTTCAATGCTATCACGAGTGCGTTGGTGCGATTCTAGCACTACATAGCGCCAAATGGCTGTGGAAACTATGCAGCTCTTCATGCCCAAATCAGCCAATGGCCGTAAGTCAAATTGATGTCATAAGCCAAGTTGAACTTATGGCACCATTTGTCGAGAGAAGAGCGAGTGATTTCTAGCTTACTTTGAAATTTAATTGCAAGTTCCATGCCACATGCTGTGCTATAATGTTTGGCTCACATGTTCGCAGGAGCCTCGACTACCAGTCGGCAGCATTTTCTGGCAGTGTTCAAGAACTGTTGCAGGGCCCCTGTAGCAGATACATTGCCAATCTATCTTTAAAAATGTTATATTTGGCTGGTTAAATCCATGATAATTATGTTTTTGACAAGCTGTAATTCATCGTCAGCTTTTGTATAATTTCCTCTATAATTACTATCACCTTTACTGTCACAAAAATATGACAGCATGATGCTTCACGAAGAAAATCTTTGTCCATGATTAGTTTTACAAGCAGAAATGATAACCATTTCTTCCGTTGGCTTCATATGCATGTTATTCTGTGTTTTTTTTTTTTGTTTTTTTGTGCAGCATCTACTGGACATGCTGGTGCAAGTTGGGCATTCTATGAAGAGAAAGATCTTGGTTGTTTGATGGTATCAGTGACTACTGGTGATTCATCTAGGCTCAGAGTGAGAAAACAAGCAAAAAACTAAAGTTCTGAATCGGGATTGCTGTGGTGCCCGCAACTGCTGACTGCTAGTCACGGAGTGGGAGTGATACTAGGTCAATGCGCGGTGCGCACATACTTGAAGGCTGTGTAGTTTACAGCAATGTGTGCCCTCAAGTGCTCTACAAAGACTTCCTTCTATGGTGAGAATCACAAGCGAAGCCCTCTTGTGGAGAAAGTGGAACAGCAGTCAAGAAGGTTGTCCAGGGATCCTGCCAGAGTGAACTTGCGCAGAAGCCTCCTAGGGCGGACTCGTGTCTGGAAGTTATTGTACACACAAGCTGAAGCTCTGACAATCGCTCACACCCTAGACAACGACGTCCGGGTCTTCTCCTATGAGATTCCAGAGAGCGATGCCGGGAAGCGTGCTTACATTGTGACCCACCCACTTGACCTTTGGAAGGTGCTGCAGATGCGCAAGCCTTCCAATCGCTGCATGTACGAAGTGATTGCGGAGGATGCACCCTGCAAGCTCTACTTTGATCTCGAGTTTGAGCGGAACATTAATCCGGCCAGAGACGGTGTTGCCATGGTGGAGCACTTTATCGATGTCGTGTGCCGCGAGTGGGAAGATCTCTTCGGGGACCACTGCAGTCGAGAAGACGTCCTTTGGCTCGATTCCAGCACTGCGAAGAAGTTCAGCTGCCATCTGATTTTTCAGAGAATGCGCATGTTTCGGAACAATCGTGAGGCAGGTGCTTTTGTTCACCTCGTGTGTCAGAAAATGAAAGGTCCTGTGACAACGGCAGTAAAGTCTGCCTTGGCTGCTTCCAGGGCTTCTCGGACAAGCCCCTTGGTGCTCAATAAAAGCGGCAAGGAAGTGCTCTTCTGCGACGAGGCGGTCTACACACGCAATCGCAACTTCCGTCTCTTTCAGTGCACAAAACTCAACAAGAACACACCTTTGGTGCTTTCTAAGAGTGACTGCTATGTCCGCTCCTTGGGGAGATGCCCAGAAGACAAGGAAATCTTCCTGGACAGTCTTATCACGTGGCCTCATCAGCAGACTGGTGGACATCTGCTGCAACTGTCTGCAGACTGTGGTGCAGCCAAGCTTAATAATGGCTTGCCAGCATTTGTGGCTGAAAGGAAAGAGAGTGTCAAGTCAATGAGCTCACCATATCCAGATATAGACGAGTTTATTCGGGGCCTCATTGGTCCACGTGGGACTATCCGACAGGTGTCGCACTTTGTGGACACTGACACATTGGTGTACGACGTGCTAGGCTACCGGTTTTGTGAGAATATTGGCCGCGAGCACCGCAGCAATGGTATCATGTATGTGGTTGACGTGAATGTAGGCAGCTTTTACCAAAAGTGTTACGATCCTGACTGTCGAGCGGTGTCGTTTCGCTCTGTCGTTCGTCCCATCCCACCCGAGTGCCTGCCATCCTTTTGGCTCAAGCAGATCCCCGATGAAATGCTGCTATAAATGAATGTTCTTCACTATTATAATTTTATTTTATATCTTTACCACAGTTTTTTTAAGACATTCTAGATGGAATATGTGACTAGGAAGTTAGCCAGTGTTAACATTCATTGCCTTTCAAAGACTGCCTAGAAGCTTTTCATGCCTATTTATTAATTCAAGTGCCCACCATTTTTTAAGAACATAGTATATTGTAACGTAATAGAAAACTAACCATTACGCTGTATCTATATCTAAGAGTGCTTTCTTTAGAAAGTGCATAGGAATGTGTCAAACAGCTTTTGTATTTGCATAGCCTTTTCTACAAATATTGGCAGAACCGAATACTTGAAGTGATGGCAGTGTCGTGCCGGTAAAAGCAAAAGACTGTTAATTTCAGTTCAGCTTTTATTTTCGACACCAAGATACTGTATGACAAGAAAACCGCATGCCCTTCTAAAAACCAAAATTTTGACCTTAGCTACATGTAGCCTGTTACATAAATTGTCTTATTTTTCTTAGTCTCCTATTATCTCACTATCCTCCACAGAAACAGTCCGTGTTGGCGCTTATGCCGAAATCCAAGCCTTACGCGTGACAGTCTTGCTGTCATGCCTCAAAAGCACAGTGCATGTTCAGCATCCTGATTATGACAACAATTCTCGCACCACTCCATAAAAACAAATGTAGTTCTATCGATTTTCCTTTTGTGGTAATTATAACTGGCTACATGGTTGAATGCCCACTTCCAATGCAGTAAATAGTATAACCTCATTACAACAGACCATCTTAGTAAAGAGGATTTTGGTCTGTTGTAAAGGGACTATGTAAAATCCAAGTACTGTTACAACAGACTTTTATGTAAGCACGGAATGGGTCTGTTACAACCGGAGAGAATTAAGAGTCACAAACATGGTCTTATTTTCAACGGGGGACCCAAAAAAAAATGTGATTTTTGGAAAAAGGCATTTTCAGTTTCTGTAGCCCATTTTCTATCTGATTCCAAAATATATATCTTCACTAAAAACTACGTAGAAGTGCTATAAATTTTTTTGTTTTGCGTCTGCTGACTTGACGAAAATTGAAGAAATAGCAAAAAATTAAAAAATTAAGCGTTTTTCAAAATTATAGCTCGGCAACGGCGTTACTGGGCGCCACCATTTTGGGCTTGTCGTAAAGAGCATTACTCCGTGTTCAAGTTTTCCGTTTCTGCTAGCTCCTCCATTCAGTAACAAGCGTACGAAAAGCACATGTCTGAAGTTCAATTCAAGGCCTCCAATTGGCTGCTTCTGCCGTGATGCTTGCTCTGGGATTGTCGTCTGCTGCTTGTGCGTCGCGAGGTCGTGGCTGTCGAAAATTGCGCTACTTAGTGACGCGTTCGCACTCGTTCTGTGTTCACGGGTCGACAATAATTTAGAACGCTTTAGTTTGGCAGCTGCAAGCGGAAGCTCAGTCATCTGATTACGATAGCGCGCCGCACTCGTCGCATACATCGCAGACACACGTAGAACCAGTGTTGCCAGGTTTGGCAATTTTTAGCCAAACTGGGCTACACAAAAAAATTTTTGGCATCGACTTGGGCGAGTTGGTTATGTGGCTATATTTGGGCTATTGAAAATCTGCAACTTGGCTATATTTGCGCTATAGGTGGCGCTTTAACCCCTGCTTTAAGGGCCTCCAAGGGCTGTTCTTATCAAGCAGAAACGAATCACGGAGGCTACATTTTAGCTGGCTGAGCCGTCACCGCGGCTATGGGGGCTAGACATACCGCGGCTGTGCGTGTGTGCACGAAATTCGCACCCCCTCCTCTTTTCCCACCCCCTCTCCGCGCCGTTGTTTGAGCTGTTTGGGCCGGTGGCTTTGATCTTTGATGCACTTAACGTCACATCACGCTTTGCCATGCTAACGTTTGCGCCAGCAACATCGTGTCATCTTCGTCTTATATGGGTTTCAGTCATGAGACACCCAATCTCCGGGCATCGGCATGAGCCTGGGGGTAGACAGTGTTTCACAATATACTGTACTAACATGATTATATCTAGAAAAGGAGAGCAATGCAATCGAATGGGGTGATCTTCTTGTACGGTCAATGCTGTCGAAGATAGTGCTTCGCGAGCACGCGTCACCAACTGCTGATTTGGAAGGGCACTTGCTTCACCCACATGTGTGTGCTCTTGGAACTGTGTTTTTGGACGCCTTTCACAACAGCTCACGTGGGGATTCCGAAAAGGACAGCATGTTAGACCGTTGTCGAACATATATTGTGGCATGCGTTAAATCCCTCATCAAGAGACTTCCCGAGAACTTGGAGTTGTTCGAAAACTTCAAATACGTAAGCCCAAGCTATGTCCGCGACATGCCCTTTTCAAAATTTCTAAAAGTTCTATCAGCTACCAACTTAACAGGTGACAAATGTACAATTGGAATGGAGTACGGAGCTCTGCAGGCGAAGCTTCCGTCTCTTATCGTTAGTGAGAATCGGGCGGAATTTTGGCGCACCATTGAGAAAACAAAAAAACGCTGCTGGTGGAGCCTCTCCTTGCTAACCTGTCCAAAGCGGTTTTCGCCCTTCTTTGCCTGCCTGTGGCGAACGCTGCGGTAGAGCCTGTCTTTAGCTAGGTTTTCCTGACTAAGGCCGATCACAGGAATAGAATGACAACGGAAACACTCGAAATGATATTGCATGTGTGGTATGGGTGCTGTGAGAACTTCGAGCCTGATGGCCACTTCATGACCAAATTTACTGCTGCTGTAATGTACAATCAGTCAACACAGTGCAAAGGCAGGAAAGTGAAACGCTAGCTCACATGTTCGGCGAGGATCTATCGGTACTCTTTGATTACTGAAACAAAAGAGCAATGACCCGAATTAAGCAATATTACTTAAGGTGGCATCACAGGTAGTTGTACAATGCTGCTAATGTTCCCACGTTTGCCCTAATGATTATTAATAAGCAAGGAGACTCTAGGTTATATGGCAGTCAGGCGTGGTAAATATCATTGAGTAAACGTGGTTACAGAACCTTTTAGTGGAGTTATCTGTTTTCGGTTGCTGGATTTAGTTATCTTTTCTTTGCAAATTAACGTTCGGTGAATGCCTCATGGGCTGCCTGAATATTGACTTTCACCTAGTTTAACCTGAGCTGCTGAAGCAGTGCGTCGTTTATAAGCCGTTTCATACACTAGAGTGTAGACCCTCTACGAGTAAATCATAAAGTCTCAACTTGTGAGTAGGCCCTTGCGCATGCCGCAAACACGTTACGGGTCGACCGTCATGACGTCAAGATACTATTACTACGGACTGTGAAGAAAAAAAAAAAGGAATTGTCCTAGTCGGATGTATGTACATTGTACACAGAAAAAGCATTGCAAATAAAATTTGCTATTTTTGGCTACAAATAATTTGGCTGGTTTTTTTTGTCTTTTTTTTTTTTTTGCTTACATTTTGGCTGCAGTTAGTCTTGCTTTTGGCTACGCCGCCTCGTCTGACCTGGCAACACTGCGTAGAACATCGCAGACGTGCGACTGTCATAGAGTTAATATATTAACTCTATGGCGACTATTATAGCGTCGATTCGTTGGACCCGCTGTTAGAGGTTCTTCTTATCAGCACTTCAGAGCTTATGACAAAGACCACCGTGGGACAATTCTGTGTACTCGCAATCGAGTATGACGTACTTTGAAACATCGGGCACGGCGGCCACGCGCATCGCAACCGAGATTTCTACTCGATGTCGTGGCTAGGCCTAACTCCGCTCACGGTGCCGATGTACTACGAGCCAAATCCGGACTTTGCGGACAACATCGCGCTAGCAGACATGCGAAAGCGAAGAAGCCGCAATGTCTTTCGACGCAAGCAACGAATCGCATCGCCCGCTGGCTCCTCCGAACCGTGGATGGGCATTTTGCGCATCGGCAGCGGACCCCCCGGCCAAGCTCGCCGCGCAGCGACCGCTCGGAGAAGCGGTGGCAGCGGCTAGCAATTTCGCGCGTCAGCGTCCCAAAACGCAACACCAAGCACGCTTCGCGCCGATTTTTTGTCGCTACAGCTAGGCATAGGGGATCATTGACAGACCGAAGATCGGCGGCCTTTGTTCTTAAAGGGACCCTGAAACGGTTTTTTGAAGTTTTGTCAGCGTTTATAGGCAGGAACATCCCCAAATCATTCGCACCAGAAATTAAGCGACGCACCATTTACCAAGGCCGCTGCGGAATTTATATTGTCACGTGGTCGTGACGTCGACGAAGACAGCAGTCAGTACGTCCGAGATGAAACTGTTTATTTGGCCGAACTTGTGGCCGGGAAATTGAAAGTCAAACTACAACAATACACTGGTAGCGGCGAACACAGCGTATCGACCGTCGATCAACTGACAAGCGGTCAAGCGCGTCGGCTTTTATACAGGCGCTATCGAACTTTCCAGCAATACCGCTGGTGGCGGCGTTATCTCTAGACAAAGCTAGAACATTCGCGTGCGGGGCGCAATCTTAACAAACCGATCTACTACAATAGCGACGCTTCTAGAACACTACTTCGCGGACAGCGTCGAGCGTTGATAACCGTCCCTGCCGGTCAAACCCGAATACATCAAAACAAGACAAGAAGTGGGCGTGGCAATATCTATTCGCGTCGAGATCGACCTATAGGCCTATAGGTGGTAGCACCGTCACCCCGCTAGTGTGGATACTGGTTTCGTGTGGTGTGTGTAGAAGTACACGGGGCTTCTGTTTTCACATCGTGATTTTGTGTTCCGTACCCGCAGAAAGCTCTTCGTTATCGATGGTGAGGTTTTGTTCGGTGCCACAATGCCGCACATACTGCACAGAGCCAGGGATAAGCTTCCATTTCTATTCCAACGACGCGGAACGTCGCCGACTGTGGCTCGTTAGGCTTCGTAACGGCAAGACGCCTTCCAAGTACGCGATGGTGTGCAGCAAGCACTTCGACGACGGTGCATTCAAGCGTCCGCAGACGAGAAAGAATGGTGGGTAGTCAGCGACAACTTCGCTAATGTGTGCATTTATATGCTTGTTGCTGCTGTGCACTACGAGCGTGAAGACGGTCGCAGTAAGCGAACGCTCGGGGAAGCTTCCCTCTGCTTTGATTTTCCTACACTTCCGCAGAAAAATTAAGCGAGAATCAATCGAGAAAGAAGAATATAATTCATGCAATTTATTCTTTGTCATTCATGTATACCGTCTGCGCTGTGAATGCAAAGTTTGTTCGCGCTCGGCTATGAGTCTGTTTAAACGAGAGTCCCCGATCCCTTTTGTAGTTCGCGCATGTTCCATTGTGTTTACACGGCCGCGAGAACAGTTCTGTGTTCCGCAGGGCAAGTACGTGCACCGAAAAGCGGCAAGTGTGTGTGCATGATCTGGTGCATAGTAAAGAGTATCGTTTTGTGAGCCCTCACTCGCCACGTAAGCGATGAAAATGCGCGAGCGAATTTATCGCCACTGCTGATCTTGATGAATATATTTTTCTCGCTCGCTCTCTTTTTCTTAAGGGTTTTCGCGGAAGAGATTAAGGCCTGACTCACTTCCGACACTGAACTTGCCAAAGCGCAAATTTGACAGGCATAAGCTACTTCGCAAGTACACTGGTGTCCTTGAATATCTTCTCGCCACAAGTTATGACTGCGCAAGGCGATTTTTGCGATTTCCGTGTCATTCCATTTTCTGTTCTGTTTAGGGGACAATTTAAGTACCGAAGTGTCAGACGTGACTTGACAGAAATATTTCTCTGCAGTGGGACCAGGACCGTGCACAACTAAAGCTCGTCGCGTAACCTATAAACGACAGTCCCGAACTTATACACCTAACCAGAACGCGCAAGTGCACGAGAGCCTTTTTTTTAACCACGGAGCCGTTAAAAAACTATATTCAGATGAGATTTAATACTTCTCATCTTTAGGACAACGCCAAGTGCACTTTGCAATGCGCTTGAACCACAGAGCGGCACCTACAGTGATATGACTCTCGTGAACGGACGGCACGACGACCACACACAGCACTCTCGACAAGTGCACTCACTGATCTTATTACAGTACATATACAGCCGTTCAAGGCCAAATGCTTCTTTACATCGTGTTAGGCATACGTACGAGCGGTTAAAGTTGCACCAACGCAGCGGAACAAACCGCCTTTTGAGGCCCTGCATGACGTACGCGCACATGCAAACACAACGCGGCTAGCAGACGACGCATGGAGCAATCCACACTAGGCGCGCTTCAGCCAGTAGCCGCCAGGCGGCGACTCCGCTCGATCTCGCGGCCACTAGCCTCCTCCTCACCACTGCCTTCCACCCTCAACTCACAGACACCCTGACATCGCCGGCGATCGCCAGCGCTGTCGTGAGCGCACTCGACGGTTTGAGCTTCGCCCAGTCATGGCCTCAGATAATGCGCGCCGACGGGTCGCGCGCAATCTCGGAGGCCCAACAAAGACGAAGCTCGTGGAGTGGTTGATATCTGGTCCGACAGGTGCCGCCACACTACCAGCAGATCTTATTTTATTCTCCTGTACGGCGACAATCTGCAAAAGCATGCGGACAAACAAAAATAATTCGTGAACGATCACCGATAAGGGTAAACTTGGGCAATGTGGTTGTGTCTTCAGGGGTGAAGTTACAGCCACAAAACGTGGATTGTGGCGTTGAACGGATAGCGAGAGCGCGACGCTCATTGCAGCGATGAGCTGAAGGGATTCCGCTCGCTAGATGCCTCACGAACATTGCACGATGTCGCAGCCTTAAAAGTCACCAGTTGCTAGAAATTGCTAGATATGTGGTCACAACACGGCTAGGGCAATTCATTGTGTCCAAGAAAAGAAACCTCGAGATAAACACTGTCGCTCAGCTCACGTCAACACGGAGCACGTTGTAACACAGGCAGATGACGCTCGCTACCCACAGGAGGTTCAGTGACGTGGACTGGACATATCCAATCAGATCCCCCCCCAGCCGCCTGCGTGGCGTCGCGCTTCCACGACGACGCGCACTGGCAATGGGCGGTTTGAAAACGCGTTTGGCTGAGCCGCTGTGATCGGTGGCGATGCGCAGCTTTAAAGGGACACTAAAGAGCAAAACGATTTTTCTCGCATTAGTAAAGTAGTCTTCCGCGATACCAAAAACGCCACGCTTTCTGCGCGAAGACGCTTAATAAGCGAGAAAACGCGCAAAAAGAAAATACAGGTGGCGACGCCACCTTGGAGTTGCCGCACCATTTGCCGTGACGTCACATATTTTTGACGGCGCCTGCTTGGGCCTACGTAGTTCCTAATCGGTTAAATCGAAGTACATTGTCCTCTGAAGGGGCCAGAGACTTGACATAACGAGTTTGTGGAAATTTCTTTGAGCCAGTGGCGCCAAAATACGTTAAATGCTCCGAAGTCTTTTACGTCAGGAATTACAAAGTTCGGCGCGAAATTTAAAAATGAAACTTTCAACTTGGTTTTCCTCCTCTAATAATAAACCTATGGTGGTGAAATAAACTACACAAGAGTTCTCCGAGCCACTTTATCAATTTAAACCAATTCATTGTTTCTCTTTAGTGTCCCTTTAAAACCTTGTATTAAATTACACAGTTTACGCACAGAGCTTAAATCGGTCTGTAAATGATCCTTAGGAATTGCTCTACCGGCTCATTGTGTTCGTACAAAATCGTCAAAACCGTTTCAGGGTCCCTTTAAATCGGTACGTCGATATCCACGGCGCGCTGTTCCCGTCCCGAAAGTATGCTAAGCGATGTTTGAAGTCAGAAGTTATTGAATTTGGTATGTCCGTGGTAGAAAAGTCCGCCTAAAGGAGTCCTGAGCACCTTGCTGGCCTGACATTTTAGTCAATTATATCCGAATGTCCGTTGTACCAGAATCCGTTGTAAACGAAGCTCAATCAATGAAACAAATACGGAAGTCGGCATAACGCCGCAAATTGTTATGTAATATCCGAATGTTTATCCGAGTTTGTAAGAATTCCGGTATGTAATATCTGAGTTTGTAAGAATTCATCATAGAGCAGGTAGCGCAAGAAATACGGGGACACAAGCCAGGAACATAAACACGAGACGAGCGCTGACTTCAACACGAGTAGCGCTCGTCTCATATTTATGTTCCTGGCTTGTGTCCCCGTATTTTTCGCGCTACCTACTCTATGATGAAGATGCTCACCTATACACGCGATAACCTCGTCATCCAATTTGTAATGTCGAAGTTTAGCGATCAGGAGACTGTGTAACAACGTCAAAAGCACTTCTGAAATGCAGAAATATGCAGTCAACAATTTTCTTCTTGACGACTGCTGAGGCTAGCTAACGAGGAATTCTACCAATTGTGTCATACAAGAAAAAACCATGCCGGAACCCATGCTTGACTAGCATGAAGCCTTGAAGGTTATTGTTAACGAGGTGCATGAGACATGATGCTACTGGCCTATAATTCTTAACTTTGTCCCTCTGTCCACTTTTATGAATTGGCACCACACGTGCTAGTTTCTATTCACCAGGAAGAGAGAGAAGCAACTTTATTATTATTCACCAGAAACAAAGCAATGATATTAGGAATTTTGAAATAAACGACTTAAATAGAAACATAGAATGCCCGAGCAGTTTCTAAGAAATGATGCCGGGATATCATCTCGACCACTTGCTTTCGTGGGTTTCAAGCCTTGGACAGAAAAATCTACATTATTAACTAAAGTATTTGAAAGATTAGACTGAAATACTGATGAAAAATAATTAACGAAAACTTCGACCTTACTTGGATCATCATTCATAATTAGACACCGGGTTATAGGCAAATGCCTGTTTTGTTCCTTGCACTCCAATCGCGCCATTTTGATATATGAGCATGAATTAGAGGTTAAGGAAGGCTTCTATAGTGTTTTTATAGTGCCTATAAATGCCTATTTTTGGCGTGCGTGCCTAAATGCGCAGAAATGCCTATTTGCAAAATCGGCGCTTATATGAATCCTATTTATCTTCAAGTTTCGTTTCCGGGTGCACTTAGAGATTGTTATTCATGTTATCGCGAAATATTGACTGTTTGGAACTATGGGGCTCAACCTAGTCCTCCAGCTGAACCAACTCTCGGAAACAACCGCTTGCAGCAGTGGGACAGGCCGGCGAAAATTTGCTGCCCCGCTGACATGGCGCAAGCGGTTGGCGAATGCAAAAGCGCGGAGAACCGTCAGGGGAAAGGAAAGTGAAGAGCTAAAAAAAGAAAAAAAAATCTGATGTACACGCAGCTTTTGTTTTGTATGTAATTTACTTTTTAAGCTGTTCACTGTAGTAGCGTAGCCACAAATTTTTTCGGGGGGTAGGTAGGTGGGTAATAAACTTTATTTAGAGTCCAACGGTACGGCTAGTGCAGTTTTGTAAGCCCTGCGGATGATCGTGTCCAGCTTGTTGATTTCGCTGCTACTTCAATTGACGTAAGCAGCAACGTACGTGATGTGGCTTAGAGCGTACGTCTGTATTAGTCTCACTACGTTGTGCTCTCTCACTCCCTTCCTCCTGTTCGTGACTCTTCGTATCAGGTTCGTGGCGGCTGCCACTTTCTTCTGCAGTCGGGTGACCAGCTCGGAATCGGCATGGCACCGTTTTCTTCCAGCCAGAGGCCGAGGACTCGTATCTTGGACACCGTGGGTATGCGGCTCCTTCTTTTGTCGTGACGCGCACGCCCGTCTGACGGGCGTCGGCCACGTCCCTCGGGGGGCGTCGCGGTTTTCGAAGTCTGTGGAGCAGGATCTCCGACTTGTTTTGGAGCACAGACGAGCCCCGTGCCTTCGAGGTGCTTCTCGACTTCACTCGCTGCAGCCTGTCTTGCATGCTCCCAGAACTCATGCTCTCTGTGGTCCATATCGTAATGTCGTCCGCGTAGATTGTATGGTTGATGCCCTCGATCTTGTCGAGCCGCTCCGGTAGGCCAATCATGACGAGGTTGAACAGCATTGGGGAGAGCACAGAGCCTTGCGGCGTCCCTGCTATCATCCTTGTATTTGTGCCGCAGCCTGGTCATCTCTGTTCGAACTGCCGCCCTGGTACTGGCGGGGTCTAGCAGGTGCTTGAGGATCTTCCAGGTGCGTCCCGCTCTCATGTTTGCGTCCACGGTATTGCAAAGCTGTTCCCATCCCTGCTCGCATAAGCGGGAACAGTGTGTCTCGATTGCGCGGCTGACTTTGGCGATCTTTTTCCCTAGCTTTTTATTGAACTTCTGCCTGCTAACTGTTCGCTGCATTGACTTTTTGGCTAGGACGAGGTGCGCCAGACGGCTGTCCGCTCTGGTTGGGTCGGGGGCTTCAGTTTCCTCGCCACCCGGAGCTTCCTCTTCCTGCCAGTCCGTCCATTCGATTTCTTTGGTGGCTTTCTCCATGTCTGCTAGGATTTCCCTGCACCACAACCCGATATCCTTGATAGGGCCTTCTTTTTCCTGGTCCCTGATTTTGCGGAATTTGTCCCAATCGACAATTCTGTTCAACCATACTTTATGTATGTTCGTGCATGCGTTTGCATATGTGCGTGTATACATACACATGCAAAACTAAAAAGTTTCAGGGAGAAGGAGGGGAGGGGGTTCAACCCCCCCCCCCCCCCGAACCAACGTTACTAGAACAAACTCAGTTTAAAAGCTCCGCCGGAGAGGCGGTCCGCGTGGCGGTCGTGAGAACTAGTGGCGCTGCAGTCACGTCTAGCTCCCGCCCCGCGGCTGGCGCTTGTTGTGATCGGCGCCGCCGATCGCGATGTACGAGCGCACGTGGGTTACAGCGTCGTCTGCACTTTGTTAGCTCGTCATTTTTGCGACTGTTCTTGTCCAGGCTTAGCGTCTTGTACGAAGACACATGCCTGATGTACGAAGCGTATAGAGGGCGAACAGATTCACAGTGCGGTATGCCGACTTGCTTTGCGCCGGGCTGCAAGAGCGGCCACCGCAACGACGACTCCGCTTCACGACACTTCTTCGGACCTCCAAAAGACCCTACGCCATTCAAGCTTTGCATCGCAAGATAGAAAGCTTACTGCGAAATGCAAGATCTGTGACGTTCATTTTGAGAGTGACGACATGTAAAGCACTATCGTCCGTGTCGTTGCGGGACAGAAGTTTTTATCCAGTGTGGAAGTGGGAACTCGTGCCAGGTGCCGTGCCGCGCTTGTTTCCAGCTCTTCCACCCCACATTTCAAAGCCAAAATGTTCGGGGTTTAGGCGCAAATCCCCCCCCCCCCCCCCCCCCAAAACGCACGGCGTCCCGCGAAAGCCCAGTGCCCAATTGGAGGAGCCGCCAGAAATAGAACAGCAAACGAAAGGCAGGCGATTACTTATATACGCTACCGAGACTGAGAGTTGCAATCACAATGACATCGATCAGTTGTCAGCTGTCGCTATGCCTTCAAAGCAGTGGATTTTCGAGAGATTTTACGACGAGGTATTGAACAAGATGTGCGGAACATTTTACACTCGCCGGCTCGGGAACGGGCTGCTCAGCGCAAAAATTTGACACGGTACACATAGAAAAGACGAGGACCAGCGCTGGTCCTCGCCTTTTCTATGTGTACCGTGTCAAATGTTTTGCGATGAGCAGTTTAATAATGGAATACCAACTAGCCCAATCCCACACTTTGCTTCGGGAACGGAGACTTACTTGTGCAAAAAATAATTGTAGTTGACGAGCAGTTTAACTGCGTAGTGAACGGCTACAGCACGAAACGCAAACGGCTGTCGTACAGTGTAAGAAGTGCTGCGGGCATGGAACATCTGCTCGGTGAAGTTGAAAAACTGAAGTGAATACTGACGACTCTTCTAGCGACAGAGTAGGCGCGAATAACTGCTCGGTGCTCACATCACGGCCGATCTGTTCGAATTGTTTAAAGGCACCGTAGCAGGATGCGACGTAGAAAGATGAGACACCGAAAATACACTGTCCGCTGAAAATATTGCGCAGAGACGACATCTATTCGATGTAATCGCACACTGAGATTTCTTTACTGAGTTCTCGTAAAATTTCCGATTTGGGTCAGTATCCCTTTAACCGTCGCGAAAACGTGTCTTGTAAACATTGCAAAGCATTGGTGATGTTTTTCGAGGAAGTTGTTTTTTTCAATAAATTGTAGAAACATGAGTACTGTTTTTCTAGAACGTTTTTGTATCTCGAGTAAGTACGCTTCTTTGTACATGCTTTTACGAACGTGTTGGGTTGTTCTTGGTCTAGATAAGACGGCAGCGGCTAAAATTGTGGTGGTAGTTATACAAATTACGCTGAAAACCCTCATTCACTTAGAAACTCCTATGCTTGGAAGTTGGAAGTTACGCGCAATGTAGACAGCTCAAATATTGTCACAGGGTCGTGACGTCGACGAAGGCAGCAGTCAGCAGGTCCGAGATGAAACTCTTTATTTGGCCGAACTTGTGGCCGGGAAACTGAAAGTCAAACTACAGCAATACACTGATAGCGGCGAACAGAGCGTCGACCGTCGATCAACTGACAAGCGGTCAAGCGCGTCAGCTTTTATACAGGCGCTATCGAACTTTCCAGCGATATCGCTGGTGGCGGCGTTATCTCTCGACAAAGCTGGAACATTCGCGTGCAGCGCGCAATCTTACCAAAACGATCTACTACAATCGCGAAGCTTCTCGAACACTGCTTCGCGGACAGCCTCGAGCGTTGATAAGCGTCCTTGCTGGTCAAACCCGAATACAGCAAAATAAAACAAGAAGTCGGCGTGGCAATATAGACCGAACATCGATTCTTAGCCAATCAATGAACAACGCACGCGGGCCAATGCATACAGACGACCTTATGCACATCCACCTAAGTAACCACCTAACTAGTACAATAATAAAGTTGCCGCGCAGTTGCCGCGAGCAACTGCGCGGCGGACCGCAGCGTTATGCCGTGGCAGCAGACGACGCGCCGATAGTGGCGCAAGACGGAACTGCAGCGCCGCTAGTTCTCGCGACCGCCGTTCGGACCACCCTCCTCCGCTGGCGGAGATACGGAGCTTTGAAACTGAGTTTGTTCTAGTAACGTTGCCCCGAACTAACCCCCCCCCCCCCCCCCCCCCGCCTGGGGGCGCCAGTGGTTCACTGCCAGATAAGAAATTGGCTCTAAGTGATTCTCAGTTGGAGGAATCCCTCCCTTCAGGTCTTTTAGCGACCTGTCTATCTCATCCTGATCTGCCCTTCTCAGTCATGCCGAAAAGACACCCAGGAGTGTGTTGATCAACTGACAGTGGACACGTGACTCACAATGCAGAACACGCGGGAGACCGCGTTCCGCTGGATGAAATAGCGCACCTGCGCTTTTTCATCCAGCAGCCGCGGTTCTGCGGACCGTACGGGACAAAGCACAATAGCACGGCTATGTTCTGTTCTGTTCTGTTCTGTTCTAACTGTTTTGCTGTGGAGAGGTTGAGGTCCATATTGCCTCGGCTACTCCTTGGTTGGCGCCTTTGTGCCATCTTAAGCAATAACATTTTTGTTTTCCTGTCGAGAGGTCGCGTACGTCTTCGTTTGAAATTATTTGCATTTATCTGAAAATTTATTGTGCCTATATTTGCGCTATTGGAGGCCTAAAACGTTGTTTTGCCTGCCTATTTCTGGCGCCAAAAACGAGCTTTCTTGATACCTAAAAATCCGGCCTCTATTCATAATTATGTTGGATCAGTGCAAGGGTGGAACAGAAGTGTCATCCTTACCGTTTGTTTTACCGTATTTCCAAAATTCCTTAGGATCGCCCACCAACTTCCGGTTCAAGTTAGCGAAGTATGTGCGTTTGGCTGATCCAGTGAGCTCTCTAAAGCTGCATTTTAACTCAACTAGCTGTATGTAGCGACTATCCGATTTCTCAGTTCTGCTGAGACGATAGATTCTTCTAATTTTCCGTAATTAATCATAAAAAAATTAATAAAAAGGGAATATTAGGTAATATATCAAATAAATACTCCAATTTCTATGCGATTTTGTTCGTAGACCAGACTGCCGTGTTAACCTGATCAAAAAATTTTCGAATAAATTTCTTAGATTTTAACGCATTTTTATTTACTTTACGAATAGTTGTTGAAGTCTCGATTAAAATGGTGTACGTTTAGTAGCTGGGATGAAATTACACACCGCATTAAAAGTATCTCTGTGGCAATACCCCAAACCGGCGGTACTGAAGCTTAGTACAATTTCTGCAGTTAATTGTAAGCCTATCTTTGAAAGCGGATTAATGAGAAGTTGTTTCCTGATAATTGAATATCTGCGACATGAAAAAAATAATGTTCAATATTTTCTATTTCTTCGCAGAATTGACAGAGGGGCGTCAGACCAACCCTGCGTGTAAATATAGGTTTAATGGGGGGACACGGCATCGAAATCTGGAGATTGTAACTTCTGATTGTCGAGATTGACTCCTTTGATACTTCCATGGGAATTTTAGGTGCTGATATTCTGTCCGCGTTGTTATTGTTTCCATCCAATCTGTGCGAATCGCTAGTTTTCTATTGGAGTATCCAGCAATGCTCGCGCAAAGGAATCGGCCATTTCATTTAATTTTAACCTACAGTGACCAGGAACCCACAACATTTTAGGTACTTAATCTGAGGCGGAACTAACGAGCGTAACGTCTCTAGGGCTCGTGATTTATGTGAAGCTGTAAGAGCTGTGCATACAGAAAGGGAATCTTAGTATGAGCCTACCAGGAGCCCCACTTATTCGTCTTTCTGTGGATAAGCGAGGTACCCGCTACACATCTGTAAGGTATTATGTGCACTTTGTTGATGCTGCATGTAGCTGATGACAATGAAGACTTATGGCTGAGCATTTTGCAGTGGGTGGCAAGCATTAAACCACACACTCGATCGTTGCATAATTAGGATTGTTTGATGACTGGTTGTTATTTCTCTTCTGCCACGGCTATATTACACATGTTAACGCGATTCCTTGCCCGACATGACGCCTGGATAGGGTGTTTTTGCAAATGAGTTTCAAGTACCAGCTTGGCTCTGTGGTAGAACACTCGACTGCCACGGAGAGGGCCTGGGTTCAAATCTAATTCGATCATTTTTTTCATGTCTATCGGTTATGCCACCGACGGCGACGCTGCTCAACGCAGGAACGGGCACAATGATCCTTCGTCCATGTCAAATTGGATTCAGGCAGGGATGTTCAATATGGCAAGCGCATATCGACCTCAAAAGTCGGATACACCTGGCGCGGCGACAAGGACAGTATGCAGCTTTAGTTACTCTGGACATTACAAAAGCGTACGATAGTGTTGAACACAGCGTATTAATTAGTCGTCTGAGAGAAATCAACTTCCCACATTTATTTAGAAGCGTGGATCACGGCATTTCTAGGTAATAGGAAATTTTATTGTTCTCAGAACGGAGTTTCATCAACTAATTATAAACAGGCAAAAGGAGTACCCCAAAGGGCTGTTCTGTCACCGGTCTTATTCAATATTTTATTAAGCTCGATTCCATGTAACGACAACGTACACACGTACGTCTATGCGGATGACATAGCGTTCTTTTCATCAGCTAATGACATTCACGCGCTCTATCAAAACCTGCAAATGTACTTATCTGAAATAGAACATTGGCTTGACGCTATTCATCTTTCTCTAAACGTGAACAAGTGTGCGGTACTAGTATTCCTATAAAAGACCCAGTGCATTTATCTCTATCATACAAACTTGACATCATTCCACAAGTTCAAAATATCAAATATTTGGGAGTGATATATGACAGCTCTCTCTTATGGCGAAACCACATAGAATATATCGCAGCGAAGGGTGTTCGGGCAGTTGGTATCCTAAGGAGAATAAGCAACAGGAGATCAGGATTGCGTAGAGCCACATTATTATCAATATACCGCATGTATGTACGACCGGTTCTAGAATTTGGGAGTGTTTTATACTCCGGGGCACCTGCCTATAAGCTTCGTCCCCTTGTTCTTCTGGAAAAGCAAGCACTGCGTATGTGCTTAGGGCTACCTAAATTTGTAGCGAATAATGTTTTGTATATGGAAGCTAGAATTCCCTCACTTGTCACTAGATTCAGAATATTGGCTGTACAAACATATTTGAGGGCATTTGAATCCCCTTTAAGGCGTAACCAAATAGTTTTCATTGCGCAACCTGGTCTATTTTTTTATTGTTATTGGCCTAGATTTCACACACCTCAAGTAAAATTTGTACAATCTCTCCTCGATCCACTGTCCGTCCAAATAAGGGAGGTTATTCCGATTAGTAATGCGACGAATTCTCTTCAAATCTACTTTGATGACGTTTTCCCTAACAATGCAAAACACCTACCGAGAAACATGTTAAGAGCTACCCTACAGGACTACCTGGTCAGAATTCAAGCAAACGTAGTCATTGCGACGAACGCGTCGCAGAGAGAGGAAAAGTGTGGCATCGGTATATACTGCCCTGTTCTCGACTGGTCCTTTTCGCTCCGCATTCCAGATTACGCACCCATCTTTATTGCAGAATTTTTAGCGATAGTCTTGGCCCTTCGTAAACTGGCGACATCAATAAATTCCGCGGTAATAATAACGGACTCTTTATCAGTGTGCAGTGCGCTCACGGCATCCGGTGATATGAAAACATTGAAAGAGTTCAAATCCCTAACACCTGAGCACTTACCGTACGTTCGTTTAGTATGGGTACCTGGGCATAAAGGTCTGTTTCTAAATGAAACAACTGATACATTAGCGAAAGCGGCGTTAGACGGACCAGCTATTATTATTACCCCTACATCAGCTTTTATAGTAGCGGCTAGATTTCGGAGGCAAATGATGATGCAAGAATTCAGTATATCAGCTCTAAGAAATTCCCCGGACTTTAATCATCTAATGACAGCCTGGAAAAGTTCAACATGTCATAACAGAGATCTGGAAGTTATAATTACGAAGTTGCGTTGCTGAATTCCATCATTAAATTTTTATTTATATAGAGCCGGTTTGGCACCATCACCCCTTTGTTCTTATTGTAGGGAAGAGGAAACAATAGAACACTTTCTGATCTCATGTCAGAAGTTTTCTACATTACGAAAGACATCTCTAGAAACGCCGTTACGCATCATGGCATTAGAGTTGAGAACCTCAAATTTACTATCTCTAGGCGCACTTACCCTTGGGCACAGCAGCGGGAAAGTATGCGAGGCATGCAAGATTTCATGGAACAGTCAAAGAGATTTAAACAATAACCACAGTTCAAAAGTTCCATAGTTAACCAGAAGCAAAGTACAGCAAGATTCGTTTCTATTTTTATGTATTTCTTATTTGATGAAAATTAATTCCACCCACCTTTTTCCTTTTTTTAAAATTATTATTCTCACAAAATTAACTTGTAAAAAATCTTTTTGTTAAACAAAATAGAAAATTATTCTCATTACCAGTTTTTAAATAATTTTTTCTAAGCTACTCGATTCTTGGCCAATCCCCCTGACTGGGTGTGAGCCAACTGTACAGGATCTACATCTACTAAGAGCGCGCTTTAGAAGAAACACAAAAATTCTTGTCGAAACGAATTTCTTGGCGAGGCGGGATTCGAACCCGCTTTCCCACGATCCGAAGGCAAGCATCGTAAGCACTCGGCTATCCAGGCACGCTAGCAGAGCATAGCATAGCCTTGTTTATATAGCAATCAAGGGGGTGGGAAAGGAAAGTGAGGGTGATGGACGACATCCGCGAAAAGGCTTGGCCGCACTAGCGAACGTGAACCGGCGTCAGCAGCGAGGGAGGGCACGGCGCCGTCCGTGCTGGGCAATATTGTTCTCTGCCTTCCTCCTCTTTGTCTTCCTTCGTTTTTTTTATTGCGATAGCAATTATATGGACAGTCTCGGCTGATTTTTACCGTCCGCCGCCGTCATGCTGCGTATATGTATAAGTACGTATATATACGTCAATATCCCAAAGAAAAATAATTCAGAAAAATGCTTCCGAAGCGCGGAATCGAACCAGCGACCTCTGAAATTCGCAGCGCGGTGCGCTAAGCACTACTCCACAAAGCGTACATCCCTCTGGCAGCTAACGGCGAGCGTTATATACACACCCTTTACCGTTCGCGGTCCTCCGAGACGGAGGCGCTTATAAGCGTTTCTTCATTACCAGCGAGATGGCGCTAGGAGCGCGCGGGCGCACTTAAAGGCGTCGGCCAGCTCTCTCGCTTCTTCTTATATTTGCGCAGCGAGAACCTTGCCCTTCCGCTGTCTGCTCTCGCGGGCGCTCGAACAAACTACCGCAGTGTTCATAATTCTCAGCAGATGGAGCTACGTGGTAGCTCTCACTAGAGTGCCTCGATGCGCGCGCCCCCGCTTAGAGTGGTGTCAGCTTTTGAAAGGGCAGGTGCCGCCTCCGCGGCCTTGGCGGCAGCGTGGCCGCCATTTTGAATCCCCCGCCTGGTCACTTGTGCGTGGCGCGCGTGCTCTTTTTAGGTCGGTGCTCGTTTCCCTCCAGTTTTATGCGCTCGCTACCGTCACCATGGCCGAGTGTTGCGTGCCGCAGTGCAGCAATCATTCCAGAAACGCTGGGAGCTGTATCGTTTTAGAAGATACGAGGTTTCTTTGGACAGCAAAAATCAAACGTGACAAGCGGCATCCGAAGAACACATTATGCACTTGCAGCGTAAGTTTCCGGCCGGTATTTCGAATGCACATGCAAGGGTAACCTGCCGGTGTTAACCTTGCGTAATATATGGACACATTGATATCAGCTACATGCTTAAAATGCTTTGGTTCACGTGTGCATGAATCCTGCATTTTTCTTCCCAAACATTCTTTACTGCACTTGGTTGGTCCTGTATCTGCCTTTGATTTTGCTTTCGCTACTTTTGTGATTTGAAATGTATCATGGAATATATTGTGCGTGTTTGTCTGCAGATCAGATCCTTCTTTTTTCCTAATAATAATTATTTGTGAGAATTTACGTCCCAAGAACCCCGATATGATTATGAGAGGCGCCGTATATAGTAAAAGGCTCCCGAAATTTTGACCGTCTGTTGTTCTTTAACGTGCACCTAAATCTAAGTACGCCGGCCTCTGTCACTTCACCTCCATCGAAATGGGGCCGCTGCGGCCGGGATTCGATCCCGCAACCTTCGGGTCACCAGTCAAGCACCATAGTAAAAACCACGGCGGTTCTTGTTTTTTATATTCCTTTCCGTGTTTCAAGTACGCCTTCTGTGCTGGTCTGATTCCCATGTATGTATGTGTCCAGTTAAATGATTCTTGTCCTTCCCTGTTTCTGTGTTTCAAGGTTGCATTTTCGTCCTGTCTTAAATAATTACGCAGTTTCTGTTTTTTTAATCATTTATGATCACTGTGAATCGACTAGTGGCAGTTGTGTTTTATTGTGTGATTTGCGTTTTATTTCTGTAATTGCTTCTGTCAGCGCAGCATTAATGCGCACAAATAAATGGCCTGTACACTGGATATTAACGCGCGCGCGCGCGCGCGCGCGCACACACACACACACACACACACACACACACACACACACACACACACACACACACACACACACACACACACACACGCACACACACACACACACACGCACGCACGCACGCACACACACACACACACACACACACACACACACACACAGTATCTTATTTCTTTCAGCAAGCATAATTTATTTATTAATAATGTAAGCCCTGAAGGCTCATACAGGAATGCGCATACAAACAGTTCTCGCGAAACGTCTATACAAAGAAGACGCATGAAAACAACAAGACGGGGAAGCATTGTGTACAGTAGACACGCTATGTCAGTAAAAAATACGAGAAACAAAGTCAAGTTGTACAGTGAGTACGTCATGGAAAACCAGTTAACGAAATAAAAACTCACAGGCTCCCTTATGCGTACGCTTAAGACGGCTCGAAAGCGAAAGCCATCTTCTTCTCAGTTTTTTTGCGCACAAAGCGCGGTTTTGCATTGCCTCCAAGATCGGAGGCACCTCACCTGGTTTTGCACTGCCTCCGTGATCTGCCCACTTTTGACCAAGCTACGATGTCATGTGATAACGGCATCATATGACGTCACGCCAAAATTTGTGAAGCCATGATGACGTCTATGGTGACGTCATCACGTGACGATTTTTTCGTCCCTCGTCCTCAACGTCGTGGTATGCTGACGCCGTAGACGCTGGACGCCGACGGTCAAATTTCGCGTTTGATGAGGCATTTAAGGCTTTCGCTTTAAAAATACGTCCGCCACGGTGGTATGGTGGTGACGGAGCTCGGCTGCTGACCCGAAAGTCACGGGTTCGATCCCGGCCGCAGTGGTCGAATTTAGGTCGAGGCGAAATGCTAGAGGCCCGTGTACTGTGCGATGTCAGTGCAGGTTAAAGAACACCAGATGGTCAAAATTCATGGAGCTCTCCACTACGGTGTGCCTCATAATCATATCATGGTTCTGGCAAGTAAAACCCCAGATATTATTATTAATAAAAGAGACAAATAACCGACGCCGTGCATCTGCCGCACAAAGTGTAAAACAGTATTGGAAACACTCAATATTATGTGCATGCAATTGGGCATGCGAGAAAACCTGCAGATACAGAAAAAGAAACTGCAGATACAAAAAGAAGGAAAAACGCACTGATACTGCGCGCATGCAAAGTTTTACGGCATACTACTCAACAACGTATTCATCGTTTTGATAAGGACTCAAGGTGCAACTCGAGTGCCGATACAGTAGCGGCTACAGATTGTGAGCAAGAAACAATAATGATAAAGAAGCTTTCGTTTCATTTTAGCAGGATAATCGCACCATACTTCCCCTCGGCCCTTTATTCTGTGTATAATATGTATGCTGCCATTTATAATAAACGAGTAAATTGTTTGCAAACTTAGCAAAATGAGCCACCTTAATCGCGCTTAGGTAGCTTCGCAACACTAAATTGTGTGTGTTCAGATACATATACTGCTACTGCTGCTGCTGCTGACATGTATACAAATACTTTAAACGATTGTTTGTGTATTTGGAATGCACAGCTTACGAGAAAATTAAATGAGGCTTTAGACTTTGTCGTTTCCGACGTAAGGAAGAGGATTGGTTTTCAACATAACGGAGTCTACGTCTACCTCTAGCGCATAACACATGCACAGGCCGTCAGCTTACATGAATTACATGCTTCCTTAATAAACATTTAGGCAAAAACAGCAATAAAAGCTGCCGAAGCCTCAAAAAAGAAAAGAAAAAGAGAAAGCTCACTAGCGTGCACTTATTTCGGGACGTATCCGCGCACCGCAAGCGCTTTGTGTAGCGCGTTTCGCATGCTGCCGAGCGGCGGCGGGATTCGCAATGGCGGCCGTCGTAGCAGACGACGCGCCTGTCCTCACCCTCAGCGGAGCGCGCGGGCATCAAGGCACCCTAGCTCTCACCGCGCGTCGCGTGCGTGTAGCTGAAAGCGTTTCAGATGTCGTGCACGTAACGTACGTGTACTTTTCACGTTTGCGTATGAGAAGTCCCTACGTACGTGAAATTAAAACTGTCTAGTAGCTGCCGGGTAGTGATGGACGCACGGTAGTCGCAGCGCGTCCATAACGGGCCGCTTTTCTTGCTATCGCGTTCATTGCTTCGCCCTTGCGGCGAAACAGTGACTTTTTTATTATTATTGTAAAAACCGCACTACGGAGGGCTCACGGGTAGTCTGGGCCGTAATCACGCTATGGCAGAACTGCGAGGTACCGTACCACGTACGTCCGCGCAGTGCCCTGGACCCTAACACCGACCTAGGCGTAGAAGAGCGAGGGCCTGCTTGTCGCACCCTCTGTTAAGTGTAGATTACACTTTTGCCTCCTTTGACTACCTTATGAAATTGTGAATACAGTTTCTTCATCTTCATTCAACGTCTCCTGTTGGATACTCCCACCCCCCTCCCCCGCCGAGCTACATCATCAGGGACCGCGTCCCTCAACTTCACGGGAGGAAAGGGACCTTTACTGTATCCATTCCGGCGTTCTGCCATATGTTCTATGTCTTTCTCATGACATGACTTGCCAAGGTATATTTTTGCCCCTTTTAAAGGTATCCACTAAGATACCCTGTTTGCTCTCTGATACGCCCTGCGGTCTTCCTATCTCTTAGGGTTAGCCTATCATTTTCGTTGCATTGGGCGTTAGGTACTCCTTAGTTTTTTTTTACAGGTTATCTGTTATTCTCCAGGCTTCTGCCACATATGTCAGAACGGGAAAAATAGAATATTGATACACTTTCCGCTTTGGTGACAGTGGTAAGTTACCGGTCAAGAGTTGAGAATGCCTGCCGTATGCGCACTATAGGCCATATTTATTCTTCAGTGGATTTCATTTACATGAGTAGCCCCGCCACGGTGGTGTAGTGGTCAGGGGCGTAGCCAAGGGGGGGGGGGGTTGGGGGGTTCAACCCCCCCCCCGAAAATTTTCAATTTTGCTAGCGTATATATACACGCACACATACAAACGCACGCACGAACATGCATAAAGCATGGTTGAACCCCCCCGAAAAAAATTTCTGGCTGCGCCCCTGGTAGCGGTTATGGCGCTCGACTGCTGACCCGAAGGTCGCGGCATCGAACCCCGGCCGCAGCGGCTGCATTTTCGATGGAGGCGAAAATGTTTGAGGCCCGTGTACTTAGATTTAGGTGCACGTTAAAGAACCCCAGGTGGTCGAAATTTCCGGAGCCCTCCACTACGGCGTCTCTCGTAATCATATCGTGGTTTTGGGACCTTAAACCCCAGATATTATTACTATTACTTTACATGAGTAGTCTGCCCAGGTAAAATACGGGCCGAGATAGACGTATTCTTGTATGATTCAAGGGTCCAATTTTTTATCACGATCACATGAAAATAACAAAAGAAACGCGCATGGCGATATCAACCACACTCGGTGGATCAGAAGACGGAGAGCTTTATGAGCGGCTTGCTTCGGTGGTCTTTCCTTCCGCTGTCCTGCATGCAAACCACGCCGAACACTGCACGTGAGAAGGTTGTCGGTCTCTTGTTCGACAGCGAGAGCGACTGTTTGTACAACGGTTTTGAGAGCTAATGAACTCAAACGCATATTCATTCTTTGGCTGCTATGCATTTTTCAACTTTTTTTTTACAGCACAACGAAAGTAAGTCCACCTCATATTTCCACTCCATTTTCTCTTGATTTTAGGTGGGCTGTTCCTCGGCCTTTTACGGTAGTGTGCTGAGTTCGTACCTTTCGCATTGCTATATTTTCCAACAGATAAAAGACAGATTAAATTGCAGTATCAGATCTACATCACTTGTCAACACAATATAGTTGTGCTCAGCGATGTCTGTGACTCGCTATCCACCTACTTGACTTAGCTGTAAGCTATGGCCGGATAATAGCGATTTTTAATTGGCATATTGATCTAAATTCTATGCACAATTCAAGTGACCATACAGTATAACGTTTTGTCAAAATCGCTTCAGTTTAAAACGCTGTGAACAGCAAGACGATCGGTCGAATAGTTCATCGGCACTGAATTTACAATGCAAATCTAGGGAAGACGGAGCTAACGAAACTAAAAGCAGTGCACAGCAAGTTCTTAGTCGTCGCTTAGTGAAGAATCCTGACGGGGCCGGCTTCCACTTGCAGTGACCATATCAACGTCAGTCTCCACAACAATGTGGTCACCCGGAATGTTCTCAAAGGATGAGCCGTAGGAGCAACTCGAGGTCAGGCCCAATTCATTGTCCGGCATGAGGTTGGCGGATGGTGCCAGCACCTGTCCCATTCGAGAGTTTTCTGCGTGTGCGAAGTAAGAATGTCACCGAATAGATTTTGGAGAACTACACATTTCTTATAAGCACTACTCTCTCAAAGCTTTAGTTTACTGGCAGGTTGATTATTAAGCAACGACCAAACAACACTTTTGCTTCTAAGCATGTTACAGCTCAGCAATTTATGAATTGCGAAAATCTGTAAGCCCGTTTTCAAGCAAGCTTTTGAACAGCGGAACTCTTTAAGCTTGAGCTTGGTCCCACGGTGTTCGCAAGACTCCGTCGAGCGATGACTTCACCAGGCGTCGCTCAGGAACACGTTGGAGGAAAGAAAGGATGAGAGGAGAAGAAAAAAATAAATAAAACAAAATAAAATTTTTCGATGAGGCGGCATTCGAACCCGGGTACCTACGGTCTGAAGGTGAGCGTCGTAACCGCTCGGCTATCCAGGCACGCTAGTAGAACGAGCGTTTATGGGAACCATATGACTGCGTTGCTATGGGAGAGAGAAAGAGAAATAGACAGACAGAGCAAGAAATAAAATGAAAGGGAGAGAAACAAAGAGAGAGAAAAAATATATAGAGAGCCTCAACTTGACTTTCCTAGGCTCATCTTGACTTTCCTGGGCTTAACTGCCCCTCTCGATGCTCATGTGGCGATATCTAGGCTTAACTGGCTATATATAGGCTGGGCTTGGATGGCATGCTGAGGAAAGCCGTCGAGCTCCGCTGTTCCGTCAGGCTTGGCACCGCCATTGCGAAGGTGCCCTACTTTTTTTCTAACCAAACCCACTTCCAGACCACTTTTCTCGCTCTTTATGCTTTTCCCTCTCCCCATTTCAGTGAAAGTGTGTCCAACCAATGACGGCTTCGCCGCTCACCGTGTGTAGGCGGGTAAATATAGGAGGTGTGCAGGGTTGCCACTGACTTTCGAGTAAATGTCGCCAAACGACGAGCAAAAAGTCGCCAAAAGTCGCCATTTTTTTTACAAATTTCGCCAAAAAAGTCGCCATTCTAGATATGTGTGGCAAACCTAGTAATAAAAATTTCCACTCACGTATAGCCCCGTAGAATACAGTACCATCCAAGACCCTGAAATTATATTGACGTTTCTCGATGCCAGTCGTATCGCCCGCTTCACCATGTGAGTGCATAGTGCTGCTTTTCCGACTAGCCGCAAGATGTGCGTGGTGGCGCGTGGGTGAATGAATGAAACGCTCATGATATCATTCCATCTCTGTCTGTTCGTTTCAAAGGTAAAAGTGTGGTAAACCCTGGGCGAAAACCATGAAAGCGTTCTTTGTAGACAGCTTTACGTACCCTTATATAAATAAAAGGATTAAAAGGTTTATTGAAGGTAACACGACAGAATTCTTACAGCAGTCTTACACCTTTTCATTGTGAACTAATATGATACCGGACGCCACCGACCCTTTCTTATAGTCGCCTATATCTACACGCGTCAATCCGACGCGTTATTAATGATCAGGTTGACAATGTAAACTGTTATATAGCAATTGTTTTCATTGCACATGCTCACCGAGAACAGTGGAAAATGCCTCAATAAATATTCTTTATTGCACAAATAGCCGTGTACCCACCTCTCTTCGCTATTCCAAAGCAGTCTTTGCGAGCTGAATTGGGGGTACTGCAACAGTGAATAAGTCGCCAAGCGATTCAGAACATTTGGAGCTTTGGCGGAACAATTGGTCGGAACACGTGGCCAACCCATCGTCTAGCCCCTTCAGAAGCGAAACTTTAGAGAAGCTTAAAACACCTAAAGCCATAAACTTATAGACACTGCCGCCTCGCGGTTTTCAAGGCAGTTCGCTGACTTACATTTTGCTAAAATGTCGCCGGGGGACGTTCCAGTAACTCCTGCATCTAGACGAATTGAGGAGATGCACAGGAGTTACAGGACGGACAAACCGAATGACGCGTAATGTGCACATTTTACTCGTGGGTTTAAAACCAGGAAAAATACAGAGAATGTTGCCGCTCATTCATTGGGAAGACACTAATCTTAGGATGCATAACTCAGTGGAGACCTAAGCCGAAAATCGCCAAAAATTCGCCAAGTCGCCATTCATAATTTTAGGTCCCCACGGGTCTCTCAAATTCGCCAATTTGGCGAAAAGTAGCCACCATTGGCAACCCTGGAGGTGTGACGAGATAGTAATTTTTGAAAAGCTTTTGTGGAGTTTGCATACATTGTAATAATGTTCTTTTAGCCTTTCATTAAGGTAGTAGCCCTTCTGGCGTATACCTCTCTCGACATGATAATGGAGAGAGGTGCATCGGTGCTTTGGTTTCGGTTTCGCAGTTGAATTTAGTTAAATTTGATTACGCCACAGTAATTCCTAGAGACCGCTTCGCATGAAGACCTTCAATTCTCCTATTTGGCATACGTGCCTAACTCCACTAACTAAAAAGTTGATTATTTCAATTTTTTAAATTACTGTCCCAAATGATATCATTAACCATCTTA
This sequence comes from Rhipicephalus sanguineus, assembly GCF_013339695.2. Taxonomy (NCBI): domain Eukaryota; kingdom Metazoa; phylum Arthropoda; class Arachnida; order Ixodida; family Ixodidae; genus Rhipicephalus; species Rhipicephalus sanguineus. The sequence goes on from NC_051184.2 coordinate 116,766,797, forward strand.
AGATGCCTGCGACTACAGAAGAAGTAATTGTGAAGGCATCGAACAAATGTCGCATTTGCCTGATTTTTCAGAATTTCTACGCATTTCTTGAAACACCCGGTATACACAATCAGCTCAGTGTGGCTTCGATAAATATAAATCGACTGAACTTGGTTTCCTTTTTGAGAAAGACTTTATATTAGAGGGCTCTAACAGTAAAGAAATTGGCATTCAGCTGATTCTCAATGCTTCTGCGAAGTACCTTGCTTTGTCAGCCACATGTTTTGTTTAATAAGTGAGAATTTAAGGTAAGTCATAGCAGGTTTCTTATACTCATGGCATTTACAACGCCAAACTGAGACTGTGACAGTTTACAGATGGAATGCTGAGATGAAGAACAGGTTAAATGCGGCTGTACTTTTTAAATTTGACGGTAATATTTTCATAATGTTATTAAACACTGCTGTGTTGTCGTGGTATAGGACGGCCCAGCATGCACAATCTGTTTTTGCAGATTCTTCCTTGAGTTGAGACAACAGTTTTAAAAAGCAAATATATTCTCATAACGATCGACACCTTAGTATAGTTTGGGAGGAGCACCGTGACGAAATGAACGGCGCCATCCCTCTGCTGAGTGTCTCGTGCAGCGACGGGCGAAAGACAATTAGGGGGGAGCAAAGGTTCGTCGCAGCGCCCCCTCACCCTACTAAGTCAATGTACGGGGCAGATTTTGCGCCCCCCCCCCTTCTTAGGTGACTAGAAGGGTCAATGTACGGGGCAGATTTTGCGCCCCCCTCTTAGGAGATTAGGGGGAGCGGCCCCCCCTGTGCGCACGCCTATGATGCTAAGTGCCGTCGACATACATTCCACGCCTCTAATAAAAGCGGCTTTTGGAGCGGGATTTGTCCAACAAAGGTAAAGCGTCGCCTAAGTGTACGACTCTGCTCAGTGCAGGCGCCAGACGCGCGCCCCACCCAATCTTCTCGTGGAAGGTTCATCTGTCATTCTGTCCGACGGGAGACCTCCTCAACAACAATCTTGAGAAAAGAAAAAGGAACGGTCTTTTGTAAGACACATGCGTTCATCTGCTACTTTCTCGTGCACGGCATATAGCTACGGCCAGACTACCTAGAATCAGTGAACTCCACATCTGCGCTTGCAAATTAACATCCGCTTTGTGTTACGTAGATAAGTTTTTTTTAGTAGTTGGTAGTACTCGTGCCTTTTCGTTGCTGCTGTTGTTTATCGTTCCTTCTTGTTGATAGTTGTTAGTAGATGTTAGTAGACACATGTTAGTGGATAGTATTTGTGTTTTTTTGCAGCTGCTGCTGTTTGTCTTTTTTTCTTTTTGACGCGTAAGAATACGTCTACATCATGAGGTGAAACAGTTCAGGCAAGCCGGAAGAAGAATACGTCTACATCGTGAGGTTAAACAGTTTAGGCAAGCCGGAAGAATACGACTACGTGTTAAGCTCAATCAGCTCAAGGAAACCGGAAGAAGAATACGTCTACACCGTGCGGTGAAACAGTTTAAACCGGAAGAAGAATACGTCTACAACGTGAGGTGAAACAGTTTAGACAAGCCGGAAGAACAATACGTCTACAGCGGGAGGCGAAACAGTTTATGCAAGCCGCAAAAAGAATACCTCTACATCGTGAGTTGAAACAGTTTAAATGGCTCCTAAACCACACAGAGGTCGAAATTTAGTTGTGGTTTGACAATTGTGCACGTGTCTACAAAGAACACGTAGCCGCGAGAGTTTTTCGAAACGGTGCCGTAAGAGCGGAGTTCCACGCGTTCGATGATCGACACGCTGCGACCGCGAGTTTCATTCTTTGCTTCGCTACCGTCCACTCGTCTGCTGGCCTCCTCTCCCAAAGCAGCTTGCCCTCCTCGCCGAATGCCCCTCCCAATCTCACGTGACATAACGTCATCGCTGACGCGTTCTTCGAAACAGCGGGCACTTCCGGTTGCCGCGACTCCGTGAAATCCGTGCAACGTTGACTCCGTGCTTCTCGACTAACCGCTGTTGTTGCCGTGCCGGCCCGTGTTCGTACGAATTGTGCCGGTATGGACCCTGTGTTGCGGGCACGCCTTCAAAGAATCGCCAGCATGACGGATCCGTACGGTGGCACGTGTTGCGTCTTTTCGTTTTTCCAGTCGGCGCTCTTGCAGCCAAGCACTGATGCGTGAAAGCCATCGCAAAACACTGTCAGATTCAGTTCGCGCAGCTTATCAGACCGCTAGGCATTACTGCGCTGGTACGCTAGCGATTTGGCAGTTGCGTTACGGGCCGCAGTTGCCGATTCGCAAGCGCGCACACGCGGGCAACACGACGAAGAACAGCAAGGAGCGCGGGCAGCTGCTGCAAACTAACCGGAAGTCGTAGGTTCTTGTTCGACCAATCGCAGCATCGCCTGCATACCGCATCACAGATTCAACACGTCACTAGGCAGACCGGAAGGGCATGGAGAGAAGAAGAAATTGTTTCTTGGAATTTGTGGCGCTCCCGCGGCTTGTAGCGCTGCCACGTGTGACATCGTTGATCGTGACGGCATTCTGCACACGATGCGCGTGTTTGCTTGAAAAGTTTGAAAAAATACCGGAGGCGGTTTAGGGGCCCTTTAAGCAAGACGGAAGAAAAATAAGCCTGCATGCTGAGCTGAATCAGCTTAAGTAAACCGGAAGAATAATACGTCTACATCGTGAGGTGAAACAGTTTAAGTAAAGCGGAAGAAATATACGTCTGCATCGAGAGGCGAAACCGTTAAACTGGAAGAAGAATAGGTCTACATCGTGAGGTGAAACACTTTAAGTAAACTGGAAGAAGAATACGACTACATGTTAAGCTGCATCAGCTCAAGGAAACCGGAAGAAGAATACGTCTACATCGTGAAGTGAAACAGTTTAAGCAAGACGGAAGAAAAGTGTTGCAGTGGCTTAGCTCGGCTATGCCAGGATAACCTAGCGTTAGCAAAGGTTCAGCTAATTATTCTTAGCTTTCCTGATTGTCTAGGATTAGCTTGATTATCATGCTTACTGCTACTCCAATGACACATACACGGTATGCGTATTATGGGACACATGTATATTTATTTTGCCAGGCAACTACTTCGGGATCCGATGAGTTCAGCTTCTCCGCTCTTCTGCGCCGTTGAGCAGCATTTGCGCTCTCCTTCTTCATGGCTATACCACACTGGCAAACGCCAGTCAGAGGCGCTATCAAGCGGCTATGGCGACTGCACAGCGAAGGCGAATAGCTGCGCGCGCGCCGGCGCCAATACGCCCGCCAAGGTTACGACGTCACTCCTCTGGAAAGCGCACACCGGCGGCGGCGGAGTGCGCGGGAGGTGCCGGCTCTGGTGCGCGACATCACTGATCCTCGCGCATGCGCAGCACGGTTCTTGAGGATCCACGCGAAACTGGCTCGGCTAGGCTAGTGTAGCTAACGCTACTAAATAGTTCTACATGTTGAGGTGAAACAGTTCAGGCAAGCAGGAAGAAGAATTCATCTACAGCGTGAGGTTAAACAGTTTAGGCAAACCGCAAGAAAAATACGTCTGCATCGTGAGGTGAAACAGTTTAAGTAAACCGGAAGAAGAATACGTCTACATCGTGAGGTGAAACAGTTCAGGCAAGCCGGAAGAAGATTACGTCTACATCGTGAGGTGAAAAAGTTTAAGCAAACCAGACGAAGATTACGTTTACATGTCACAGATCTCGGGAGTGCTTGCAGTGGATGGAATTGAGAGACGCGGGAGACGGCGGTGGCACAGCAAACGACTTTATCTAACACGAAAACTCTCACACGAGATTCCACAGAAATAAAATGCATGCAAATAAAATTATTGCGAAGCCTTGGAACTCTGTAATGGGTCATCCTCTCCTGCGCCTTCTCGTGGGTCGTCCTCTTTGGCTCCTTTCCGAGAGAACACCGGCTGTGCTGGGAATCTGCGCTCCGTCTTGAATGTCGCCATTGCGCAATGTCACCAAGTGCCGTCCAATAAACGCCTTTACAAATTGGTGGAGAGTGCTGTGCACTCAAAACGATTTCGATCCTCCTACGATGTCCCTGGAACTTCGGTCCCGAACACTGCCATATGCATGTCTCAAGACGCCGCCCAGCAAACGCCTCCTCCCGAACCGACGGCATGTCCCGGTGTCCCACGTCTCCACGATCCACCTATCTTCACTGCCGCCGATGGCACCGACATGGAGGACTGGTTCGCAATTTATGAGCGCGTGAGCGTACCCAACAAACGGGACGAGACAGACAGGTTGAGCAGCTTGGTATTCTACCTCGCGGGTGCGGTAATCTTTTGGTACAACCACGCATCAGATTTTCCGAGTTGTTCCGATTTCAAGACCACCATTATCAACATTTTTGGCCGATTTTTATTTTGTAAGCTGCAAGCAGGACAGCTTTATGCGAACGAGCTCAGCAGGCTGGTGAATCTTACACAAGTTACGTAGACGACGTCCTCGACTTCTGCAAGAAAGCCAAAGGAAGCATGTCGGAGTCTGACAAGAACGGGAATGTTATGAAAGGTATCGAAGACGATGCCTTCACCAAGCTGCTCGCCAAAAATCGTCGCACAGTGGTAGAGGCAATAACGCTGAGCCAAAGCTACGAGGAGCTGCGCCGTTAGCGGTCGATGACCCGTCGATCACCATCCCGCGACGCAGAGCTCGCTGGCTTCTCGGCCATATCTGACCAGTCCGCGTTGCTCGCAGAGTGAAGGCCTTTGTGCGGCACGCCAGTTCTCTCTCCTGGTCTTTTCTCACCCGCAGCACGTTGAACAGCAGTCAACCACGCTTCTGCCTCCACTCCGCCGAGCGATTGAACATGAAATCGCGGAGATCATGCCTGAATACCACCAGCGCCCTCCGGCACGCTCAAGTTGTAGCCAGGACGCCCCCAGCATCTCTGCGGCAGCCCCAATCAGTTACGCCGAAGCCGCCGCTAGTCCTCCATTTTTCGAAGTGGGTGTGCCGGCTACAGCCGCCGACGTCAACCCTAGGCCCTGAGTTCTGCTCACCATGCAGTCATTTCAACAGCCATCCCATGGTGTCCTGCGGCATTGGTGGGACCTGCCCCAGCGAACCGATGGCGCACATCCGACAACCGACCGATGTGCTTTGCAAGCGGTTACACCGGTGACGTGTCACGCATTGCAATCGCGTGCAGCCGTCTTGAGTCGCGTTACCCTTCACCAGCCAGACCAGCCGCCCATATCACGACCCGCATACGCCTATGTCATCGACGTCACTCCCAGCTCCATCTACTCGCCGCTCTCCGTCTCCACGACCTCGCTCACTGTCGCCGATGCGGCCACGTCCGGTCGCACGAGACCAGGAAAGCTCGTCGTCGCAGTTCGCGAGGCAAGGGCTACGTCGCTGTCGAACTGTCAAAGCCCTCAGCGAAGCCCATCGAACATTATAGAGGTGTTTGTGGATGGTGTTCGCGCATCTGCCCTTGTCGACACTGGAGCCGCCGTATCTGTTATGGACGCAGAGATCAGCCGTTTTCTCGAAACGTGACGACGCCACATGCTGGGATGTGCCTCCGTACAGCTAGCGCTCAAACTATTCATCCGACGGGAGTATGCACAACTCGCGTCGTCATTCAGGACGCTCTGTACAACGTCGAATTCGTCATACTTTCTGCATGCTCTCAAGACGTCATCTTGGGATGGGATTTTCTCTCCCGCCACGACGCCGTAACTCATAACGCACCAGTCTAAATAGAACTTTCAACGTTCTCAGATTTTACGCCGGCAGACATTCCACCGGGTTCGAGCAAGATATTCGTCAAAGACGATACCAAATTGCCTCCAAACTCATCAACGGCTGTGTCAGTCTACTGCGCCGTTCTCTCCGACACCGTTCCTCTCCTGTTGCCATCTGACTGCGGTTCCATTAGGAAAGGCTTGCTGGTGCCTTTCGCGATCGTGGAAGTCACTCAGGGCAGCACCGCTGACCTGTTTCCAACCCGTCCCCGTACATTGCTACGTTGGTGCGAGTGAAATGTCTCGGCAGAGTGGAACCCCTCGAAGACGCACAAGTTATGGACGCACCGGGTGACACGCACTGCGCCAGCTCCCGTATGGTCATTGTTGTTTCCACATCTGATTCGTGACACGTCAGCCGCGGGTCCAGCGTTCCCAGTTTCTTTTCCTGTTGGAAGAATTTCGTTCTTCTTTCGATGAAGACACGCAAATTGGGCGAGTTGGTGAGGTTACATGGTAAAAATATAAAACAACGCTTTCTTAGACCCAATACGAAGGAAGAAGAGACGCACATGGCGCCGTGTGTGTCTCTTCTTTCGTCTTGTGTCTAAGAAAGCGCTGTTTTATATTTTTTACCACGGATCTTCTTTCGATGTCGCGCAAACTTCCCTTGGCCGCATTTCCGCTGTTAAGCATCGCATCGACACTGACGCCCAACCGCCACTGCGGCAATGTCCATATCGCGTATTTCCCGCAAAACTTCGGGTAATTAACGAGCAAGTCGATGACATTCTGCTACGTGATGTTATTTGACTCTCAAAGAGCCCCTGGGCGTGTGCTGTTGTTTTTGTCGCGAAGAAGACGGTTCTGTGAAGTTCTAGTGGACTACCGAACGACTCAACAAGGTCACTCACAAGGACGTTTCTCCACTACCACGAATAGTCGACGCAATTGACAGCCTGCAAGGAGCACAATTTTTTCATCTCTAGATTTGCGCCTAGGGTACTGGCAAGTACACATGACTGAGGACGCTCGACTTAAGACAGGCTTTGCCACGCCCGACGGCTTGTACGAATTCAACGTCCTGTCGTTTGGACTGGGTAATGCGCCCGCGACCTTTGATCGCATGATAGATACCGTTCTGCGCAACTTTAAATGGCACAAGGGCTAGTGCTACCTCGGCGGTGGCGTCGTCGTTTTCGTTCCAGACTTCTCCACGCATATTCAACGCCTGCGGCATGTTTTGACGCTTTTTAGCGACGCTAGCCTACAAGTGAATCGAAAGTGCCGATTTGCAGCACGGCAGCTGAAAATCCTCGGCTACGTCGTGTCCAAGGACGGAATCTTCCTTGGTCCATCCAAGCACCAGGCCGTGGCCGAGTTTCGCAAGCCTACGTCCGTCAAAGAACTTCGCAGTTTCGTAGGACTGTGTTCCTACTTTCGAGACTTCATTCGACACTTCGCCACCGTATATCGCCGCTGACGAAGCTCCTTGGAAGTAACGGGCCCCTCAAATCGTGGTCGTCAGAGTGTGACGACGCGTTCGCAAAGCTCCGTCGTTTGTTGATGTCTCCTCCCATACTACGCCACTACGCCACAAGGAGGAGCGTAGCGAAAATTTTTAGCGCGCTACTATCATACGAAAGACGACGCAGATAGAACCACATCGGACAACACAAGCGCGAGATTAGTAGCGCGCTGAAATTTTTTACTATGTACACCCAACTGTCCCGTACCCTGGCTCTTCTAGAAGGTGGAGAGCCGCAGGAGCTCCGCGATCCGTTGTGACGAGGATGCTGCGACTCTGTGGCAACCTCACTCGGTCGTTGCCTAGACTGACGTCCACACAGCGGACTCTTAGTGCTGCGCCTCCGGACCCGTTACCCGCTGCTCTCGCCACCCGTGAGACGCTGGCTTCTTCAACCTTCTTCCAGCTGTGCCCCACAGACAATGCCCGTTCTCTCTCCTTGGGCTCGGGTTGCGTGCCCGCGAGACCTCCTCCGACCACTTGTGTGCGGGGACTTGCAGAGGTGCGCACCATCGAGGAATTTTCCGATCGTGGCATACCATCGCGTACCATCGAAACTTGTTATCGTACGGCACGTGCCATGTGCCCCTTAGTCATGACCTTACATTGTGAGGTGAAACAAGTACGCAAACCAGAAGAAGAATGCGTCTACATCGTGAAGGTGAATCAGTTTAAGCAAGCCAGAAGACGAATGCATCTACATTGTGAAGTGAATCGTTTTAAGCAAACGAGAACAAGGATACGTCTACATCGGGAGATCAAACAGTTTAGACAAACGAGAAAAAGAATGCATCTACACCGTGAGGTGAAACAGTTTAGGCAAACCAAAAAAAGAATGCATCTAAATCGCGAGGTGAATTATTTTAAGCAAACGAGTACAAGAATACGTCTACATCGTGAGGTCAAACAGTTTAGGCAAGCGAGAAGAAGAATGCATGGTCATTGTGAGGTGAATCAGTTTAAGAAAACAAGAAGAATATGTCTACATTGTGAAGTGAATCAGTTTGAGCAAACCGGAAGAAGGGAAGAGTGCGTCTACATCGTGGGGTGAAACAGTTTAGGCGAACAAGGAGGCTGCGTCTACATTACCAGGTGAAACAGTTCAGGCAAGCCAGAAGAAGAATACGTCTACATCGTGACGTGAATCAGTTTAAGAAAACAGGAAAAACGCTTCTCTATTGTGAGGTGACTCAGTTTGATCAAACCGGACAAAGGATACGTCTGCATTGTGAGGTGAACCAGTTTGAGCAAACCGGAAGAAGAAATGTAGTCCACAAGTGTAGCGATGTCGGCTTGTTTGTGCATCTTGAAAGGCAGTAGCTTAACGATGGTCAAGATGAGTACCACAAGGAACAGAGACTGGACTCATGAGCTTAATAGGAAGAACACGTCTACGCCGTGAGGCGAATTGGTTTAAGCATACCGGCAGAAGAAGACGTCCGCAATCTAAAGTGAATCAATTTATGTGAACCAGTTCAAAAATAATACGTCTATATTTTGAAGTGAATCAGTTTAAGGCAGGAGAAGTTTACCGAAACCTGCAGGAAACAGGGCACTGCAATAAACAAACAATTAGCTGAGAAAGCAGCAGTGGAAATGTCATTCAGTCGGTTATTGGTTGTGAAACTGTGTCTGCGTTTTCGTGTGTGCAGTCAAAGGTGTGCTTCTACGTTGTAAAGGATGGTGGTGTCTTTTTCTACGATCTCAAACGTTGTCGTAGCAAGTCGCCTAATTATGGCCTTGAAAGTCCTTAAAAACCCTTTGAATTTTATCTTCAAAAATTTTACAAGCCTTCATTTACCACCTTCATGTATTCCTCTGTGAATGTTCATGAACAGGATTTCGGGACAAGTAGAAGTCATGTCCCACAAAGTGCGTAAGTATATTGTATCTCGACCGATACAGCTCCGATACAGCCTTTTACTCGCTAGTTCTTCTTGTTGTGAAGTACGTTTGCACTACGCATATATCCTACAGTAAACACAAACTTGACCGAGAGGTTAGTTTTATTGCGATATCAATTATGTGGGCACTGAAGAGGCATTTTGCCTTAGGAATCGCCGTAATGTTTCGTATGAAATCCAAATCGAAAACACCGCCCCGCAGGTCGTATGCTTTGTGTGCGACTGACAGCGTGCGAGGTCTGTTGGCGCTCGCTGCTCATGCAGAGAGGAAACGCACCGGGCGCCTTCGGTCGCGCGAAAGGCGCATGGAGATAGGAGCCAGAGGATGGGGGAGGCAGTGGCGGGGCTGTGGCAGAGAATGCGTACTTTAACCAACCGGGCGTGGTCGCGCACGCCTTATGTTCGCAGGAGATCAGCAGAGGGCTCATACCATGGGGAATCATGGAGCGACACAAAACACATAGCAGGAAGAAACAGGAGCTCCTATCCTGTCCACAGCGATTCTCCCTGTTCTGTGTTTTGTGTCGCTCAAAGATATCGCGATGATGCACGAACTGGCCCAGCAGTCAACGCTTCCGAGACTCATACGTTCGTGCGTGTTATGCTCTATCGTAAAGCTTGCGTCGAAGCCATAGACACCGCGAAGGTCACTTCACTCTCTGCTGCGCATACCATTCCAATTTCTCCCTATAACATTTTTCGTATAACATTCCAATTTCTCGCAACCGGATTAATTGCTTCGCCATTGCGGCGAAACTGCGACTTTTTTAATACAAAGCATAAACAGCAACAACAAGTGTCTTTCTTCGAATTTTCACAAGAGACATGTTGGCGTTGGGATTTGATGAATCTGACGATAGCACTAATACAGTGCTTGCCCCATTATTTTCGTTTTTTGTAGCCTCTGTCGGCCTCTATCATGGTTTGATGGCTAATGTCGGTAAATAGTTCACCTGAGCTCGAGTCCTGAAACACAGTGTCAACATCCACTTCGTAGGTGACAGTAACGGACTCTGCGGGAGACGCGGTCGATTGTATTTGCTCGGCCTGTGGCCCGTCGTTCTCCTGCAGCCTGCAACAGCACAAGCGGTAGTAGTCCTGCAGTTTCTGGGCCTTCCGCTCGTACTTGGCTGCCCGATCATCAGGCTGGGACGGGTCCTGCAAGTCAAGACCACATCATCAAAGGAATATGAGAAATAATGCAAGCTCAGAAAGAAGGCGAATTTCCCAAGCTCGTTTTTTCATGTTAGGCACAGCATTAACGAGAACTAACAGACTAACAGCAGAACTACTAATGAGAACTAACGTAACTAGCAGCAGCCAAAAAAAAAAGTGTGTTCCAAACTCGCCGTCACTGCTACGACCGGCGCTGATTCACGCTCCCAAGTTTAATTACACAGATATACCCCTTAAAGTGGACGGCAGGATGACCGCTGCCGTAGCTCAATTGGTAGAGCATTGGACGCGTTATTTGAAGGTTGCAGGTTCGGTCCCTGTCGGCGTCATGTTTTCTTTTCGTCCACTTTAATTTCTTCTCATCTTTGTCACAGTTACTACAAATAACATCCCCTATACTTTCCTTGGCTTGATTGCCTGTTCTCATTAATGCCAGCTCAGAAAGTGGTTCAAAGCTTCCCAGTCACCTATGTGATGCAATAATGCTACGGTTCCAACTTGATACAGAGAACGACGCGGAAAAAGAAAAATAAGTCCTGGGCAAGAGCAATACACCACAAGTGTGTCTGCCTCGTCTTCGTTTTTCCGACTGTTCCCTGTATTAAGGGGCTCAGCCAACTAGCCAATAGTTTACCTTATTAGACTCCGATTCCTTATACTTACAAGGATGGTGAATAAAGCTAGTTAGTTGCGATCGATTGCATGCATAAACAGTGAATATGTAAAAACATGTTTGTCTGTACCTCTCATAGCATTAAAGGTTAACTCCCCGAAAATAACAGCGACATCAACGATCACCTCCTATTGTTGCGCTAAACCTCCGCTCATAAGAAAATCAAGCCTATATTTACCGTAGTTGCCGCAGTTTTAGGGGCGTAGCTCCTCTTAATCTAACCTTGTCACGTCTCCGTTGTCCGGCGTAAGCGGATCTCCCGTATGATGCAATAGATGGCGCTGTCTCATAGAAGTACATACTAACTGCAGTTCAGGGACGATATTCTAGATGGCGCTGTACACAATCTGTGTCGTCGTCACCATTTCTCGCCTCCACAATTCTATTGGACCAACGCCACCTAGGAATTCCTAGGTGGCGTTAGTCCAATAGAATTCTGTGCAATATGGCGCTTGTGTGAATCGACACTAGATGGCGCTGGAAGTGCCGAGCTCTCCGATTGGCTGCTGCGCGGGCTGCGCGAGGTTGTGCGGGGAGCGAGCGCCTCTCTCATTCTCCTGGATCGTCGCCGTACGTGTCGGATCGTTGGCGGAGCATGGACGATGCGCAACGGCGGGCGCTCTATCGGCGGCAGCCAGGCGGCTCCCGTGACGGTGCGCGCCAAGGACGCCGCTGCGAAACGGGCTCAACGAGAAGCGAATCCCGAGACCATAATTGCTTCAGGAGCTTCGCCCAAGCTCTTCATCATTCACCCGTGGATATGCTGTAATTTTTTTCAGAAGCAATTTTTGGTGTTATTTTGTTCGCTTGTGTGCATCGCAAATTGGGAGCACACAATCACTGGCGGTGCCACTAAAATGCCTCTGATGCTTTCGAAACAAACTTATGCTGGTCTATATATGACCTTGGTGAGACTCACGAAAAGAGAAAGCAGAAGAATAAAGCAATGACTGACGCGGGAACGGCGAGAACACGAACGCATGCGAAACGAAGGCAGATTAGTCTCACATCTCGGTGCAATTCGAAGTAAAAAAAAAATTAAAAACACGCACACATTACGCTTGTGTGTTTTCTTGTTTCTCTCAACTTTCATTCATCGGTTCAAGCAACAGAATACACAAATTGCACATGTCGCCTAGAATAATTCTCGCTGTGTCAAGTGCTGCTGTGGGCGACGTCAGGGCACCAATGTCTGATAGACGAAGGGCAAGCGGCGTTCAGCTTGAAAATTGACCTATTTCCGCGGCGCGTAGCGTTGCAAATTTTGACAGACGGGATCGTTAACGCCCAGTGTATGCATTGCGCTCGTCAGCCCAAAATGCTCAGGCCAGGTGAGGGGCCCTTTAATACTTAAGCCATTAAAGGGATCATTGTGAGCGAAAGGCACGTGTGGGTAGTCCGTCCTCGACATGAGCGACCCCATTAAGAAACGATGTACAAAATAAACAAACAAAAATGAAACATGATAAACAAATATATGAAAACAAACATAAATTAAAAACTGAATATTCCATCAGAAGGACGTCTTGCCGGGCGAGTTGGTAATATACCATAATTAAACTTAGCGCAAGAAACACAAAGTAAAGGAGCAACATGCACAGCGCAGACTATGAACTGAAATTTATTGAAGAACATTCACACGTATATATACAATTAAGGAACTAGACAGGCGATGCGAAAAAGAAAAAGGTGTTTTAGTGACTAGCACTGAAGTAATCTATTTCGATAGGGTGCAACACTATCGATGGCCTCGCGACACATGCATCACCACACCTGTAGATATAGAACGCTTCCTCAATTTTGCGCTCCGTTTTTCCGTTAAATCTTGCTAGCACACTTGCTTCAGTCAACCTAGGCGCGCAGCCGCAATCCCTGCAATGCAGCGAAAGCTTCGAACGTGGTGGTCCATTCAAAGAGGCTCTGTGGTCAAATAATCTATTATTTAAGCAGCGCTCTGTCTGCCCGACATATATAGCTTTTCCCACATGACAAAGATATGTTGTAGACCACCCTCTTACCACAGTCAACTAACTTTTCTCGATGCTTGATGTTGCACCTGTGGTTCTCCTGACCTTGCATCTGTAACTTCTTGTGCACCGCCGGACAAAGCTGGCCAAGCTTTATTTCCCATGAAAAAACCACATTACATCCATATCTGGCCCCTACCTTTTTCAACCGATTAGACACCCGGTGAAGGTACGGAATACAAACAAAAGGACTGCTGTCGTTTTGCGAACGCTTTTCCGACCCTCTCATTTCCTTCTTCACTTTCTGGAAAAGTCTTTCTCCAAGGAAGGCCAAGTGGCACTCCGGGAACCTTGAATCCCTTAGGTGCTCCGCCTGTCTTGCGAAGCTTTCTTCCATCTGATGTGGACACGACTTCCTGAGTGACGCCCTCAGGCAGGACACCGCCACACCATCTTTCACAACCTTCGAGATTTCCGAACGGTAATAAATCAAGGGCTTCGCGCTACAGGGAGCATACATCCAGCAACAAATTTGTTGACTACAAGTGTTTTGTAAATTATCGTGTTCCGCTCTCTTGTGGAAAGCAATACGTCGGCCAAACCAGCAGGTGCGTCAATGGGCGATTAAGAGTGCACCATTACAAATCAAATAGACTGGCGCCTGATGGATTTCTAGCACTCCACGTTCGTGCATGCGGTTGTCGACCATTGTTTCAGAGCACCGTCATTGTTGGTCAACATAAAGAAGAGATCACCCGCCTTATAGTTGAAGCCGATCTTATCCATGCACTTACCGAGTTGTGTGTGAGCAAGCCATCGATAGCCCATACGGTGGGTAGCTGACTGGACTTTGCGCCTCCCCCTCTTCTTAGGTGACTAGGGGGGCGGCGGCCCCCTGCCCCCCCTCCCCCCCCCCACTGCGCACGCCTATGGCTTTTATGCTTCCGGGCTGTTCTAAATGTACCACGATCGAAGGAGAAGCCTTCTTCGTGGGTTTGTCTCAAGGTGCATGACAAAAGCCGCGTCGAAATTCATTACACTATCACGATTCTCTGAGTTGGCAAGAACGATATAGTTAAAAGTAGGAAGACGCCGACCAAAAGCTAAAAAAAATAACAAAGACGTTTCGGCTCCGGTACGGGGTCCTTGTTCACAAATGAAGCAATGAAAGAACGCGGGTTGACTATGTACGTGGAAATAGATGGCGCAAACAGCGTGCGTAAACAGAAGGAAGAGTGCCGTCATTGCGATTTAGAGTGGTATCAGTCAGATCAGATCAATTAACTTTATTGATTGCCCTGCGAATTGGTGGGATGGGCGTGGATCCCGCCTAGGCTTCGGCCAAGGGTTGCTGGCCCTTGGCCGCTTCCTCGGCTCGCTGGACGGCCCAGAGTTGGTGCTCCAGGTCCGAGCTGGGCAACGCAGACTCCCATCGCGCGCGGAGGCTGTCGCTGTTTAAGGCTGCATCACAGCTATTGTTTATTCAAGACGATAGTCTTTCTTGGGGAACTTAAACGCAGAAATTTTGGTCTGTCTTTCTGTCTGTCTTTCTGTTTGTCGGCACGTCCCTCGATTCAGCCACTCGGCCAAAGTTGAACCACTTGCCCAAGGGCCAGCCATCGTGAACGGCTGACTAGGTTCATACTTGTGTACATTGTTGATCAAAAAGCAAACATTACGCATATCTGAGGCGCAACATCACTAGGTAAGTATTAGGTGGTGTGTTCCTTTAATAGAAAATACTGTTACGGGGAGACGACAGAAGAAGGCTGTATTTACAGTATTTACACAACCACAGAGGTAGGGGTGACAACCAAGATGGCGAAAGCAGCAACGAACACGTCCTCTTCCTCTTCGTCCTCTAGGTAAGCGGCACATAACATTACCCGGCGGCGGTGAAAGCACCGACTCGGTGCGCCCGGGCAAAGACGGTCGCGAGGATGGTCACTACACACACGCGTCGGTGGGTTCCGGTATGTGATAGGGCTACAGACGGACAACGTGAACAATGTCGGTGCGGGGCTGAGTCGACGAGGACGAAGACAATGGCTCGATTTCATACGTCACGTCGCTCACTTGGCGGCATACACGGTATGGTCCGGTGTATGGGAAGAGGAGCTTTTCAGAGAGACCAAAGGAGGACAAGAGATCCAGGAAGAAAGTGGGCGTTTCTGTGACGGCGATCGTAGCGAGATTGTTGGCCCGCTTGCGATTCGGTTAACCGAACGCGCGCAACTTGACGTGCATGGTCGGCGCGGGCAATAGCTTCTTGAGCGTACTCAGTAGGTGGGTACATGGAAGGCGGCATCATCGTGTCCATCGTATCTTTGTATAACAATACATAGATACGTAATTCTAGAGACCCTAGTTTCTTAAGCTGCGCTGAAAATGCGACTGCGCCGAAACTTGGCTTCCTCCGTGCCCTCTGCACGAGCTCATTGTTGTGTTTCGGTTTCGGTTCAGTATTGCACTGTACGAGTGCCATGGGGCGCCGCTCTGGCATTCCTGCTTTACCTAGGCGACGTGAATATAAAAGAGTGTGTGGAGAGTACTCGTTGAGTGCGGACGTTTCTTCTGCTTCGGCGCTTCGCGCCAAACCGCGTGTTCGGGCTGGCTGGCGTCCCCACCGGTCGCGTTGGTCACCGCCGGTCTTCGCCTGCTGCTGCGCCGGGACTACCAGCCCGCAACACAGCATTCACGTTTCCCGACGTATTGCCAGATGGCGTTCATATCTCACGCAGCGCCTCTTCTATCGTCTTTAGACGACATTTGCAGCGAAGCACGCAGATACGCGGCCAATTTTTATATCTGGACATCCCCATAGTATGTGTGGTTTGGAATAATAATGACTCGAGATGAAGTCGCGAGGTTAGATTTCTTTCAGTGGCTAGCACATGCGCACTGGCCCAGTCAATGTCATGTCCCTTTGACACACAATGCTCGGCGAGCGCATTTGAAGCCACTTTTTCTTCTTTAACGTCGTAACAGTGTTCCCTCAGGCGCCTTTGAAAATCGCCTGTCTCGCCGGTGTACACATGGTCACACTCTGCACAGGGAATATTGTACACGACGCCTGGGAACTTGTCTTTAGGAAGCTTGTCCTTCACGTTTGTCAGCACACTTTTCAGCATTTTCACCGGCACATGCGACACGTGTACGTCAAAGGAAAGGAGCACGCGTGCTAAGGCCTCACTGGTTCCGGGAGCATACGGTATCGCGGCGCGTTTACACGGAGCAGACACGGAGGAGGCACTGATAGGCGTACGGGATACTTGGCGCTGCACAGAATTAATAAATGAAGCAGGGTAGCCGTTGCCTGAAAGTTCAGAATGGACCAATTCCAGGTCTTTTTGCAAGTCGTCTGAAGAGCTACAGGTTTGTTGCGCGCGTTGTATGAGTGAGGAGGCGACGGAGCGTTTGTGGCAAGCAGGATGAATTGAAGTGAAGTTTAGGTAGCGTCCTATGTGTGTAGCCTTTCGATACACATTAAAACGAAGTCCTGTCCCTTCACGCTGCACCAAAACGTCAAGGAATGGAAGGCGACGATCCTTCTCCAGTTATGCTGTGAAATTTATGGCCGGTTCAATTGAGCTTAGGTGTGACGAAAACGCATCCAGGGCATCCTTCTTTATCACGTAGAAACAGTCATCCACATACCGAAGAAAAATTCTTGGTTGAGGCATGAATGCTGCGATAGCCCGGCGTTCGATTGATTCCATCGTTAGGTTTGCAGCGGTGACCGAGAGGGAGGCACCCATGGGCGTTCCTTGAAGTTGCTTATAGAAGCAGTCCTGAAAAACGAAGTACGTATTTTCGAGGCAGAACTACAGGAGCTTGCGCAAGTCCTGAACCTCAAACGGTGTCCTCTCGGGAAGCGAGGCGTCGCTTTGGAGGGCAGTAGAGCATACTTCGACGGCGACGTCAATTGGGACACACGTAAACAAGGACCTAACGTCGAACGACACCATAGTGTCGTCATCGTCAAGCTTGAGATCGCGCACTTTGTTAATGAAGTCGGACGAGTTGCGCAAGTGTGTTGGACCGCATCCCACAAGTGGCGATATGATGCGGTGCAAGTACTTTGAAAGGCTAAGAAGTGGTGACCTTCTGTAATCCACGATTGGCCGCATCGGTGCACCAGGCTTGTGTATCTTGGGCAGTCCGTAGAGAGCCGGAGCGGAGCCTTTTCGGCAGAGGAGACGATAATACAGGTGCTTATGCCTTGGGGCGACGAATTTAAACACCTCCGTGAGTAACTTTTGCAAGTCTTTTTGTATCTTGTTGGTTGGGTCCTTGTCAAGGCGGCAGTAGGTGCTTTCGTCTTGCAGCAAGCATCGCATCCTGTTCACGTAGTCACTGCGGTCGAGAAGAACTGTGGCGTTGCCTTTGTCAGCTGGGAGGATGACTAGGTCATTGTTACCTCGAAGGTTTTGAATCGCCTTGCGCTCTCCTGAAGTCAGGGGTGACGCGAATTGTCTAGGACAGAATTTCGACAACACACTCACGGCTCGTGTGCGGGCTTCATCTCGGCGTGAAGGCTCTACCGTCGCCACGGCGTTCTCCACTGCGCAGACCAAACGTTTGGCGTCCGTTGTTGGTCCTGTGTTGAAGTTGAGACCAAGCTTAAGAAGAGACAACTCAGAAGCGATTGGACTGTAGGAAGAGAGGTTGTGCACAGTCGTAGTAGGTGCGTTCCTGGTCGACGTCGTGTGCGAAAGACGAAGGCGGTCAAGCTTGTTCTCGTGAGTGACTTCCCCCCGATGAGACTGCCGTGCAGCCTGGTAGTTCGCGTGAAGGAAGATGCTAGTGCGTTAAGAACGATATGCTGAGGCAATTGTTATAGCGCGAACTCAGGACGAGGACAAAAGGTACACGAAGACGATCGCTAACTTCCAAGTAGGTTTATTGCAAGAGCGTAGCCATAAATATTTTTCGAGTGGGGGGGGGGGGGGTTCAACCATCCTTTTTGTATGTTCGTGCGTGCGTTCGTATGTACGCGTGTATATATGCACATGCCAAATCGAAAATTTTCGGGGGGGGGGGGGGGTTCCACACCCCCCCCCCTGGCTACGCCTCTGGTTTATTGTGCAGAACACGAAATATATAGGTGATACAAATCACGTGAAAAAGATCCTAGTTGGAAGTTAACGCTCGTCTTCGTGTAACTTTTGCCCTCGTCCTGAGTTCGCGCTATAACAATTGTCATGAGCTACCAACTAGCCCAAGCCGCCAGCCTTTTAAAATATGCTGGGCTTTCATTTTTATCACGTCGTACTTGCTTTAGCGGATTCAGTCATAGAAACTCTCGGTTTTATACTTGGATGGGAACTCCTAGGATGACACTTCATAAATTATGCCCTGGCATTTTTCTTCAGTCAGTTGGCCTTTTGACAGCGGCCACAGGCTTGCGAGCGGGTACACTGGTTTTCGAGCCACACTGATGCCCCCCCCCCCCCCCCCAAAAAAAAAAACGCTGAATTCCGGGAACACACGGGATAGACACGCGTCGTGCTTATTGAAAACAGAGCGTGCCGTCTTGCTCTCGTTCCAGCGTAGACTATCGCCTGGCCGTTGGAAATGAGATACGCGAGGAGACCGTCCAATGCAGACTTCATGATGCTGCAAAAGCAATCATCTACATACCTCACAAACACATTCGCCATATCAATAAAAACTCAGTGCCGGCTCTTCGATGTGTGTGGTTCACTAAAAAAATATGGCTGATCCCTCCGTCATAGGAATCGGTATAACACGAAAGTGAAACGTGTCTTCACAGAAGTAGTGCTTATTGTGTAGTGATATATGAGAGCTTGTACAATGTCTATTCGTGTTTGGCAGCTTAGCACCGTTTGACGTGGATGCAGCCATGCTGACAGCATGTCTCTATAGCGACGACTAACGCGTCACGCCCACGATCATGATTAAACCGTTGTGGTAGCTGACGGTGTGAACATATATTTGGACACAGCGAATCGTGAATCCCGCGCTAGGATGATATCAACAAGCTCATAATCAACACTGGTACCCGGTATGCACTTCTTCAAAGCGTCGTCAATTAAGGAGAGAAACGGCACGGTGTGTGCTTTCTAGTAATGGGTAGCCGACGCCTGTGCTCATGCATACATAACACACACTGCGCTTCAGCAACACGGGAGGTAGAGGTTCGTAGCCTGAGCCGCAAATGCGTGCGTCCCGCTGGCCTCTGTCTCGCAGGCGCTGCTCTCGCTCCACCAGGGCACGACATTCGCCCGTCGAAATCGCGTCCTTTCTGCAACGCATATTGCAGCAGTTTTGTTAGTCGGTGCTCTCGCAATTGAAGCAGTCGGCGGCGGAGAAATCCCGTTGGTGCACGTGGAAGCTGCACTACTCCGATGAGCCGACGCACGCTAACACGAAGCCAAAGGCAAAGAACGTAACTGCGTCAAGGGTGCCTTGGCCACGCCAGCGCGGCCACTCTACCTCTCTGGTATCGAGACGCTGTAACCATGACCTCAGATATCGCGTGCAATCTCGGAGTAAGCGCTAGTAAGTGTCGACCGTGAAGCATTACTTCTTTTCACCTCTCACAGACGGTGGCACCGCCCCGCTCCGCCCGCCGCGAAAGAGAATGTGTGAAAGATATAAGGCGCGTTCGCGCCGTGCCTAGCATCTCCCGAGATGACTTAGTGGGTAGGGCGTCGGGCGCTTGCCGTCGCGGCCGCAACGTCGTGGGTTTGATTCCCAGCGGGGTATGGTATCTTTTTCTTGGTTTTTTTTCTTTCTCACCCGTTGGTGTCTATTTTAACAACGTCATATCCGTGACGGATGTACTTGGTGGACCCCGGCATAAAACACTTTCGTATTAAAAAAAAAGAGTCAAAAGAGCGTCACGGCACTCTGACTCTCTTCGGTTGACGTGTTTTCGAATGAAATGAGAGTTCATTTTTGTGCAAGAGTCAATCAACTCTCTTGCAGCGCGTTTCGATTGGCTTCCGTGTTGAAGACGCATTCGCATACGTCATATATATCACGTGGCTGGCGTTCGGCGCCGTTCGTATTCGCAATGCCCACGAACTATAGGTGGAGCGCTGTGCGATTCAATTGCCGGAGGAGAATCAACCGTCTGCTAGCATGGGGACAGCTGTGCATCAAGGATGCGTTTCGAAATACTGTGCATGCTACAAAAACTGCGTGAACTTTTTGTCTCACGTAACGTCAGAAGTCACGTTAGAGCACAGACCTCAGTATTATAAAAAAAGAGTCCACTTTACGGTGCGATGATGTGAATATCGTACGTAACTTTCGTTAGCGTATTCCTCCGGGGTCGAGCGATGCTTGAAGATAGCTTGCTGAATCATAGGAATACAAATGTCATGTATATTAGACTACTAAAAAGCGGAGTTAACACTAGAACCACAACTGACCTTAACTCGACATGACGTCTGCATTTTGGGAGCTAATATGCAATGGTTAACACTTTGTGATAAAGTTAGATAGCACCGCAACCACAATTGATGTTGTGCTGACATTACGCCTGCATAGGGTCTTTTTTCCAAGCAGTTTCAATGTTTGGTGCGTCACTGAATGCCAAGTAAAATGCTTGGGTTCGATTCCTGCTCGGATCCTGAATTTTATTCTCTACATTCGTCGTGTCAATGCTGCCGGTGTCGCTTTTTCTTAACGCTATCGCATTTAAATCACCAATGTCTGTTCTCACCGTTCCTGGGGACGTATAAATTGTCAAACACCTGTGGCGCATACTCGCATACCGCAGCCCGTCGTATACGGGCATGTGCCACACGTGTCTTGATGAAAGGGTTGGACGACGTACGCGACGGGATTTTCACGTTATTCCTGTCATGACCACACAGTCATATTCGTGAAACCCACTTACACTCCTATACCACGTTTGGTCTACACCAAGTTAAGGAGGCGATCACGAGAGCACCCAGACGTAGGCGGATAGATAGATAGATAGATAGATAGATAGATAGATAGATAGATAGATAGATAGATAGATAGATAGATAGATAGATAGATAGATAGATAGATAGATAGATAGATAGATAGATAGATAGATAGATAGATAGATAGATAGATAGATAGATAGATAGATAGATAGATAGATAGATAGAAAGAAATGCTGAAAGTGCCTTAGGTTCGCTAATAAATGTTTCGCATTTCATATGAGCTAGCGTCTTTTTGCTGGTACATACGCACTATGGGCGTAGCCAAAGGGGGGTTCAACCCCCCCCCCCCCCGAAATTTTTCAATTTTGCTTGCGTATATAGGCACGCACACATACAAACGCACGCACGAACATACATAAAGTATGGTTGAACCCCCCCCCCCCCCCGAAAAAAACTTCTGGCTACGCCCCTGATACGCACGGTAGTTAAGCAGGCGTATGCTCACAGCTCGCAGTGTTCAACGCAGAAAATGAGCAAGGAGATGTAGAGTGCTGGGGTTTCCAAGGTAATCGTGGCTAACAGCGCGAAAAACACAGACGAAGATGAGAAGTGGACACGGCGCAGCGCTGCCGCGTCCAAATAAACTTTGTCCACGACTTTTTTTGCTGTGCACGAGAATAATGGCACTAGAGAGGAATTTAGCCTTGATTAGCGATGAACCACAAAGCAACTACCAAGACGAAGACAATAAGAAGAAGGACGAACAAGTCGCTGACTTACAACTGGTTTATTTCCTTCAGAAACGCGCATATATATGCGACATGCACCGAAGAAAAAAACACCATAGAAACAACAAAAAGAATACCCCATCATAAATCAACAAGATATGAATCCAAGCAGTTAACTTTTATCGAGCCCTGCTCTGTTAAGATAGTTTAACTCTTTTTTGGTGAGTGCTATTGATGCCACGCTTACGTATCATTGCTCACCAAGAAAGGGTTAAAGAAAAAGCCACTGCCCTATATATCTCTCTCGATATCATCTACAAGAAAACAAGAGGGCACACGTACTAGAAAGCAATTCTTTTATGCGTAGAAACCTAGAATTGTCACACTGAATGAGCCTTAATGACTCAGTGAAACAGGTTGATAAATGTTGGTCTATGTTACACTGGTGACCTGTTACATCCACACCATTGATTATAACGGTGCCCCCTAGAGTCACTGTATATGCTACCTTTAGGTAGCAGAGTAGCGCATAGGTCCGGCTAGCAACCACAGCTATGCGGTGAAGTCGCACTTCGTTTTTGCAGGCGACATGCCTACCGTGTCGCCGATTAACCTGTCTGGCGTGTCGAAGACCGGCGATAAACATTTGCTGTCGATGGCTAGTGATAATTCGGTTCGCTGCAGTGGCCGCGTCGAGAAATAAAAAGAAATGGCCCAAGCAGCAGCTTCTCCGCAATGCATGGTTGCTAGCGGCGTTGGAAGACAGATGCGCAACTCTGCTACCTAAAGGTAGCATATACAGTAACTCTAGTGCCCCCCGCCCATAAGTGCCCTCTTCAATGTACCCGGTAAGAACCGCTGTTCTTCAAGACGCTGCTGGTGACTCCATCCCACCGAAATGTTTTTTTAGATGCGAAGCATCTTATGGCGGAGTTCAAACTGGTGCTGGTGGTGGTGGTGGTGGTGGTGGTGGTGTGCGGCGTGACCACCCTTCTGCGCATGCGCAAACCCTCTCCACACACCTCCTCTCCACAACCTCCTCTCCTCCCATCCCCACTTCCCCTCTCCACTTCCCCTCTCCCCTTCCCCTCTCCATTTTCTCTCTCTACTTCCCCTCTGAAACGCGGGCTCGACATGCCGAAACTCTGCTTCGCATCGCCTCATGGTCCGCTTTAGCGGGAGGTGGTGTGATTTTCATTTTTTCAGAACCGTACCCTCTAGCATTCGCGCCGTTTATTCCGCAGTGCCTCGACAATAACTTTCCTATGTTTGAAAAGCGATTCTCGGAAAGCTCGAGTGTGCACTGCAACGAGATATGGGTGCTCTAGAAACATGACGTGCATGTCACCATACCTTGGCTTTTTGGAGGCAGATGTCCATTTCTCTCTGAATGTCTGGCAGCCACAAGCGAATCGTCGAAGGAGAGTCATCCTGCACAATTAGAAACTTCGTTCATGCCATGAGCAAGCTTGTAAAAATACACGCATCATTTCTCTGGCAATTCGAAACAATGTCCCTTTTTGCAAGTAAGCCGCAAGCTTAGGAAAGAGTAGTTGTATTGCGTCAAATACAATCTTGCAACTTTTCTTATCTGCTGTTTAAGGCACCTGGAGGCCGTACTTGAGGGAACCTGCAGGAGACCGTGTCTTCTCTGTATAGGGATCGGTGACTGAAACGCGATACTCGGAGCGCGTGGATGCTGGCAGTGGGGGCGAGAGCGCTCGTGAGACATGGTGACTGCATCCGCTAGACAACCGTTCATTCTGCGGTTCTTTGTGGCGCCGGAGTGGCGCTGCTTGCAATGGCTTCCAAAGACTGCGCTCGTGTGCCATGCGAAGCGGCTGGAGCTGGCGTGCGAGCATTACGAAGGATTGCGGCTCTCTACCGGGTCCACCGAGAGCCACACACTGAACGACCGGATCCAGTCGCCATGCGTCCCGAACGCTCTCGCCTTCACCGTCACCTTCACCGCCAGCAGCCACACGCTCGGAGTATCGCGTTTCAACCATAGAGATATGCAACTGGACAAGATGGGACACAGAGCGATAAACGGCTAAGAACTCTCCCCACCACCTTCTCACCCAATGGCCTCCGAGATTTTCGCGTCAAAATCACAGAGCCTCTGATCACGAATGAGCATAAGCAGCCAAGAGGAGAGGCGCATGTGGCGCAAGTAAAAACGAAGAAAGATGTGTGCTACATAAATGTAATTAATGCTTGTTTGTTATTGTTTTATATTGTTCCTCTAGATGCAAAAGCATTTTTTTACAAGATAAGTTGATAATTCCTGAAAGAACATTCTTTTGTTCAAGATACACCTCATTTCCTTCGAATAATAGATTCTATTAACGAAACACAAACACTCTCGGATCAGGCCATTCTGGTAACATTAGATGTCTGCTCCTTGTATACGAATATACCTATCGATGAAGGGATTGAAGCGGTCTCAAAATCACTCATAGAAAGCAAGCAAGCACATAATGCTGAAGTTTACCTATCGTTACTTAAACTAGTCCTGACGCTAAATTATTTTGAATTTGATTCGTCCTACTACCTGCAAACTTTCGGCACTAGCATGGGAACCCCTTTTGCGCCAACATACGCCAACATTTTTATGGGACACTTAGAATCGGAGCTGTTGGAGTCATGTCCAGTGAAGCCTTCCACCTATCTCCGTTACATACACGACATATTTATCATATGGGAACATGGCGTAAGTACACTAAACGCATTCATTGACCACTGTAACAAGTTTCACTCTAGTATTAAATTCACCATGCACCATTCTCCCAGTGAAATTAACTTCCTAGACACGACGGTATCTATTGAAGCAGGAAAATTAAAGACGACGCTTTACAGAAAACCAACAGACAGCCAGCAATACCTAGATTACACTAGTCATCACCCGCGACACTGCAAACAAGGGATATTTGTAGGACAGGCGAGGCGTATAAGAAGGATCTGTAGCGATGACAACGACTACGTTGACCACTTAAGCAACCTAAAGGAAACATTAGTTAAAAGAAATTACCCGCATGATGCTCTAAACAAGGTCTTCAACGAAGCATGTCAACTAGATAGGAAATCATCACTAGCTCAAAGGGCCCCCGTAGCACAGCCTAACCAGCCGCCAGCATTTATAACCAAATACTCAAATGCGCTACCAAACATAAATAATATCCTCCGTAAGTATTACCTAATACTGGCAAGCAACGAGCGCCTTAGAAAAGCGTTTCCCGGAGTACCAAAGGTCGTGTATCGCCGCAATAAAAATTTTAAGGACATGTTAGTGCACGCAAAAGTAAACCCTCATTCTACTGCCCACATAACACCGTGTTCTCGTCCAAGATGTAAGACTTGTAAGCACCTTCAAGATGACGTTATAGTTAAAAGCACCGGAAGTGATTACGTCCATCATATAAAATCTAGTTTCACCTGCACTAGTTCAAACGTTATCTACATGATCGAATGTTCATATTGTCAAAAACGGTACATTGGCGAAACGGGACAACCTGTTAATGTTAGATTAAACGGGCATCGCGCGGACACAGCGAAAAAGTTACCCAAAGCAGTGGCACAGCATTTTAATGTAGCAGGTCACAACTTCGAAGACCTCAAACTTTACATACTTCAGTCAAACTTCCGGTCCCCAAGAGACAGAAAATATACAGAGTCATACCTTATTCACAAGTTCAATACACTCCAGCCAGCAGGCATTAACGTTTCTAAGGGGGCTCTCGAATCTATTCGATATGGTACATACACAACGAAAACGAATGAGAGTTAATCCCTTCTTCTAGGCATTTCGAACCTACTATTGTTAAAATGCCACGTGCTTCCATTGACAATCATTCAGTGAAACGTACACCCTCCCGTCCCCCCCCCCCACCTTTTTTTTTCTCGTTCCTTACGACTCACCCAGTCGTCGTGGTGGCCTCTCCCCCCACCCCTCCCCACCCCTTCTCCCCTCTTTCGGAGAGGGCACGAAGCATATACACACGATAGCTAAGGAAATCAGTTCCAGCCTTGAAGAAGACAAGTCCACTTGTCGAAACGTTGGCTCGAGCATCCACCCCCTGTTTTACGGATTTTTTCATCGCAGCTTCCATCTTCCACTTCCTGCCGTTTTTTGGATTCCGCCACCAAGCAACACCGGCGACACGACGGCATCGACATACCAGCTATGGCGCTATGGAAGCAGGGCACGAAGGAAGGAAAGAACTCGGGAAAGGCCCTGCCCAGCCCGTGCTCTGGGAGAAAAGTGGGGAGGAAATGACGTCATAGCGGCCATATCCACTGGGCGCAATGGCGGCGTTTCTATGGTTACGAGGCGCGCCTGGCTGTCCAACGGCTGCCGCATGTGCGCTTCCGTACGTGCTGCCGTAGGTTTCGTGGCGGACACTACGCATTCTTTGTGCTGCGTTATTAGCTCCGCAGTGTTGTCCCGGCGCTTATAGTACCCAGCTACGTTTATAAAGCCTGTTGGTAGCCACGGGGTCTGAACAGTGTGCGTGGAGCGAGAGCGTATCCACGGTACCGTGCAGAGGATGAAGTAGATGAAGGATTTGAAGTGTTCAGCGAACTCGTGCTAAGGCACCATGGCAGAAAGGAAACACTGTGCTACAGAACCTGCACGATGAACTCCTTGCAAGTCAATGACGGTTGTGCAGTGCTCCTGCTTGCGACATCGGAAGAAACATTTGTCTCTCTATAGACCAAATGAGGACATCATGCTTTCGTGTTCTATGTGTTCACACTAGCAACTTGCGTGTGCGCATTAAAACACCTTTTCTCCTTTGCTTATGATGCTCGCGCCTAGCAGTGTGCTCTCAGCATAAAGCACACGCGTTCAAGTGTCGCTGGCAGATCTGCACCCTGCACAGGGTCACCAGTTGCACAATGCTGACGCCAGTGGGCTTTTACGTGGAACCCGGGCACGGTGACCAGGTGCCGCGCGTGAAAGAGGCGCAATCCAACCATGCGAGCCGGCGGACTGCCGATCGTATTTTCTGCACAGAGCGTGAATCCTTTGCAGACTGCCTGTACAGCCAATCCCACGTCTGTGAAATCTGAAGAAACAGCGGAGCTTGCCCGCCCTGCGCTGGCGTCGAGGCTCCGATTGATTCTTCCGCACTTGCGGGTTCGCTGCTCTGCGCTGGCGCACCACTTGTGCTTCCGCAGCGTACACCGAATAATTGTTAGCTCTGCGCCGGCGTTCACGAGCGAGCGCGCGCTGATGTTCGAGTCTTTCTGCGGCGGACATAGACTGAGCGGCACCGGCGAGCGCACGCACACCTCCAGTCGGAGCGAAATCCATGGCGGGAAACACCGTCCGAGGGGCGTGCTCTATTTTATATAGCTCCTTTCGTCTTCCTCTCCTCTACGACCACCTGACGCGCGCTCATTGGCTCGCTTAGTTCAGCGGGTCCCTTAGCGAGCACTCCTTTTGTAGCGTTAGCTACACTGGCCTAGCCGAGCCAGTTTCGCGTGGATCCTCAAGAGCCGTGCTGCGCATGCGCGAGGATCAGTGATGTCACGCACCGGAGCTGGCACCTCCCGCGCACTCCGCCACTGCCGCGCGCGACGCGCCGCCGGTCTGCGCTTTCCAGAGGAGTGACGTCGTAGCCTTGGCAGACGTATTGGCGCCGGCACGCGCGCACCTATTCGCCTTCGCTGTGCAGTCGCCGTCTGACACTGCGCTGGGGCCGCTTGATAGCGCCTCTGACTGGCGTTTGCCAGTGTGGTATAGCCATGGAGAAGGAGAGCGCAGATGCTACTCAACGGCGCAGAGGAGCGGAGAAGCTTAACTCATCGGATCCCGAAGTAGTTGCCTGGCAACATAAATATACATGCGCCACATAATACGAATACCGTGTGTGTGTCATTGGAGCAGCAGTAAGCATGATAATCAAGCTAATCCTAGACAATCAGGAAAGCTAAGAATAATTAGCTGAACCTTTGCTAACGCTACGTTATCCTGGCATAGCCGAGCTAATGCCGCTGAAACATTCTTTTTAAGTACTGGTGCCATCTGCTGACCCAGCGGGGAGCTTGCGGGGATACCTAAAGTCCCTAGATTTTTCCCTGTTCTTTCTTAAGTACCGACAACCATTGAAGCGCCGGCGACGAATCTCATTGGCTAACGCTCGTTTTCGGCAGCCATGTTCTTCCTAACTCTTTTCCAGCACCTGGTGAAACGCGTCCCCCATTCACAAATGACAGGGGGTTGACGGGAGGAGAAAGGCGCGTCGCGGTAGCATATTGTCCGCTGAAAGGTGCGTGGCTAATGTACTTAGACGCACATGGCTTTGTAAATCTTCCAAGTTAGGAAGAAAATGGCGTCGGACGCCAGCTGCGCGTGAGAGAGGGCCGTGAAAGGAGGCAGTTGTCGGTACTTAAGTAAAAGCGAAAAATCTAGGGACTTTAGGGATACCAGCTCTGCGCGTGACAACGGCACTCACCTCATCTACGGACATGGCTAGCCCTTAAACAGCTCTTCTGTTAAAACATCATCGGAACAAAACAGCCCGCACTGATTCCAGAATAACCCTGTGGGAGCGAAATTCTTGCGTGAAAAAAAGGACAACGCATGCGCGCGGAGCAATTAGAAGCAACAGATTCGAGAACGAAATCTTCCCTTCGTATCTTCTTTTTTTGTCATTGTTGCCACCATATTGCACGGCGCTGACAAAAAAAAAAGAAGCTGTCTGAATGCTTTACATGTCTGTAGGTGCCTTTTCAAACTTACATTATTTGTAGCGTAACAATGTTTTTTCTTTGAAAAAGCATTGTTTGGAGAATGTTTGAACTGCATGATTTCGTTCCACGTTTACTCGAAAAACGCGTGACTTGAAAAAGTGGTAAGCTACCATGTTTTGTGGCGAGGAACCTGTTTTCGTTCTGTTTGTGTGCTCCATGGTGTGCTGCGTGGATTCGTTCGACAGTGCATAAGTCATGGTCAAGCTTACAGGATTTTCGGTGGATTTTCAACGCTGCAAAAGGTATGTATGCCAATATCGGTGCGGCAAGGATTCAACAGGATACTTGTGCTGAGCGTGGAAGTGGTGGAAGTTCAGCAGCGCGTGCGGAGCGCCATGTTGCGAGTTCACTGCTGCTGTCTTTGCTTCCTTTTCACTACGACGAGTCGGAAGGAAACGCGGGTGCGACAAAAATCTAACACACGAACCCGTTTGAGGTGGTTTGTGACATAATTCGCTTGTTTGAGAGCGTAGTAATAGAAATAAATAGTGCCTTGCCTCGTGCTTTGTTCCGAAACTACATGGCTTTTCTACACGTCTTCAGAAAACTATTCTTGCATCTCGTTTGCTTTTACATTCCAGGAAGGCTTTAAAATATTATTATACTTAAGGCATGCCGAATCTGAATGTAAAAGGGAAAAGGAGGTAACGCTAGCCGTCATATTTTAGTTTCTCCTTACCCGAATGTGTGGGCGTGACTGAGGGCTGCGCCGACTTCATGTTCGGACTAAAGTTTCCGTAATGATCGTCCCACATGTGACCAAAATTGCATCGTGCACTGAAGTTGTTACACTTAATCATTCTTTTTTTCTCGTTTCATGCTCACCTAATACGCACAGCGCTTAACGTCTAATTAGTATGATTCGCTGGCGCTAATCCAGCGCGAAGTCTGCGGTTAATGTAGCGTTCATGTGGTTATTGTGTAGATTTTGGTGGCGTTACAAATCCCGCGCTAAATCCTGCGCTAATGTTGTTCTTGTGTGGCTCTTGGCGTAGTTCTAAATCATGCGCATAATGCAGCTCCACACTTAAAAAAAAGTTTGTAGTACTTACTAACTTCGGTTTACTAACTACTTGTCACATATGTTACTTACTACCCTGTTGGTAAGTGGGGTTACTAACGGGGAGGTTGTAACCGTTACTACCCTCGCCGTTACAAACGCACTTAGTAGCGGTTACTACCCTTCTCGTTGCTAACTAGTAAACTAGTAAAATAGGTAGTAACGGTTACTACTAAGTAAATTAGTAACCGTGATCCTTTCGCCGCACGAGTCTCTTGCTTTTATAACGGTCAAATTCGCGAGCATCAACATTGCAATATATTAGGTAATTATGCCCAGTTTGTCATCAATTAGAACAGCACACATACACAACGACAAGGCTACGCGACACGTATAATTCATTAGTGTTTCCAGGAGTATATATAGCCCTACCTCTGGGGTACGCAGCTGGTGCCGGTGGGCAGCTAGGCTTTAGGATAAATAGTTTAAGTTATGCGCCTATATTTATATATCGTACAATTTTATTAGGTGCGCGAGGTAACGTAACGCGGGACTTTTAATCAAGCATATTAATACAAGCAATATGTTATGTCTATTTTACGTAATATCGTCTCAACATGACCTAATATACAAGACCCAAAATGGGGTACTAAGCTTACTACTATCGCCTCAGTGAACTTGAATGGATCCCCGTGCTAGTGAATAGGTTATAAAAAGCTCGTAATAATAACTTCTAAGATTCGTTTAACAAGCTCGTTTAATAGGTACATGGCAAAAAGTTAGTAACGGTACGCAAGAAGTAGTAACCGTTGCAACTTCTAAGTGTCTGCTAACGTAGGCAGTAAAAAGGTAGCAAAAAGTTAGTAATGGGGGGCGATCGGAGATCTGTTCGTTCCGCTTGTTCGTTCTCCTGGGGAAGAACAAGCGCGCTGATTGGCTGAAGCGGGAGATGCCACTCATGGCCGGGGGGTGTCGCCATTTCTTTTTTTTTGCTTGATCTTTTCTTTTTTGGTGACGTCATATCGCGGCATAACGAGTGGGGTGATCGGAGATCTCTGTTCTGCGCCCTTCGTTCGGTACCCATTCTGGCGGCGTACGCGATTGGCCGAAGCCGGAAAAAACCACGTCTCTGAGGGGCGTAGCCATTTTTCTTTTTGCTTGATCTTTTATTTTTGGTGACGTCATACCGCGTCATAACGAGAATGTCGTCTGCTACAAACGAACGGAGCGCGAGACCGTTCGCACGCGTTCTCTCGAGCGAACAAACGGCTTCGAACGGCATGATGCGGCGGTTGCGGCTGCCACAACAGCTGATTTTGAGAAAATGGCGCGTGCGACGTGTGCTTCTCTTGCGGTTGGAGGTGCGAGATGCGTTTGAAGACATGAGCGAGTGCGGCGTCGCTTTCTGTTCTCGAAACGAACAGTGCGAACAAAATGAACGGGCCTGCCACTGGGCTGTGGTCTTACGCGCAGGGACTTCTTAGTTCAAAAGCGCTACCAGCTACTGCCACGTGTCGTCCCGGTCCTCAATCGTGAACGACGGCCCCAGTGGGCACGACGGCGTAGGTATCTGTGGGTGCTCTTTTATAAAAGCCAGCGGAAACTCCTTTTGACGATTCGACACCCGGGAGCCAAGCCAGACATTCCGGTGGGACGACATATTGAAAAACTGCGCCAACCGCTACTTTTCTCTTTTTTTTTTCGCGTGCGCGACTTCACATAGCGAGCACGTTAGAAAAACTAACACCAATAAATATCAGCGCTCAAACCTATTGCTGTTTCAGAAACTGTTTGAGCTTGAAAAGAAAAACAATATCTTTTCGTATAACAACTGTATTTATTAGAAGGCGAGAAACACTTCGTTTTGAAATATACGGTCCCCTTGCCGAGGACAAACGATGCGCGTCTACTTCCGGAAAGCTCGCCGCTCACCACTTGACGATTGGCTGTCCTCTTCCTCTCGGCGGAAGAGAGCTGCGGACCGCCCACTTTTGTGACGTAACACCGCGAGAACGAACGCGGAACGAACAGAGATCTCCGATCCCCCCCATGGTCCAAGAAAGCTAGTAACAGATGCTGTTACAAACTATTTGCTCGCGGTTACAAGCTTTTTCCTAACTTTTTTTAAAGAGTGCACTACCGTGAAGCCTGAAGAAGGGCGTAGCACGGGCAACCCAGTGATTTCCTTGGCAATTGCGCGCTTTCCGAGGTGGTGGCGCCCTCTCTTGCGCGGCGCGGGTATCAGCCGGATGATTCAGAAAAGTTCTTCGCGAATTTAGATAAAGTATTGCGATTAATTCTTCGTTATTTCTGTAGTTAATATTACTTTAGACCGTGTTAGTTCACTTTGCACTGGTTTTGAGCATTGTTAGCCTTGTTTTAGGCCTGTATTGACCACTGCCTGACAATGCGGCATGAGACAGTGGATGGACGACAAGCCGGGCACTGTTACGACTGGAGTAGGGCCCTTCGGGTGCGCGGCGTAGGATCCGAGGTCGTTGCATCCCACCGCTGCCACCACTGTTAGGAATGGGGTAGCGTGGCCCATCGCTACCGTGCTCGGAGTAGTCAGTAATGGCAAGGTGAAGAAGGAAAAGATTTTATGTACACTATTTACATATTTTTGCTACCAGGCAACATGACTGCCAGCCCGACCACGTCGGCTGGTTCGACTCCGTTCGAGTCGTTCTCCTTCTCCGATCTCCCTCTTCTCTTTCGTTCCATGGACCGGCACGGCCTTAAATCGTCTAGCCGTCCATTGTCCTGCTGACTGTCCGCCGGTCGCAGGTGTTGGGCTCCTATCCAAGTTCTCCAAATTGCGGCGCGCGGCCAGAAGTATCAATTGCGACGCGCTGCCAGAAGCCGCACGCAGGTGTTGACGGTCTTCTAACCTGTTGAGCGCCCGCCGGCCGCAGGTGTTGACCTTCCTCCGAACTGGGATGCGCCGGCATGAGCAACACGCAGGTGTTGACGGTCTTCTAACCTGTTGAGCGCCCGCCGGTCGCAGGTGTTGACGGCCTTCTAACCTGTTGAGCGTCCGCCGGTCGCAGGTGTTGACCTTTCTCCGAACCGGGATGCGCCGGCATGAGCAACACGCAGGTGTTGACCGAAGTCCAGGTGCTGATTCCTCTCCTGGTTGCCCGAAAGCAGATGCCCAGGCACAACAGCACCCCCGCCGCCAAACAATGCATCAGGAGGACGAGCTGCTCCACGTAGCTCGGCTGAATTGATGCGGCCGGACACCAGGCTCATCCACGGCTCGAGGCGAAGCTCCCAAGATCACCGCTCTCGTGACATTCCACACGAACATTCGGCTGGCACGGACTCGATGCTCCTGTGGATAAGACGAACTCGACAGGGCAACCATTATCAAACTACACCCAACGCTGCAAGTGCCCTCCGCACTCCCTCGAATTGCCAGACATGAATGAAACAAATCTTACTGACAACTAACGTTCCCGCTTTAAATAAAACGAGGAGAAGTGCGTATCGTATGGCGACGAGTTCAACCACAGACCTCAATTTCAGGTGTTAAAGAAACAACTCCGAGGTAATACAAGAATTGTAATTGTACTAAAGCTGCTCAGGCATGGAAGGTAAACAACCAAGGAAGCCACCGGAAGCTCAAAGGCTTCGCTAAATTCTCACTAAACGCTCTCAGCGTAAGCGTAACACAATAAGAACACAACATGGTTCTACTAACTATGAACTGAAATTGAAAATAAAGCTTACACCGTTCACAAAAACAATGTTGAACTACCTTTCGCCCCAAATGCTCATGCTAACTAGTACAAAAACAAAACTAAAACTCAACCTACAGTTACCTCCGTTGAAACAATTTTTCAGCTACAACGCTAGAAGATTAACCTCCAAAATACAGACACTACATAGGTCAAAATTTACTCCCTCTACAGTAAACACAAACAAGTAAAATTCGGTTACGCTCGACAAACACCACTCTTTCACAATTAGCGGTCGTACAAATCTTTACTCACGGCTAACGTGTATTATTCTACGCCGTCAGCTCACTCCCATGCGGGTCACTGCTTCCGCATGTTATTCTTAACATTGCGCCACTAAAGCTAGACATGTTCCCGTGAGCACTCTGTCACGCTGCACCCACCTCAGGAACTGAATTCGCAAACGACATCCGTAATTGCACGTACTAGTGCCACTGCGAGCTTCTACTCCGCGGATGTACGACTAACCTAGCTCTACTCTTGCGGTCACAATTCTTACAAACAACCGAGCGACTCGCTATAACCTTACCTTATTCGCTCCTACACAGAACGCACGCCAAAAGAACAAAAAAAAACAAACAAAAAAAACATGGCTGATCCCTCCGTCATAGGAATCGGTTTAACACGAAAGCGAAACGTGTCTTCACAGAAGTAGTGCTTATTGTGTACTGATATATCAGAGCTTGTACAACGTCTATTCGGTGTTTGGCAGCTATAGCACCATTTGACGTGGATGCACCCATGTTGACAGCATGTCTCTATCGCGACGACTAATGCCCGTGATCGTGATTAAACTGTTGTGGTAGCTGACGGTGTGAACATGTATTTGGACACAGCGAATCGTGAATCCCGCGTAAGGATGATATCAACAAGCTCATAATCAACACTGGTACCCAGTATGCACTTCTTCAAAGCGTCGTCAATTACGGAGAGAAACGGCACGGTGTGCGCTTTCTAGTAATGGGTAGCCGACGCTTGTTCTCATGCATACATAACACGCACTGCGCTTCAGGAACACGGGAGGTAGAGGCAGGTAGAGGTTCGTAGCCTGAGCCGCAGACGCGCGCGTCCCGCTGGCCTCTGTCTCGCAGGCGCTGCTTTGGCTCCACCAAGGCACGACATTACCCGTCGAAATCGCGTCCTTTCTGCAACGCATATTGCAGCAGTTTTGTTAGTCGGTGCTCTCGCAATTGAAGCAGTCGGCGGCGGAGAAATTGCACGTGGAAGATGCACTACTCCGATGAGCCGACGCACGCTAACACGAAGCCAAAGGCAAAGAACGTAACTGCGTCAAGGGTGCCTCGGCGACGCCAGCGCGGCCACTCTACCTCTCTGGTATCGAGACGCTTTAACCATGACCTCAGATATCGCGTACAATCTCGGAGTAAGCGCTAGTAAGTGTCGATCGTGAAGTATTACTTCTTTTCACCTCTCACAGACGGCGGCACCGCCCCGCTCCGCCCGCCGCGAAAGAGAATGTGTGAAAGATATAAGGCGCGTTCGCGCCGTTTCTACCATGTTCCGCGATGGCTTAGTGGGTAGCGCGTCGGGCGCTTGCCGTCGCGGCCGCAACGTCGTGGGTTCGATTCCTAGCAGGGTATCTTTTTCTTGGTTTTTTTCTTTCTCACCCGTTGGTGTCCATTTTATCAACGTCATATCCGTGACGGATGTACTTGGTGGACCCCGGCATAAAACACTTTCGTGTTAAAATAAATTTTTGCGTGGCTCTACCAAAACTCGCACAAAGCCTAGCCTTGCCTATCATTCTCGCAAGCTCTCAGCTTAACGCCTAAGGTTCCGCTAACCACTCGTGGGACACCTTGACTTACTAGGCAGCTCCCGAACGGCGCACACAAAGCCCTGCGCCGGCCCTTCGTGTAACTGCGCACGTGTCATACGCCAACCGCTTGCGGGCTCCCGCCGGTGACGGAAACAGCAGGCCTCAAACGCCAACGCTAACTCAGCGCACGCCACCCGAAAACTGCCCAATGTTTCCTTGCGTCCACGCATGACACGCAACGGAAACGCCACAAACTCTTTTCGTAGTCAGCTGACGTAACCCTATTCAAGGCGCTCATCTCTTAAAGCCCTTGACTCGCTCTGATACGTGTCACTAACCATCTGATAGCTAACCGCACAACGCATATCGGCTAACAAACAAAACCACAGAGCGCTAAAGAAAACAAAGTTCAATAACAGTTAACTAAGCTATCAACACTCGCGGAAATAACAAGGAATACTAATTACTAACTAAAATCAACAGTCAAAATTCCTTCCAACAAATCTCGAGTCGATATTCCAGGAAAAGCCAACAGCTGTCCTCAACAACTTTTCAGGCGCACTCGCGGTGGTCGCGCCCAGAAGGCTTTTCTCGTCAAGCGGGGTGTACGATACGCATGAAAGTTAATCACCCCCTCGTCGAGCCTCACTACTTTCCCTGTAGCGGACTTTTCTTTGTCGCCTCCTGCCACCTCGCGAAGGTCACCGACCTCGCGGTGTCGCACCTGTTTCAACGTTCCTCGAAAGGAACAACGGGGAGTTCTTTTACCCACTGACCCTTTCCGCGAATCATGCGCTTCTCTTTTCTTTTTCTTTCGGCGGTACGGGTGTATGCGGTAGAAACCTGTCCCTGACGGCAATCGCACTTGTCTTGCAATTTCGCGCCGACTTTTGAACTTCTTTCTCAACCGCGTCGCGACCTTTGTCGCATTTCTATCTTTCGGACGCTTTCTCCCTTTCGCACGCTTCTTGGTGCAGACTTTGGAGCATTCCGTCCGCCTCCGATGCTCATCAGCATTAACATGCTCCTCAGCTGTCTCGCGCTTACTGTCTTGATGATTGCGCATCAATTCATCCTCTGACAGATTCCGCGTACAATGCGCGGCGCGCACTTCTTTTCTTTCTGGCCTCTCGGACGCATGCGATACAGACCTGTCAGAGATGACAACGGCACTTTTCTCGCCTTTTTGTTGCGACGTTTGAAGCCTTTCTTCAAACGCATCGCGATCTCTGCCGCGTTTTTGTCCTTCGGACGCTTTCTCCGCTTTGCACTCTTCTTGGTGCCGCCTTTGGAGCCTTTAGTCCGCCTCTGACACTCATCGACATCGTTAAAACGCTCGCCAGCTTCTTCGCGCGCACTGTCTTGATTGCCTAGCAATTCATCCTCTCGCTCAGTCGCTAGACTGGCGGACAGCTCAACTTTCTCTAGACCAATGCCGCTACTTACATCTTTACAAGGCCGCTCGCGTACAAATGAGCTATTCGTAACAGCATTGTCTCCTCCACTCAGTTCCTCTGTTAGCCCTTGTGGCCCTTGGTCTCTCAGAGTGGGATCTCTTTCATTTTCGGCAATCCGAACGGCAGGACTTACGTCTAGGAGCTCTCCTGTGCACTCTGCTCCGCGATTTACTCGAGAACCCTCCGAACTACCCACTCCTTCCTTAGCTGGCGCGCCTTCCTTGCTATCGTCTGTAGTGCTGTAAGGTTACTTTTGGTGGAACGCTTTTCCACCGACCCTTCACACCCTGACGTGGCCGCGAGCTCTCTTTCCTTGGAACGGGTCAGGGTCTCTGCTATGCCTTCACCTGCACTAGCCTTTTCTTCGGCTGTAAGCGGCACCGCCGCTACATCGCATCCTTTGTGCTCTACATCTACAGATGTCAGGCTTCTTTTCTGCTGTGCCTCATGCTCTAATGCCTGCTTCTTCCTCCTATGTTCTTCCTGCCGGCGCTTACTTTCTATATCCTTATCAACTTCGGTAAGCTGCTGCCAACTGTCTGACGTGGGGGTTAAAACTGACCCTTCCTCACGTTCTAGGCATTCCTCTATCTGGCCTTTCCATTCGGCCGAACCTACACTACCACAGTGGCTGAACAACGTATTCTTAACCTCAGTTACTACCTGCAGGCCGTCTGACACTAAGGCTAAAACTGAGCCTTTCCCACGTCCGAGGCACTCTGCGTGCCTGTTGGCCATCTTTCCTCTTCCCCCATGCGTGCCCTCGTCCGATGTCCTAGCTTTGCGCGCGTGGACTCAAACGCTGTCTGAATGCTTTTGCTGACAAGCGACATTTGCGCAACAGCGCCTCTTTGACCTTGTCATACGTTACAGCGTCCTTCCTATTGAGTCTAGCTATAACATCGGCGGCCTCGCACGGAAGAAGAGTTAGCAACTCTTGCGGCCAACTTTCGAGGGGAAATCCGGCCTTCTCGCACGTTCGCTCAAAATTAACAAGAAACAATGCGATGTCCTGGCCAACCCTGAACGGCTGCAAAAGGTCTTCCATCCTTACGGACTCCCTTACTATGGGAACCTGTCTTGCGGCGGATATACGAAGTTCCAGCTCTCTTAGGTTCAACTCATGTTGCCTCTCGGCAGCTTTCTTCTCTCTTTCTTTTATCTGTTCTCTCTGTTCTCTTGATCTATTTCCTCTTTTCTAGCTCGAATATCCTCATGAGCTTCCTGGGCCTCCTCGACAGTTACCTTCTCTGCCTCCATAATCGGAAGGATCTGCCGTTTCCGTTTAGCAGAGCCGACCGAAATGCCCAACTCCTTGCAAATTTCAAGGAGGTCCTGCACACTGAACTTGTCCATACTGACACTTCACTCCGCCTCGTTTACCCTCGACTTAAACTAAGCGGTCAGACCATCCAATTCTTGGCTGACCAAACAAAGTTACAAGTCTACACAAAACCTGCTAACAATGACTTAGGCTAGCTAGGTCTGGCAATAAGAGGTAAACTTCAGGCACTCACCACACCAGGGTAGCTGACGCTGGCCGATCCCACCGCTGCCACCACTGTTACGACTGGAGTAGGGCCCTTCGGGTGCGCGGCGTAGGATCCGAGGTCGTTGCATCCCACCGCTGCCACCACTGTTAGGAATGGGGTAGCGTGGCCCATCGCTACCGTGCTCGGAGTAGTCAGTAATGGCAAGGTGAAGAAGGAAAAGATTTTATGTACACTATTTACATATTTTTGCTACCAGGCAACATGACTGCCAGCCCGACCACGTCGGCT
Organism: Rhipicephalus sanguineus; assembly: GCF_013339695.2. NCBI lineage: Eukaryota > Metazoa > Arthropoda > Arachnida > Ixodida > Ixodidae > Rhipicephalus > Rhipicephalus sanguineus. The sequence continues at coordinate 116,804,888 of NC_051184.2, forward strand.
GGTTCGACTCCGTTCGAGTCGTTCTCCTTCTCCGATCTCCCTCTTCTCTTTCGTTCCATGGACCGGCACGGCACTTAAATCGTCTAGCCGTCCATTGTCCTGCTGACTGTCCGCCGGTCGCAGGTGTTGGGCTCCTATCCAAGTTCTCCAAATTGCGGCGCGCGGCCAGAAGTATCAATTGCGACGCGCTGCCAGAAGCCGCACGCAGGTGTTGACGGTCTTCTAACCTGTTGAGCGCCCGCCGGCCGCAGGTGTTGACCTTCCTCCGAACTGGGATGCGCCGGCATGAGCAACACGCAGGTGTTGACGGTCTTCTAACCTGTGAGCGCCCGCCGGTCGCAGGTGTTGACGGCCTTCTAACCTGTTGAGCGTCCGCCGGTCGCAGGTGTTGACCTTTCTCCGAACCGGGATGCGCCGGCATGAGCAACACGCAGGTGTTGACCGAAGTCCAGGTGCTGATTCCTCTCCTGGTTGCCCGAAAGCAGATGCCCAGGCACAACAGCACCTAAAGTGCTACGCGCTTAAAAGATGACGGCTCTCGCTTTCAAGTCGCCTTAGGCGAATGCATTGGGGGCCGTGTGACGTTTGGGGGCTGCAGGTGTAATGGCAGTGACAGAGAAATTGGTCTCCTCACGGCAGAGAAGCTATGGAGAGCCAAACAGAACTGGATTCGACACGTACAAGATGCGTTTTTCAGCGCAGAAATCAAAGCTACCTCAGAAGCACGTTCTAACGACAGAACGTCGCCCATCGCAGGCCTTCACTTATTCCAGGACGAAGGTACGATGGTACGGGTTGGTGGGCGCTTAAAGCGAATGAAATCTCCGGAAGGTGTCAAGCATCCGATTATACTGGCGAGCGATGATCACTTTTCAAGGCAGAATCGAGCAACTGGAGATACTCCCTCACGGAAGTCGCTTGGAAATATGGTGTTCCGGTTGTTCTTTGGGCCTTAAAGAATCTGTCTGTGCTTTGCTCCTGCATTAGTGGGAGCAAAACAGTGCCTTGCGACGAGAAGCATGTGAGGCCCTTCGTCAAATGCGCCGTCGAAGTGGTTTATGAAATTCCATTTAGCTGCGGAAAGGTCTACAAAGGCCAAACGGGACCCTGCATAAATGACAGTCAGGTAACGTCTGCAAAATGTACAGAAATAGAAAAAAAATTAGCTGGTCATTGTAAGGCATGCACTTGTGATCCTAGGCTGTATGAGATTAAGATTATCGGAAGAAGTGGCAACATTAATGCACGTTTCGTACTCGAAGCTCATCGAAGAAGGCCACTGCGTGCGTCAGTGATCCTTCCATCAGCGTGCACAGTGGAGAAAAGGTGTTTCTGTCTGAGCACGCGCAATTACGCATCTCGTTCGTGCTTTTTTTTTGTGCATGTGCTCTTGGTACTACATTTTTCCTATGTATGCAGTTTCCGCCATTGAATAAGCAGTGTGAATTTGCGCTTGCCCCGCGCCCTTTTTAGCGAACGTGTCTTTTTTCGCGCAGCCCTTTTCTCTCAAATATGCATAACACACTAGTCCTACTACTTTTTATGAAGTGTTCTTGCTCGCTGAAGTTCACGTTCGAGTTCCACAACACCCATTTTATAACTTGACCACATACGCTGGGCTTACATGCCAATAGCAAAAAAAGTGTTCTAGCTCCACTTTGATTCCTCACACTCTAAAGTGATCAAAAAGGAATAGCCAGCTCATGGTTCAGGTCAGCCCATTTAAAGACTTGTCCACATAAGCTGGCGGAAAGCTTCGATATCCAAGAAGCAAGGTTGCATCAGCATGGTTTCCTTTTACGCCCTTTCAGGTTGTCGCCGAAACGCTGCTACACTAGCGTCGCAAAGAGCCTGAGGTAGAAGCTGCAGGTATCCTGCAGAAGAGGTGGATGTGCGAGGTTGTCCTGTTTGTGCATAAAGTGTCGCACAACTTGATGAAAGCCGCGGCTAGACATTGGGTAGACCTAGTTTACTCTACACCATGCAAGTTGGCAGATTCGAGGCACCTATCCGATTTAAAAAAAAACGCTACTCTACTAGACACGGATATCAGTAGGTACAGTGCACTGATTCAGTCGTGTACTGAATTACTTTATGCTGCGGGCGTGTTCTGTTTAGCATAGGGACAGACCGGTCAGTGTTTTAATCACAGGCTACGACAGCTTGAAGTCAGGACAGAGGTGTTGAACAAAAGTGTTCTGTGTACGGCAGGTCAGTCCAGTTTGTCTTGCAACTAGCACCTAAAATGAGCCGTATAAGCGCAAAGTTTGCTGACTGCGGTCCCAATATTCAGAGAGTAGCTGGGGCCCCTCCAAGATAACTTCCTGGGCGAGTTGGTGTTTCCTAAACGTGATCTATAAGTGCAATGACAGTTGTGTGCGTAGCGCTTCTCTGACTTTCCTCTAGTTCTTCGGTTTTATTTCACTTTCGAGTTGTTGCGCTACTAAATCATAAACTGTCAAGCTGACACTCCCCGCTTCCACAAAGGAGACCAACTGAGGAGTCAGGTACAGCCGCCCATTTTTATAGCGTTAGCTACACTGGCCGAGCTGGAGCAATTTCGCGTGGCAGTCCGAGAGCCGTGCTGCGCATGCGCGAAGGGCAGTGACGTCACACGGCACGAAGCTGGCGCACCGGAGCCGCCGCCGCCGAGCACGCCTTGCCGATCTGCGCATTCCAGAGGAGCGACGTCATAGCCGCGGCAGACATACTGGCGCCGGCGCGCGCCCAGCTCTGCGCCTTCGTTGCTCAGTGGCCGTCGGACGCTGCGCAGGGCGTTGGGGCTATAGAGACGACAGCGTGTTACTACAGTGACCACCGAGCCGTCTTTGTGGCAATGGAGAATGGCGCTGAGCAAAAAATAAATATGCATGTGTCACATGATGTGTATACCTTGTGTGTGTCACTGGAGCAGCAGTAAGCATGATGACCAAGCTAATCCTAGAAAACCAGAAGAACTAAGAATAATCACCGAACCTTAGCTCACGCTACGTATATCCTGGCAAAGCCGAGCTAAGCCATCATAGGCGTGCGCAGGGTTCCCCCATCAGAGGGGGCAAAGGTTCATCGCAGCGCCCCCTCACCCTACTTAGTCAGTATATGGGGCAGATTTTGCGCCCCCCCCCCTCTTATGTTACTAGAAGGGTCAATGTAGGAAGCAGATTTTGCGCCCCCCCTCTTAGGTGATTAGGGGGGGGGCGGCCGCCCCCCCTGCCCTCCCTGTGCGCACGCCTATGTAAGCGATTACAATTTTTTTAACTTGAACGCGCGAGCGTCTACCGCCGAGTTGACAAGCGCCGTACAACGGAGCGTAGCGGCGAAATGGACGCGCATGCGCGCTATGAGCAGTCTTGGGCACCTGTCGTCTGCTAGGCTTTCTCGGGATCCGGACACCACTCCTGCTTCTTGTGAGCACCGCTATGATCCTTTTTTTTCTATCATCCTTTTTTTTCTGCTTTTCTGAACACTGCCATCAAGTTATAAAGAAAAAGTCAAGTGATCGCGCTTGAAATGGATGGAATGTGATTACACACGCTGATTATGCTACGTGCGTATCAGTATTTTTGCAGCGGTACTGTTAAGCTTTTCGTTATGCCGTGCGGAGTCGACAAGAAACTATCATCAGCGGCCCGTGCGCTGTCTGGCTCTCTTCATTTTCTTCTTCATGTTCTTAGTCAGTCTTCATGCTAAGTCAAGCAAATAAAGCCCCCGAAGGTCGCAGGATCCAATCCCGGCCGTGGCGGCTGCTTTTCGATGGAGGCGAAAATGTTTGAGGCCCGTGTACTTATATTTAGGCGCACGTTAAAGAACCCCAGGTGGTCGAAATTTCCGGAGCCTTCCACTACGGCATCTCTCATAATCACATCGTGGTTTTGGGACGCTAAGGCCCAGATAACATTATTAAGCCAATCAAGCCAAGCTATGCTAAGATCAAGGTAATTAAGCCAAGTCATGTCATAATCACGCTGCTGAAGTCCACGCTTCAGCAGCGTGAAAAGAAGCGGGGCTGGTGGCCGGTTCCCGGAAAAGCCTAGCAGATGAAAGCTGCGCAGGACTGCTTATAGCACGCATGCGCGTATTCTCGTTTATTTCGCCGCTGCGCTCTGCTGTACGGCGCTTATCAGCTCGACCGTCGATGCTCGCGCGTTCAGGTTAAAAAAATAGACGGCTGTACAAGTCTTTAGCCGAAGTTCACCACAGTGGCTTATCGCTCTCCCATATATTTGCGAGAGAGCCGCTTTGGTCCCTCCCCCAGTAATTCTACCCACAACTATTACTGATAAATGTGCGGGGTACAGTGTTTCCAGCGCCAACAACAGATACCTCGTCACTTCGGGTGAAAAAGCACTACTTCCGGTATTCCAGATTCAAGTGCTGCCGTGAGCACCATAGCACACTTACAAGCTGCGGCCGCCTGGGTCTTCGTCGTTGACATTCTGCGAGAGACAAAGCATTTTAGTTCAGATCTTTTTTTACTGGTGTTATGTTAGAGAATCAGCCCCTGTTTGTTCTAAAGTAATTACAGTGAAACCTCGGTGATACGATCACAGCTGATACGAATTTCGGGGTAATACGAATTTTTCATTGGTCCCGGCCAAGGCCCATTGGCCTGCAATGTAATGGAGTACGGTTGTTGCGAACCGATTTTCACCCAGCGACGTTTGATACAAACATACGCTACCGCCCAGGTTCGAAGAGGTGCTGTCCGCGCTGTCGCGGAAGACGCGCCAAGCACGTGCTAGAGCGGGAACGCAAGCGTGGACATGCGCGCCGCACCGCCAAATCGTCAGAATCACGGTGTAAGAAAAACATTTTTCTTACGGTCAGAATAAACCTTCAGAGACGCTTCACGGCCTCCGAGATTGTGTGCGCGAATCTTTGAGGCTCTTATGTGCCTCCGTGTGCCTTCGCGTTTAGACTACAGAGGACATTAGCGCCGTGCTTTTTTTTCTAACGCGTCGACGCGGGCTGCTGTCATTGTACTGTGTTTACACGTGCCTGCTTCGTGCATCAGACATCCTGTGAAAGGTGGACGAGGACCGAAAGAAGGCGAGGATGGTCTTGGCGAATGAGTCAGGCCTCACAACGTCAACATGCGCGACTGCTGAGGTCGCACTTGTGCGGGCACGGCCGTAAATCTCCCAAAAAACATCCCAACACCTCCGCGATAACAAAATCATAACACAGGACCATGGTTCTGTAATTTTGTGGCCTTGATCCATCGCGTCAAAGCGCTTCTTTTGTTACTTTCGCTGCAGTACTCGGGTGTCATGCAAGAAAGCATACTAAAATTTGGAAGGGGCTACTGCTGTCGCGGGTGACAACGCACCTGGTTCATTAATTAAATACGCGCGTGCGGGCCGTATATTTACGAGTGCTGGTATGATTGCCGACATCTAAAAACTTAAATGACAATCATTCAGGGTTCTTCCTTACGTTGCTGCGGCCCTGAAAAACAATAAATGAAAATGTACGCCAGCTTTCTTTTGCGCATGCTAATTTTCCATGCTTTCTGGTGATGCGAATTTCGGATGATACGTATATTTTTGGTGGTCCCGTGAGATTCGTATCACCGAGGTTTCACTGTACTACGTCAGGACCGGCACCCATGAAGCTGGCACTGTACGACGTGCGGCAGTTCGCCGTGTACATCACAAGTCCATCTCGCCCCGATGCTGTAACGTAGATAGTGAAATATGGACCTGCTCACCGCGGCTGGGCGTATGCCGACTTCCCATGACGATGCACTCTTGACGACACAACCACGAAGCCTCGTCCAATTTTTGTTTGTGCTCCTTATTAATGGCTTGTACCCGCTACAATGCCAAAGCAGGTGGTTTTAGAATTCTCATTCAAGGGGCCTCGCAACACTTGTACGCAATCATCGAATGGCCCCACTACCGGAGTCATTGCCTCACGAATTTATCCATAGTAGGTAAACAGTGCAAACGACAGGGATGAAAGAAACACAAGCGACAGAACTAGCGCTGAGCTTTCTTTTAGCTTTAATTTCAAGCGAACAATCGTATATTAGATGAATCCGGTGGTGGTGCTGGTGGTGTGCGGTATGACCACCCTTACTGCGCATGCACAAGCCCTCTCCACACACCACCTTTCCCTCTCTCCACTCCCACTCCTAGTTTAGATAAAAGGCTCGCGTTAGGTCGTACACACGCTCAGTCACTGCGCCGGTGTCGAGTCCCAACGTCAACGTCGGCGCCAGTTGCAGTAATACCTTAACGCCTGCCGAGATCGCGGAGCAGCGGGTGGAGCAGCGGAAGGCTCGACGCGCTGAAGCGGGAGGTAAACTTCGGGAAGCGGACTCCGAGCTCCGGGCTAGAGAAGCCCAGCGCAAACGACAACGTCGGTGGGAGATTGCTACGGATGAAACGGGGCCTCGACATGCCGAAACGCTGCTTCGCATCGCCTCATGGTCCCCTTTAGCGGGAGATGGTGTAATTTTTTCCCTGCCATGAAGCCCATATGCACACATCAAGATACAAAAGATTGTGAAGGTCGTGTGCTGAAACGTGAGATGATGCGGTCAAACCACGCACGTGTCAAAATACCTCGAAAAAGCTGCCACTTCTTTTCCTCGCAATGCTAAAGACACACGCCGACATACTTATCACTTGTGTTGTGTTTGCATAACTAGTTTATTGCGAGCCGACTTAGCTGGGTACAAGCGTTGCCAAACAGAAGGGTAGTGGGGTAACGCGTCAGTCACTGCTGTAAGCTCACTCCCAGGGCGGCGCTGCGGACGCTTATGGTTATTGACCTTGTATTGTGCTGAATACAGAACTAACTGCTTTGCTAATGAAGTAACAAATAGACAGGACTGCTTCGCTGTCTTTGTTCTTTCGCTAGTTTCCTCTTCCGAATAGTATGAACCAACTCGCCCAGCAAGCTACGTCATTGTATTACACGTTCTCCTTAAATGCGAAGCATTTCTTAGCGATCCTGAGGCATTTTTACCATATCTATCTATCTATCTATCTATCTATCTATCTATCTATCTATCTATCTATCTATCTATCTATCTATCTATCTATCTATCTATCTATCTATCTATCTATCTATCTATCTATCTATCTATCTATCTATCTATCTATCTATCTATCTATCTATCTATCTATCTATCTATCTATCTGTCTGTCTGTCTGTCTGTCTGTCTGTCTGTCTGTCTGTCTGTCTGTCTGTCTGTCTGTCTGTCTGTCTGTCTGTCTGTCTGTCTGTCTGTCTGTCCGCGTTACAGACAAGTTTTTCGCCCCCGTTTTTTCGCGAGTCGCGGTCATCTTCCGCTTGTTCCTATACTTCTCCAATGCGCAGACGCATCGTCGACATCGCACAGGCCACAGGGGGTGTGCAAGAACAAATATTTAGAGAAACTGTCCCGCGTCATACAATGTTGCAGACGTTTGATGACACAATGAAAATTTCCGCCAAGAATCCTGAAATCATGAAATCTCGGCTCACAAGAGGACGTTTTGCAATGCACCGAAAGGTGCGCACTAAAACCAATTTTTAAGTTGAATGACATCACAATGTCGGCTAGCAAGACGATAAAGTAAGTTATAATGGAAATAGGAAGTCTCATAAGGCAGCATTGATGTTTAGTGCTGGATGCTCGAAACACAGCAGCATTAGCCAGACGCCTACCTCTTCTGCTTCCCTGGTAGCTGCTGTTGGCGCATGCACCAGTAATACCTGCATGCACATGGTATTCCATGGCGCAACGACATTCCTTGTTACCCCTCGCATTTAATTGCTGTGGTAAACTCTCTCTGGTTAAAGTGACTGCGTGCCACTTGACAGACCCACACGGCAGGCTGAGGTTCGTTGCCCTGGGCCACTGGAGATGCAATGTGGGCTGCTTTCTTTAGTTGTGAAGCATCTTATGGCGGAGTTCAATCCGGTGGTAGTGGTGGTGGTGGTGTACGGCGTGACCACCCCCTTACTGCGCATGCGCAAATCCTCTCCACTCCCTCTCCCCCTCTCCTGCGCCACGCCGCGATGAGCGCCAGCGCATGCGCATCCCCTCCTCCTCTCTTTCCTCTCCTACGCTCCCCCCTCGCGCGCCTGTCGACCGCGTTTCCCGTTCGCCCTGTGAGAATTAACGGCCAGGCTAGAGGGAAGACACGACGCGCGTAGCGTTCTTCTTCGCGTTCCACGACGCGAGGTCGGTAGCATGCCCAGCGAACGCCAACGGAACGCGATCGTGCAAGTGCCCCAGCTTCGCGTCGCCTCATGGTCCCCTTTAGCGGGAGATGGTGTAACTTTTATCAGAATACATTTCACTTTGTTTACTCAGAGGTGTCCGATCTACATAAGAGTCACTGTGTAGGCCACTGAAAAACTTCAGTCTCTGTCGGATGAATATCATCGAAGTCTAAAACCGAAACAAAATTGCACTGAATAATTCAAAATGCTTTAATATCCATTTACGTATTCCTTCACAACATCTGCAGCAGTGTTATAAGCCGTATGTGATTACGTGCCCCGAGGCCGCTGAGACGATGACGAAGCAGCGTCAAGAACGCGCAAGCACGCGCACTGGAATCGGAGCGGTTCACCCGTCTTGAAGGAGACTTCTGTGCACGTGCCCACGTGGCGCGAGAAAAAGAAGAAAGGAACAAGCCACGTTGGTCAGGCAGATGGAGCCAGAAGCTGTAGCGTAGAAGACGCGTTGGCCTGGTCGGACGTCAACGTTCGGGAAGCCAACACTCTCGGAGGGACCTGCTCAGGCTTTGACCTCGCAACGACAAGTCTTCTGCCTCTGGTGCCCAGCGGACGCAGAACCTGCGACAACCCGCCTGGCCCTTCTCGTCTAAGACCATCAATGCAGCCATGATCGCTTAGTCAAGCAACAAACGGGTGAGAGCGTCACTTGAACTGACGTTTAAAAACGCTTTGCAGTTCATTGTGCTTGCTGTGTTTTGTACCAGCGCCCTTTGCGCATTGTTCTGTTCGAATATATGTTCGTGTGCTGTGCAAGTTGCGTCCTCTTCCTTACTGCCCGAACAAGCGCCTTCGGACACCACTCAGTAAGCCTGCTTCCAAACTTTTTACCGTGCTTAAGGCATTAACTAAAGAAAATAAAGATGTCATACGCAAATTGATAAATATCAGGTTACATTCCGCTTCTTCAAAAAAGACTGAAATGTCGGACGACATGAAAGTATATTAGAGCACCGCCCCCCTCAACAACCCTACATTTAAGATAATAACGCCCGAGCAGTGGGAGGCTGTGCTGCTCAGCGCGTGCCGGAGGGCCAACTCTGGGGAGCCTGCTTGCCGAAGACGCCGCCAAGACTCAAGGTCTGGCAGCGCCTTGACGAAGAGGGGACTCCGGTGCGCTTAGTCTACTAGCCTCCTGCCTCTCTTGGCCCCAGAAAAATACAACACAAAGTTTCGTCTCTCTCTCATTTGGTCTTCGTTATTTTATTAGGAAGTCCGCAGGACTCTTCTCAGTTGTCCATAAGACCTTCGCCTTCGAGGTGTCTCCTGCGCTGGTGTAAGCAAGTCCTTGCAAAGCTGCTTCATCTTCAAATGCCTTTCCTTGGTTGCGCACCTGAAATAAAATATAACAATTTCAGCTTTTTATGTTTCCTGTGCGTCGCTTACTTTCCACACAAGCACTTTTTATTAATGGGTTAATCACTGTTTGTTCTTCACGCTTTCCCATTTTATTTCTTTTTTCCAATGACTAGTTTGTTGGCAGTAATGCTTCTAGCGGCCTCCCTCCTTTAAGTGACCTTTTCAGTTGAGTACATCGAAGAGTAGCGCCAGGAAAAGAATGAATGTACTGTGTGTGCCGTCAAACACTGAATGATCTAAAAAAGTGTCCGGAGATAAGTTAGAGATAACTGGAGACCTGTGCAGAAAGTTAGTGGAGGATGATCAAATCAACGCGAGAGAAACGTGCGCCGCCAAATGCGAGGCAAAGCGCCAGAAGGACCGGCTTGACGAGCGTGCGCGAATAGAGGCGCTGGAGCTCGCGTGCTAGACGGCGGCAGCGTTGAAGCAGGCAAATGTGTTGCCTCACTGGTGACTCTGAAAAACTGCAGTGGTTTCGGGAAGTCGGGCAGAAGCAATCGCCGTTAATGATTGCTCCGTCTGCTCAAAATATAGCACCAGTCTCGATGTGCGGTTCGAAGTGGGAAGTGGCTGTTTAAGTGCAGGCAGGCCTTGAGGATTAGCGGGCCACACACACACGCGCACACGCACGCACACACACACACATACACACGCGCACACACACACATACACACGCACACGCACACACACACACACACAAACACACATACAAACACACATACAAACACACACACACACGCACGCACACACACACACACACACACACACACACACACACACACACACACACACACACACACACACACACACACAGGCAGAAGGTATGTAAACAAGACGAGGACTAGACATAAAGTGAGTTTACTCTCGATGCACGCAAACACATTGAACAAGTGGAGACGCGCAAACAGTAAATTACTGACGTGTAGTGCTCGTCCTTTCTACGCGTCCTCTCTTGTGTATGTCTATTTAAGCTGTATAGCGAATTTTCATATTCAATTTACTAAAACTCCGACTCAGAAGTTGACAAGCTTAAATACCTTGCTGTTAACGCTTACGAACAAATTGACGTGGTCAGTTTATTTGATATTTGTGTATGGCGGCACCTGAAAACTATGGTTCCTCAAAGAAAACTTAAAAATGTGCCAATTAGTACATACCCTTTAGCTCACAATGCCTGCATAAGCTATAAACTGAAGTATGTTGCCGTCGTATGGTATTTACATTCGAAAAAACGATATTGTGCAGCAGAAGATTTGTTCAAAAGAAAGCAGATAGGTTTTATTTGCAACGTGCAAATGCCTAGATTCTTCTTCATATACAACGACTCTCAATAATATACCGATGGTGGACGGATGGCTGGATGAATAAATCCTCTGCGCCCTTGCCTTGACGTCCCGACATGGGAGACCTGAGCCCGGGCCGTTAATCTGCCGGACAAATAATAAAGTTCTTCCATCCATCCATCTGTGAATTTTCGCTTAACGCTCTTTGTTGCCATGTCCCCTACACTTCCAGCCGTATACTATGCGTGCTAAGACAACCCGACCTCGTTTCTGACAGCAAAGGGCTTCCCCTTGAATTATCGCAAAATGTATCCTTGCTTATTTCGTCTTTAACCTTTCGGTAGTTACTCAGAGCCGATTTTCTTTCCATCGCTGCTATCCAATAAACCTTTTCCGCCTCTCTTACTTTTCCTTTAACGCTCTTCGTTGTCATATCGCTAACACTGCCAGCGGTATACTTGCTGATGAGTATCCTAGTTATTTTGTCAACGGTAAGTCATCGTTCTTCTCATACAAATTTCCTGAATACTTTCTCTTCCCATTTGTTGTCTGTCATGTGCCTTAGTGCCTCTCCGAAACTAATTTTCAAACAGATTTTCAATGACGCTACCGACTTCAGCGCCGCCACACGTCTGCATGTCGTACAGTCAAGTATGGTCTGTACCTTATTATTCTTATACTGCTCTATTTTAGTCGTGGGGTAAAGCATAGGTTAATAAAAAACTGTTTAGGGTAATTTTGACCATGACGTAGGGTATGTTCTAAAAATTGGTGGGCAACACTGCCCGCAGTACCCAAGGGTGTTATAGCAAGGAGTTTACAACATCGAGTAAAATACATTCTCATTCACACGGTGCACTTGCTCTTCAGTCAGCCTATTCTTATAACAAAAATGAATTGACACGCATGTCCGTCTTCGCAGTGTACTCCAGGATTTCACAAGTATGGTCAGTACGCTTTGAAATGTAATTAGGTATCTGTAGGTAAATTTCTCTGTTAATTCTGATTTTGTTAGAGTTCTTCGAATACAAAATAGCAATCTCAGCATATTTTGGCGGGCAGAAAGTGATTCCCAACCGAGCTCAGCCTCCAATGCAGTGCAACTCTCCCTACGTCCGTTACGGCCCAGAGCGAACCTGGCTGTTTGGTTTCGCATTTGCTCTAAATCAGAAATCAAGGTCTGGGCACTTTGCTGTCTCAGCGCTTCTATGGAGTTCAAAAGACGATACTCGACAGGGCCGTAGCCAGAAATTCTTATTCGGGGGGCGGGGGGGGGGGGGTTCAACCATACTTCAGTATGTTCGTGCATGCGTTTTTATGTGTGCGTATATATGTAGACACGCAAAATTGAAAAATTCATCGTCTTGTCCCACGTTTTTCGCTTTCTTTTTAACCATTGTTTATTGTCAGCTCGCCCGACTACCTATCCTTCAATGTTCATGAACCGGTGGTGCGTTTGAATTACATGTTCTTGTTGCAACGCAAACAGTGGAGAAGCGGAGCAGAATACGTAGGACAGTGCGAAGGAACAACAATGCCGTGATTTTCCTGCTAAAATACTGGCGCGTATAAAACACTCTCGCGTGAAGGAACAGAGGTCCGTCAGAAAAAGCCACTGAATTTCGGTGTTGGGGCGTCAAAACCTAGTGAAATGGCCATGTCATTTCTCTCAAATCGAATGTGATAGCATACTACATGCACGTAGGGAGCAAGGTATTCACAGACGCGCAGTGGTTTGGCTGCAAAAGAAATAAACTGAGGCCCTCCGCAGCTCACTCGTAGCATCGGGTTTAGTGTACCTTGCCTTGCACTCCCAGAGTGTGTGCGCAAGCGTGACTACACCTCTGCAGGCGGAGAAAGCGTCATTGGAGGAAATAAAACGTTTGTGTCGTGTGCGTTGGCTCGCACATAGCTGAGGTCATATCTTAGACAGTTTCTGCAAGATTTACCTCGCAGTCTCACGTCATAGAAGGGTAGGCGGTGTAACGAGAAACTTGGAATGTCAACACAATGACAACATGCAGGCGATCGAGCTTGGAGGCTTAGAAGCATTGTGCGACTCATATGAAATGGCATCGTCTGCCTCTCATCTTAATTATGTAGCGACTTGTAACACTACAGTTCCTCTCAAGCGCCATCTAGTAGGTCTGTCGCTACCGTGCACGGCTTGTGGACGCCGCTCGTGCTTGGAGTCCGTCATTTGAGCTGTTCGTTGAGCTACCGGTCGACCCTTACCCCAGCGAGCAATAAAGGTCTTTACAATTATATGCCAAAACCACGATATGATTATGAGGCACGCCGTAGTGGAGATCCGGAAATTTCGTACGTCTGGTGTTCTTTAACGTGCAGTGACATCGCTCAGTACACCGGCCAAGCATTTCACCTGCATCGAAGTGAGACTGCCGCGGCCGGGTTAGAACCTTCGACTTTCAAGTCAGCAGCCGAGCACCGTAACCAACGTACAACCCAGGCGGACAAACTCTCACCTTCTATCTTGGTTTAAATTAGGGAATGTACTCGCCTCATCGATTAGGCTCTTCATGCTTCGCTGTCAGCAGGCGGCGACCCTTCTGGCGGAGGGCTTGAGTCATCGCTGGATGACGCAGGGGAGGGTACGCATCGAGGCCAGGGTACAGGGATTGTCTCGTTTGGAAGCTTCAAATGGCGAGGACGGCGAGACATCCCTCGAGGGTCAGCAGCGATAGCGGCAGCAGGAGGTTGGTTGAGGAGACTTGAGTGCCAGCCGCCTTCACCCGAGGAGGTCCTGTCATTGACTGCGCCCCCGAAATGTCGCTGTGCCATGAAATTAGAGCATTTCGATTACAAAAATCCACCAGGAGTGACAACAGGATAACAATTATAGCAGCTTTATCAAAGGCGCTTGTTTGGTTTTAAAAATCGTAGCATCAGAAAATAGTCAGATTTCTGCCGCAAAAGCAAAGCTATGAATTCGACAGCAATTAAATGGAATGGTATACGCAGAAAGGCTAGCAGCTCACTTCTTTAGCAAACGTGGCCGCTTCAGCGAGAAGGACCCTACTGCTTTGTCGCGCTCCAACTCGGGCTTTGCGATGAGAACAGGGAAAGAAGAAAACAGAAAAGGAGAAGGCAGGGAGGTTAACCAGAAAAACTTCCGGTTGGCTATCCTACACTGGGTGATTGGGGAAGGGGAATAGAAAGATGAGATAGAGGAGGGAAGAGAAGAAGAAAAAAAGAGGCAGAGTATTCACTGCAGCGTGCGGGATTGCACCACAAGTCAGAGGCGTTCGCAAAAGCCCGTCGTCCTCAAAAAAACACAAGAGTGTTTTCACTGCCTTGTCCGCCGTCGAGAGGTATGGATAGAGCACAACACTTACAAAGCTATGAGCTAAGAGATGGAGAACCTTCCGCCACCTTGCGGGATTCCGCAGAACTGATTTGCAAAGCTGTGAGCCATCTGTTGAACCCTCCTCCTAAGGTAAACGCGCGACTATAGGCGACCACGCGTTGCAAGTCGAAATACAGACGCCCTCCGGCTCCTACATTCATGAGCCACGAGGGAAAAAATGTGGGCGGCGCGACGTCCTTTGGCCCTTTGGTCGATCTCGCGGGTGATAGTGAACAAGGCTCTGCCACGCTGAAGATGTGCGTACCACAAGCCGAGATGTGCGTACCACCAGCGGGAAGTGGTGAAAATGAATAGCTAGCCGCTAATATGCTGGAGGATGCATACGTTTGTGTTTAATGCGTCGCACCAAAGATCGAATGGTCACTGTTTGGAATCCCCGGTCGCGCGCTGAAGAAGACACAGATTGCAGAAGCCCGGCAAGAGTGCCGAAATATTTGTTATTGCATTGCAGCGACTCCACCTGCGCAACACGCAATGCAGCAGAGATGCTGTCCAGCGATTGCGACATCCCCAAAACTAAATCCTATGCAGCCGCGAAGCATAACAATGCAAAAGAAGGCTGTCGTGTAGGTCACGGATGCCTTTCTTACGCACAGAAGGCTCTTTCTTTTCAACAATAGATAAAAAAGCTAGGATAGCTAATCTGTCACTTTGTAAGCGAAGAGACATCTCTTTAGCAATCACGACCCTACAATTTGTAAACGTGAAGTCAAGCAATTTCAAGCGTACACCATTGCGCCAATCTTCATGGAGTTTTTATGCACACCGTCGTGTGTCACATGTGTCCAAGACGCGAACAAACTGACTGCATGTGTTGTCGTAAATTTCCAAATGTAGGCACAGTGCCTTCAAATAGCCAGGAGCAGAAGATATTCATTTTTCAAATAAAGAAACTCTAAATTGACCTGCTCCAGAAGCACTCATTAAAACGTAGCGACTTGTTTCGAATAGGGCAAGAGCTTTTTCACATCAATCAGCCCACAGAGTGAGCTGGCGTCAGCAAATGGAACTCTGCAATTGATCACATGTCATATGATAAAACATGTCACGCAGAAATCGGCTTAGTCCAAGAAACCTTTTCATTCGGCCTTCAAATTAATGTGAATTGCAAAGGATGTTAAGAAAAAAGATTATTCATAATGTCACGTGATTTATTCACGTACAAACTGCGAGAACGCCGTGGGATGTCAAGGGCCAAGATCCAGGCAAGCGCAAGCTCGGGGCGAGTGGCTGTCGCTCGCACTGTGGCTTGCTTTCTTCGCTCTTCGTCGTCGTCACGTACTCTTCACTACATTGGCCCCTGGTGAATAGCGGAGCCATCCTGGCGACCTAAGGCGTTGTCAGTATAGCGGGGTCGTAATAGGGCTTCAGGCGGCTGACATGGACGATTTACCGACCACGACGACGTAAATCGTGGGATGCTGTCAGAGGCTCAACCTCATAATTGACAGGAGACTTGCGAGAAAGAATGCGGTAGGGCCCCTGATATCGGGCACGTAATTTCGAGGAAAGGCCAGGAGTGCTCGATGGGATCCAGAGCCAAACGAGGTCACCAGTCGTGAAAGTAGAGAGAGGTCGGTCGGTGTCGTGCCGTAGGTTCTGGTGGCCTTGGTCCTCGGTGGTCAGCGCACGTGCTAATTGTCTGCAATCTTCGGCGTATCTGGCAACGTCAGAAATCGCAGTATATTCAGACGAGTCCGGCGTATAGGGAAGCATAGTGTCCAGCGTGCAGGACAGGTCGCGTCCGTATAAAAGAAAGAAAGGTGAGAAACCGGTGGTCGCGTGCGTTGTGGTGTTGTACGCGTACGTGACGAACGGCAGGACGGTGTCCCAGTTGGTCTGGTCTGATGCCGTGTACATTGTCAACATATCATCGAGTGCGCGATTAAATCGTTCCGTGAGGCCATTCGTCTGCGGATGATATGCGGTGGTCATTCGATGAACGATGTTGCACTGGACGAGCAAGGCCTGAATAGCGTCAGACAGGAAAACACGCCCTCTGTCGCTCAAAAGTTCACGGGGAGCACCGTGGCGAAGGACAAAGTTGCGTAAGATAAAAAACGCAACCTCTCTTGCGGTAGCCGTTGGAAGTGCTGCAGTCTCTGCGTAACGGGTGAGGTGGTCCACACCAACAATGATCCACCGATTCCCAGAGGAAGTCGGGGGAAGCGGGCCATATAAGTCGATGCCGACGCGGTCGAATGGACGTCCCGGATAAGGTAGAGGCTGAAGTGGACCGGCTGGGCGTTGAGGTGGAGCTTTACGCTGCTGACAAGCAGTACAAGCACGTACGTACTTGCGCACGAACGTGTACATGCCGCGCCACTAGTATCGCTGACGCAAGCGGTTGTAAGTCTTCAGAGCGCCAGCGTGAGCGCTTTGCAGGTCGTTGTGAAAAGCAGTGCAGACTTCTGTGCGCATGTGGCGCGGGATCACTAGCAACCACCTCCGACCGTCAGGTGCGTAATTACGCCGATAGAGGAGGCCGTCGCGGAGTGCGAAATGCGTGGCTTGACGACGGAGAGTTCTTGACGCTGGATGAAGCAATGAACCTGTCAGAAAGTCGACGAGTTCGGAGATCCACGCATCCTTGCGTTGCTCCGACGGCATGTCTGCGAATTCAAGGGGCGTCAAGACAGCTGACGTGGCTGACGGCGAAGCTGTGTCAGACGGTAACGGTGAGCGGGATAGCGCATCAGCGTCTGAGTGCTTGCGGCCGGATCTGTACACAACACGAATGTCGTATTCCTGCAGCCGAAGCGCCCAGCGACCGAGGCGGCCTGAAGGATCTTTCAGAGATGAGAGCCAACAGAGCGCGTGATGGTCCGTGACTACTTCGAAAGGGCGGCCATAAAGGTACGGACGGAACTTGGTCAAAGCCCAGATTATGGCGAGGCACCCTTTTTCAGTGACTGAGTAGTTGCACTCCGCTTTCTTCAGGGTTCGACTCGCGTAAGCAACAACGTACTCGTCGTATCCTGGTTTTCGTTGAGCCAGTACAGCACCAAGATCGACACCGCTGGCGTCAGTATGGACCTCCGTAGGCGCATTAGGGTCAAAGTAACGGAGTATCGGAGGTGACGTTAATAAGCGCCGTAGCGTCATGAAAGCTTCGTCGCACTCTTGTCACCAAGCCGACAGGCCGTTAGAGGCTGTCAGTAGGTTGGTAAGAGGTGCGATGATAGAAGCGAAGTCGCGCACAAATCGACGAAAATACGAGCACAGCCCAATAAATCTTCGGAGCGTCTTGATGGAATTGGGCTTGGGGTACTCGGCCACGGCACGAAGTTTAGCGGGATCCGGAAGAACGCCTTTCTTGCAGACGACGTGACCTAGTATGGTGAGTTGGCGCGCAGCAAAATGGCACTTCTTGATGTTAAGTGGAAGGCCAGCAGATGCGAGGCACGTGAGAATAGCGCGAAGACGAACAAGATGAGTCGGAAAATCGCGGGAAAATACAACAATGTCGTCAAGGTAGCACAGGCAGGTATTCCACTTATGGCCACGAAGGATGTTATCCATCATTCGTTCGAAGGTAGCTGGGGCGTTGCAGAGTCCGAAGGGCATCACCTTAAACTCATAAAGCCCATCGGGAGTAACGAACGCAGTCTTCGGGCGGTCAGGGTCAGCCAGTGGAACTTGCCAATAGCCCGATCGTAAATCCAAGGACGAGAAATATTCTGCTCCTTGCAAGCAATCGAGGGCATCGTCGATGCGTGGCAACGGGTATACATCCTTCCGAGTTATCTTATTCAGGCGGCGGTCAGGGTCAGCCAGTGGAACTTGCCAATAGCCCGATCGTAAATCCAAGGACGAGAAATATTCTGCTCCTTGCAAGCAATCGAGGGCATCGTCGATGCGTGGCAACGGGTATGGCAACGTGGCAACGTGGCAACGGGATGCGTGGCAACGGGTGGAGGTACGTGGGAAACCCACGTACCTCCACCAAATGTCACGTGATTTATTCACGTACAAACTGCGAGAACGCCGTGGGACGTCAAGGGCCAAGATCCAGGCAAGCGCAAGCTCGGGGCGCGTGGCTGTCGCTCGCACTGTGGCTTGCTTTCTTCGCTCTTCGTCGTCGTCACGTACTCTTCACTACATTAGCTTCACCGACTTAACGTCGCGAAGGCTGGTTCAACGGCGGAGGTGGTGGCATAACATTGGCAGGCACAGTCTGCATCGGTATAAACGGGGATATGAACATCTGCCTCCAGCTTTCCCAATCAAATGTCTTTTCTTCGCTCTTTCTTTTACTCTCTTTGTTTATTTTTTCTTTCTCTCCCCGTGGCTTTTACCCGCGAACTTGATATTTAGTGAACCAGTGGTGAGTAGTGCAGCTTGTCCTATTTCTGATGCGTATACCCGCTAAGAAGTGTGAACGGTGCCGGAGAATAACCTTGACCTTAAACAGCGCTACTGTTAAAATGAGGTTTCTAGTGCAGAGGATGGTAACGTATCATTGCGGGGGTGGAAGTGTTCAATCGTCTTGGTGATCTCAAAGCACCTCTAACGAACAGGCTGAACTAGCAGTAATATGTTTGTGACTTATCAAGGAGTTGCCACCGACATATTGGTAGTTCAAAACAAGAACAGCTCGAGCGAACTCTAATGCTAATGCTTCAACGTTTTCCAGAAGAGAATGTGGAACTGAGCACGAGCGCTCAAAACCAACGCGTAGCCGAACTCGCATCGCGCAGTAGCCAAATAATCCGTCTGTAAAAGTGATGCGTGTGTAAAAGTTATACAGAGCACAAGCTACGTTCGCATCGTCAATCTGAACAAAAAAAAACTACAAAAAGCCTGACCAGTGCGACAACATTAAGCTTTTTCACCATTAACCTCTCTGGGGCCTGGGCAATGCCAGCATATACATACGCGTGATAAAATCTAAAGAGAGCTCTTGGCTGTTCTCGCTTTGTTAAGTAAATATCCCCAGTCTCCATTTTGCGATGACATGTAAACTGATTTACAAAACGGACGTCTTGAAGTATGCCCAGAAGTAGGCTATTTAAAAAAAAAACGCCAAGCCTGTGATGAAACCGCAGCACAGTCACAGCGAAAGCTAGAAGAGTGGCTTTTCTAGAGCCCGTTGTAAGCTCTCTTGGGGCTACTAATACAAGTACACTAGCAAGGTACCCACTACGCCATAAATCACAATTTTTGTGAAGTTGGGAAGCACCTACAAAGTCATTATTCGTCATTCTGCGGGGGAAGCGAAGCACCAGCTACACGTCTGTAAGGCATTATGTGTACTTTGTTGAAGCGACGACTGATGACGATGAAGAATTATGGCTCAGCCCTTTGTAATTCGTTGGAATCCTTAAACGGCCTACCAGTTACGTAATTCGCATTGTGTGATGGCCGGTCGCTATTTCGTTCTCCCACCATGCAATATAACATACGTTCACGTGAGAAGGAGAGACAGAGGGGGGGGGACTTTATTGAGACCCTTAGGAAATGGATCATGGGCTTATGGGCTTCCTTGGCAACCAATACAAGTGCACTTGCGAGGAACCCACTACGCTATAACTCATAACATCTGTGAAGTAGGGAAGCAGCCACTATGTCATTTTTCGTCATTGAACGGAGAGCCGTGGTACCCGCTAAAAACATGTAAGGCATTATGCGCACTTTGTTGGTGTTGTGCCTGATGACGATGAAGAATTATGGCAGAGCCCTTTGTAATGGGTTGGAAGCATTCAACAACCTACTCATTGCGCAATTCGCATTGTGTGACGCCTGTTTACAGAATTCGCGTTGTGCGACGCCTGTTTGTTATTTCATTCTTCTATCACCCTATATTACATTGAGTAGTGTGGTTCCTTCCGGACATGAAGCCTGTATAGCGTCTTTTTGCAAGGCATTGCTGTGAGGTAGAACACTGGGATCCCACGCAGAGGGCCCAGGTTCGAGCCTCGTTCCATCCCGGAATTTTTATTGCGATAGCAATTATATGGACAGTCTCGGCTGAATTTTGCCGTCGCCGTCGCCGTCATGCACCGTATATGTATAAGTATGTATATATATATATAAAAGCCCCAAAGAAAAATAATTCAGAAAAATGCTTCCGAGGCGCGGAATCGAACCAGGGACCTCTTCCTCCGCAGCGAGTGGCGCTAGCCACTACGCCACGAAACGCAGATCCTCCACGTAGGTAACGGCGAGCGTTATATACACACCCTTTAGCTCTGGACGGACTCAGAGACGGCTGCGCTTATAAGCGTTTCTTCATTACCAGCGAGATGGCGTTAGGAGCACGACAGGCGCATTTAAAAGTCGTCAGCTCGCGCGCTCGCTTCTTCTTATACTTGCGCAGGGAGAACCTTGCCCTTCCGCTGTCTGCTCGCGCGGTTTTCTTGTGCTGAGGGGAAGAGGAGTGTTTCACGCTTTCACCGTGATGTCCGCGCTCATGTTACGCAGCGTACGAAAGCCACTCGAGCTCAAGGGACGCCGCTAAACGAACAAACAGAAGATGAGCGCGAACTATCAAGTGTCACAGCTCGACACTTGAAGCACGCTAGTTTCTTTCGCTGCTTCGGCCACCTTTGCAACAGGAGCGCTGTTCAAACTTAGAGTATCCATTGGCGAGCCTCGCTTCATATAGCATTAGTTTCTTGCTATCGCATTCATTGCTTCGCCCTTGCGGCGAAACTGTGACTTTTTTCTTATTTCGTTTTTTTTTCCTATTTCGAGCGATAGTGGTTACGGACACCGGCGGCGGCGGCGCCCAAAACGGCCGCTGAAATGATCTCATAACAGCTTACGCTGTAATAGAACGAGGAATCTGCAAATCCAAAGCATTATGAAAACATAATACAGTGTTCCCATGTTTGCCTTGCTTCAGTCGATACATTGTTTATTCAAGCAGGCAGAATCGACGTTGCACAGCGAAGTGCCATTGCAATTCGGGATTGCACCATACCAATATCGAAAGGACTTTAATATGCAGGTTTAGGAATATGATATTAACAGCGAAGCTGTTTAGCGAATCGTTCCTTGTCAGTAGATCGAAGAAAACTATCATCATCATAAACGGGTATGTGCCACAGACACTGGGTAAACCCTATTACTCACCTCTGGTCCACTAAAAATGAAGAAGGCAACAGAAGCGACGCCGTGCTCAATTATAAAAGCTAGTGTACAGCTCGCGCCTAACCATACGCAGACATGGGTCGTCCGAAGCTAAATCGCACTCCTGAGGAAGAAGCCGCGATCCGAGAAGCGAGGCTTGCCGCTGCGCGAGAACTAAATCGACGGCGCCGAGCTGATCCGGAAAACGTGGCCAGGGAATTGGAACACAAGAGACTGCGCCGGCAAGATCCAGAACACGGGGATCGTATACGCGAGAGGCATGCTGCTTACATGCGTGATTTACTGCAAGATCCAAGCTACCTAGAAGCGGAGCGAGTCCCTGCATCTACCGCTGGCGCCAACGCAAGCTTTCAGCGTGAGTTCCTTTCGTTGAATTTTGGTCATTCTTGTTAAGTCGGCGATCGTCTTTGGTTCAGCGCAAACTTGTACACTCTTAGAGCTGTGCGGTCAGCGGAGAAGCGCGGCGATGGCTTGCGTGGGCTGCAGGAGCCCTACCCCGACGATGCGACCGGGCAGCTGGAAGATGTGCCCCTCTGCAGAACTTGCCGCGAGACCGTCTTCTGGGGGAGAGTGCCACAGTTCTGCCTAAATAAAGCCAAGTTCATCCTCGTTACAGCCAAGTTCTGCCTAGATAAAGTCAAGTTCAACCTCATTGCAGTGTAAAGGCGTTCATTGACGGCACTAAGCGACGACGCACAACGGTGACAGTCAACACGGAGCGCGGACTCTCAGCACGAGAGGCGTGCTCTCAGAGAAGCGGACGACCCACTAGATGGCGCTCGAGGGGACGACCCATTATAGAGTTCGAACGCTTCGCTACATAATAAATAAGCATAACACCGATGAGCTTCGCTGTGTATGAGCTTTGCACGGCTTTGTGCAAGCTTGCCATCACTTTTTTTTGCATCGATCGCTGCCACACCTGTTGAGCAACAATAACACGCACTGTTCACGTTCACGCCGCAAGTTAAGGACATAAAGTTCGGAGCGATAAATCTTTGCGATGTATATACGTGTAGTGACGTACTCACCAGATCACTCGGTCTCTCTGGAACAAAGAAGCAGCGTTGTTGTCGCGCATATTCCTTGTACTTGTCTTCTTTGCCATTGCCTTTGCACAGTATGTAGCTGCATGAGAGCGTAAGCAGAACACACGACATAAAGAACAGGAAACATCTACGAATCAAACTTTTTCACTTAAAAGAAAGCACACAAAAGTGATGAGTAAAAGATCGTCTATGGCGCGACACCTTGATGCCTGGTGTCATCAAAAATGCGGCCCCAATAGATGATCACGTGGCAACGACTACCATTTCGCGTGTTGCATTCGGCAGAGAACAAAGGGAAAGCAATAAGAATCAGGCGATACAAGTGTCCGCCAAGAAAATGCGCAGCAGAGTGCAACTTCTTCAATGGGTACAGACGACTTGCGCGTTCTTCTCTAACGGACCATGGCCGCTGGAACACCACAATGACGAGCTTCCACTAGAAATAACAACGCAGGTGCTCTGCCGAGACTTGTTCTGTCTGCAGTGGCCGATTACATCCGTCGTAAGAACTTTCAGATATGTGGACGATTATTTGATAATTATGCATTGTGATTCACAAATGTTTCATCCGCAGGTCGGTTGCAGTGGTGGTCGTAAGGCGGTTGCATATCGTGCCGTACGAAGACGTGTGTACAATCGCGGAGAGCACGACTGGTGAAAAATGGGCGTGAGTGTTGACGCGTCAGAATATGGGACACGTCTCCCATGGCATTCCTGAGGCGACTGGCATAATCAGCAATGTCCAATGGTGGTACCGGTGACGCATCGAAAGACTGACCAGGAAGCCTTAGGGTCGTGCCAAAAACGAGCTCAGCTGAGGAGCAGGACGTGTCCATGCGTATCGTACTGCGAATTGCGAGTACGAGTGGTAGTCGTTCATGCTGTTAGACATCGGGTGGTAGGCCGTCGTCTTGATGTGATTGACACCAAACATTCGGGACAAAGTGCGGAAGAGCGCGGAGTCAAATTGACGACCTCGATCTGTTGTGATGGTCTTGGGTACTCCTTAACGGCTTACCCACATGGTGATGAGCCCGCGGGCGACCGTGACTCTGCCGTGATGTCTGTGAATGGTAGTGCCTCAGGCCACCGCGTAAACCTGTCTACGCACGGTAACATATACCGGCTGTTTTTTGATGGGGGAAAAGGGCCTACCAGGTCCAGGTACACGTGACAACCGCGAGTTAAGAGGCGTGATGGTATCCAGTGGGCTCACTGTGTTGCGCTGGACTTTGGTTTGCTGGCACTTGAGGCAGGGGCGTAGCCAGAAAGCTTTTTCGGGAGGGGGGGGGGGCACCACCTTAATATTAAGGGGGGCTCGGGCAGGCAGATGTGATGGAGTGCCATTTTGAGCGCTGTATGCCATGGCAAAAAAAATTCGGCGGGGAAGGGGGCCACGGGCCCAGTGTGACTCCCCCCCCCCCCGTTACGCCACTGACTTGAGGCAAGCACGCGTCCACCGGCGGACGTCGATGTCCATGCGTGACAATAGATACCGCCCTGTCACGAGGCGGTGAGTCGCACATACGCCGCCGGGGTGCGACAACGAATGCAAGGCATCGAAGACGTTGCGGTGAAATGGCGCTGGAACTTAGGGGCGAGGACAACCGGTAGAGATGTCGCAAACGAGGGGTAGTTACACATCTTCGAACTTGAGGGAGTTCTCTTGGAGTCGTAGAATGTGAAGTTCGCTGTCCTGCATTTGTTCAGTAGCCGTGGCTCCAAAATTGACCGGCGGCCACTCATGCACCGTTGCGTTTACTTCTATTCGGGGATAATGCGTCAGCAGCGGGGTTGTCTTTGCTACTGATATACCAGCTATCGCTTGTAAACTCCGTAATATACGCAAGTTGGCGGATCTCACGCGGTGTGTGGGCTTAGTTGGTAGCGGTCGAAGGACAGGTCAGCTGCTCGTGGTCGGTAAGAATATGGAATTGCCGACCTTCGAGCAAGTGGCGAAAATGCTCGAGAGCCAAATAGGCCGCCAGCGTTTCGCGACCGAATGTGCTGTAACGGCGCTCGGGCTGTCAGAGCTTCTGTGAGAAGAAAGCGACCGGCTGCCATACTCCGTCGACCAACTGCTGCAGGACTGCTCCGACGGCGACGTCCGAGGCGTCCACGGTGAGTGAAGTGACGGCATCGCACTTTGGATGCGCGAGAAGCGTTGCGTTAGCCACAGCTCTCTTGGTGGCATTGAAAGCTGTCTCGGCGTCGCCTGTCCAGGAGATGGAAGCGTTCGGCTTCGTTTGACCGGACAGAAGTGCATGGAGCGGTTGCAAGACGGCAGCGCAGTGTGGAATAAAACGCCGGTAATAGTGGGCAAGCCCGAGGAATTCACGCAGTTTCTTCGTAGTTCGTGTTCGTGCATACTATAGTATAGCTTCCACGCGAGTGGCCGGTGGAGAGATCCCACGGGAATCCACGCGATGGCCAAGGAAGTCCAGTGAGGCAACTCCGAACTCACTCTTCGGTCCTTTGACGACTAGTTCATATTTTCGGAGTTGCGTGAAAACTTCAGGCAGGTGAAGTGCGGGATCTTCTGCTGAGGTGCTGAAGACGAGGATGTCGTCGATGTACGTGAAGTAGCAGGTCAAACCACGAAGAACCTGGTCCACGATCGTGGACCAGGTTCTTCGCGGCGTTTCGTAGACCGAAGCAGTTTTGGCATGTATTCAAATATGCCAAAAGGTGTTATGATGACAGTCTTAGGTACGTCGGAAGGCTCGACAGGTAATTGGTGGTATGCAGTCACTAAGTTGATTTTGCTGAATACGGTGCGACCGTGCAGCAATGCCGTGAAGAGCGGTATCGGATGTACGGTATCGGATAGCGGTCCGGTACCGTCGCTTTCTTGAGGGTGTGGTCGTAACCGCACGGTCTCCAGTCACCTAAGGGCTTAGGGACCATGTGTAGCGCTGATGACCAGGCACCAGAAGAGGGGCGAACGTATCCGAGTTCAAGCATGTGCTCGAATTCTTGCCGTGCAATCTTGTAACAGTCAGGAGCGAGACGACGAGCACGTGCAAACACCGGCACTCCTACTGTCACAATGTGATTAGTGACATTGTAGGGCACCGGGTCTTCAAGGAAAGGAGCGCGGAAGAGATCGGAAAATTCTTCCAGAAGCGTAGTCCACGGTGGGGAGACTGGCATGAGCTTGCACGAGACGCAAGGGTGGTAAACTTGATGTCACGCCTTGAACTGTTAGGTAGGCCTCTGAATTCACGAGACGGATATGTCGTGGGTCTACCGCAAGCTTAAAATGCCAAAGAAAGTCCGCACCGATGATTAAGAAAATCCATCGAAACGTGCGTCTCAAGCCGATGTCAAGCGTAACAGACTTGTGTCCGTAGGTCCGTATGGTAGAACCAGGGCTGGGCAAAGATACTTTGAAATTGTATCGCGATACGATACAAGATACTCAGGCAAAAAGTATTAGAGATACAGATACAAGATACTGCCGCAATAACTGTATCCGATACGATACATGGCACTTGTATCTTAAGATACTTCGATACATTCTCAAATTTGTTATTATCCATATTATGTAGAAGCAAACGCCTATACACGAAAATGTCTGCTTGAAAATTTCTGAACTGTGACCTATGTTCTTTCATTTGAATGAGATGTCTGTTAGTATCTCAAAAGTCTTGCCCTTCTTGCTCAAAGTACATTACTTTCCTTCTAAAACAACTTATTGGGGGTTGTTTTACATTCTTCACAGGACAACTCTTTATACAGCGGTTCTTGCTTGTCATGTTTGCAATTGATGAGAGTCGCTGCTCAGCTTGCCGACCAGCTATATAGCGGGTTGCCATATAATCAGAATAACGTCAATAAGAAACATTCGCATGACGGCGCAAATGCCGGTGTGAACTTTTACCTTGTCGTCCCATTTGTTTTTATTTTCTAAATTTAATAAGTATGTTTGTGAGCTACACAGACATGACTGGTCTCAAGCATTCCTTTCGTGAGGAACATGTGGTCACCATGTGCTGAAATATAACCGTGGAACAAAAACTTTCAATCCGCATCCAGGTTTCACTCGTTGTCCACATCGGTGTCGATGTTTCTGGAATCCTGACTCCAAATCCCCTTCAGAAATGATCTATATATGAGATATGCAAAAGGCTTCAAATGGCAACGTCATTTTGTTCAAACTCTCTCAGACCCCACCATGTTCACTTTCCCGGCCCTTGGAACTAAATTTCGCGACCGCGGGCCGGCGGCTGTAAGCTGATTTTGAGACCCCATGGTGTATACGTAGATGATGTAAAACTGCAATGAATTTCCATGTTCTACTTAGCTACTGGCGTAAGGGATACTTTGTTGATATACTCACTAACGTGCAATCTTTTAGCAATTTTACAGCGAAAGCTGTTATGAGATCATTTCAACGGCCGTTTTTGGTGCCGTAGATGTCCGCCGCCGCCAGCATCCGTAACCACTATCGCTCGAATTAAGAAAAAAAAAACAAAATAAGAAAAAATTTCCACGATGGAACAGGGTTCGAACCTGGTCCCTCTGCGTGGGAGCTCAGTGTTGTGCCTCAGAGCCATGCCGGTGCTTGGAACTGCCTTGCAAGAAGACGCTATACAGGCTTCAAGTCCAGAAGGAAACATTAACATATGTAATTTAGTGTGGTAGAAGGGTGAAATAACAGCCACGCACCACACAACGCGAATTCTGTAACCAGGCGTCACACAATGCGAATTGCGCAACGAGTGGGCTGTTGGATGCTTCCAACCCGTTACAAGGGGCTCTGCATAATTCTTCATCGTCATCAGCACAACACCAACAAAGTGCGCATAATGCCTTACATGTTTTAGCGGTACCACGGCTCTCCGTTGAATGAAGAAAAATGACATAGTGGCTGTTTCCCTACTCACAGAAATTATGATGAGTTATAGCGTAGTGGGTTCCTCGCAAGCGCACTTGCATTGGTTGCCAAGAAAGCCCAAAAGCCCATCATCCATTTCCTCAGGGTCTCAATAAAGTTCTTCCCTCCTCTCTCTGTCTCTCTTTCTCACGTCAACATATGTTATATTGCATGGTGGGAGAGTGAAATAGCGACCGGGCGTCACATAATGCGAATTTGAGCCGTTTAAAGCTTCCAATTCATTACAAGGGCTGAGCCACAATTCTTCATCGTCATCAGTCGTCACGTAAACAAAGTGCACATAATGCCTTACATATGTGTAGCTGGAACCTCGCTTCTGCACACAGTGACGAATGATGGCATTGTAGGTGCTTCCCAACTTCACAAATATTGTGATCTATAGCGTAGTGGGTACCTTGCTAGTGTACTTATATTAGTAGCCCCAATAGAGTTTACAACGGGCTCTAGAAATGCCGCTCTTCCAGCTTTCGCTGTGACTGTGCTGCGCTTTCCGTGCAGGCCTGGCGTTTTTTTTTTCTTCAACGAGACAACACGTGCAACACAGAAACGTCTCAGACGTATTGTGTAGTCGCACAAAGCGTCGCAGGACACCGCCGCTATTCGCGCTATTGCCGCTTATAACTCCCATTACGTAGCGATTAGTAATACAAAAAATATTTAAGAAGGCCTAAAATAGGAAAACAAATATAAGTAAAATAGAGAGGTGGTTGTGTATCAAAGATTCACATTGAATGAGTACAGAAAGACAATAAAGACGGCGCCCTTAATAGCTATGAGCATGAAGTATCGTCAACTTGCCTGTTGAGACAATATAAAATTCAGTGCCTATGGAAAATTGCCTGAACCAGCTCGTTGGGACGCCCATGAGTAAAACGGAGCATTCAGTAACACGTTTCTCGAATCCCCTTCGTGATATCTTTAAGATGGCTCCTAATGATTTTCGTGATTATATTTGTTTTATTTATAAAACCTTCAGGGCCAAATGGCATTGAAGAGGGGAGTGGATACAATACATAAAAAATAGAGAATTAAACAGTGCAGTGAATTCAGGTAACACAACATTTCTCCAGGTTATACAAAGCATAGTAGTTATTTCAAAGAAAAAATAAAATAAAAAAAAATTCGGCAGATCCCACATACCGTGGGAGTCGATGTTATGCGAAGCATGCGGCTGGTAGGTGACTGTGGCGTAACTTTTTTTACTGAGCGACACGTTACAAACAAAGCGCTAAAGATTTGTATAAATTTTATACGCACACTTATATATGTTGAAGAGCCGCATATGTGTTATATAACCAGTTGTTTACGCTTGGGTAACGCTGCCATTGGCAACGTGGGTATTACCAACACCAGAAGCGGTAAGCTGATATGTAGTGCTTATACGTGTCCCGACAACGCACGCACGTTTCACGAACCCGTGTGCATGTGTGCAAGAAGTTTTTGACAGTTCTTGAACAAGGGCATCATCACCGTGATCAGTGAGCACCAGCAGCTGGTCATGACTTGTTATAGGATCCGGTCGTGATCGTGGTGACGAGGGGTCCATGTGTAGGGAAGTATGTGGTATAGTAGAGCTGTTGGAATTCGTGGATGCCTCGGTCGTTTCGTCGACAAATCGTCTGTCGACAGAGCCGGCGACATGTCGGAACCTGAAGCCACCCTTCGCATTGGTGAGGTATAGGCCGTCTAGGCTGGTAGGCCTGGATAGTGCTACGTAGACCAACATCAGGTGGATGGTGTTTGTCGTATTTGTAGACTACCTGGGCGTATGTGGCCTACGTAGCCTAGTCTACAAAGTGGCTGTCAATCAATCTGGCATCATCCTCGGTCAGCATGAGGCCATCGCCCAGCCTCGTAAGAAATGAAAAGGACACTGCGTCGTTCTGGCGGACTAAGTGCACTTTACGGTGCGGTGATGTGGATATCATATGCAACTTTCGTTAATGTATGTATTCCTCCGGGGTCGAGCAATGCTTCAATATAGCTTGCTGAATCATAAGAATACAAACGTAATGTTTATTAGACTGCTATAAAAGCGGAGCCAACACTGGAACTACAGAGGTTAATCTGATATGACGCCTGTATCGTAGGAGTAGACATTGTAGGAGTATCATGTAGTGTTTATTGCTTTCTTGTAAAATTAGATAGCCAGCAACACAACCACAATTCACGTTGCACCGATATTACGTCTGCGTAGGCTGTTTTTCCAAACCAATTTATAGACCTGGCGTGGCTCAGTGGTAGAATACCTGATTGCCACGCAGAATGCTTGGGTTCGATTCCTGCTGGGATCCTAATTTTCATTCTTTCCATTCGTTGAGTCAACGCTGCCGATGTTGGTATTCCTTAACGCTCTAGCATTTAAGTTAACAATGTCTGTTCTCGCCGTTCCTGGGTAGATATAAACTGTCAATCACCTGTGGCGCATACCCGTACACCGCGGCCCGTGGTAAACGGGTATGCGCCACACGTGTCTAGTGGAAATGGTTTGACGACGTACGCGACAAGATTTTAACGTTATGCATGTCATGATCCGGCAGTCACATTCGTCAAATCCTCTTACCCTCCCATGCAAATTTTGGTCTACACCAAGTTAAGGAGGCGATCATGAGAGCACCCAGACGTAGGCGGCTAGATAGATAGATAGATACGTAGATAGAAACGCTCAAAGTGCCAGAGGTTCGCTAAGAAATGCTTCGCATTTAAAATAAACAAACAGAAGCAGTGAGTACAGGTACAGATTGTCCTGGTTATACAATGTTATTTAATGCATCGTGGAAACGTTTGCAGACAGTGATAGTTGCGACTCTTGAGGGAATGTGGTTCCAGCCCTGAGATGTACGGTGTATTAACGACTGAAAAAAAGACTGAGTGTGGCATGATGCGATTCCTACCTTATTACCATCATCAGCGCGGTTTCAAATGTACACAGGCCGGAGTATGAGGTCATTACTAAGTGTTGGATTAGGGAAAATTTTATGAAATAGCGAAAGATGGGCGACTTTGCGTCGGTGACCCAATGGAATAAGTCACAAGTTATTTTTCATTGAGGTTATACTGGCAGTGCAGTTGTAGTTGGAGAGGATGAATTTAGCAGACTTATTTTGTACTAGTTCAAGAGAAGTGATAAGGTTAGCATGACTGGGATCCCATATGGCATATGCACACTCAAGTGTGGAGCGTATGAGGGACTTATAAAGTATTAGTTTTAAAGAAGAGGGTGCTTTGGAAAAGTTACGTCGTAAGTAGCCGCAAAGTCAGTTTCGCTGTTTTCTGAAGCGGTAAGCAGAATATTTTGTACTATACACTCAAGGCGCGCCATCATAATAATATATTTGTTTTCATAATCGCCTTGGCAACGTGTAAATGTGTAAATAGTAGTAGAAATAAAGCAGACAGAAAAATAAAGCAGAAATCTTATTTTGGGAGCGCGTTACAAAAGACATACTGCAGTGAGCAGACCGCAAAGAAAGTGCAGAGACCTAGGTAATGCATGTGATGCTAAATGACAGCTAAGAAAGCACTTGTGCTAACAATCAAATTATGAGTTCATAAATTCTTTGAATAAAATACAGTACGCCAAGATATTTTCTGTTAGGTAAACGCTTGCCCCATTAGATCTAGCATCAGTACCAGTGATACTAAAGTTGTTAGAATGTTATTTGCATATAAGCTAATTCACTGCATGCAAGTCAAACTTACATACACGAGATCCTTCAAATCGCTGCTTTGTAAAATCCACGCGACGCAAAGCAACCCCATTCTTGCGCGCATCACATTTCGTTACGGAGCAAGGCGCAAGAGAATCTTCAATAACGACACTGTAGCAACATCAGAATTTGCGCAATAGACGCCACACGCAGTGGAGTGCGCGACGCAGGACAGTTGCTAAGAGCAGGTGTCGCGGCATTGGCGCAAATAAAAGAAAAGAAGTCGAGAAAACAAAAAATTGGCCGCGTATCTGCGTGCTTCGCTGCAAATGTCGTCTAAAGACGATAGAACAGGCGCTGCGTGAGATATGGACGCCATCTGGCAATACGTCGGGAAACATGAGTGCTGTGTTGCGGGCTGGTAGTCCCGGCGCAGCAGCAGGCGAAGACCGGCGGTGAGGAACGCGACCGGCGGGGACGCCAGCCAGCCCGAACACGCGGTTTGGCGCGAAGCGCTGAAGCAGAACAAACGTCCGCACTCAACGAGTACTCTCCACACACTCTTTTATTTACACGTCGCCTGCGTAAAACAGGAATGCTAGAGCGGCGCCTCATGGCATTCGTACAGCGCAATACAGAACCGAAACCGAAACACAACAATGAGCTCGTGCAGCGGGCACGGAGGAAGGCAAGTTTCAGTGCAGTGGCATTTTCAGCGCAGCTTAAAAAACTAGGGTCTTCAGAATTATGTATGTGCATGTATGCATTTTCTATTAAAGGAACACACCACCCAACACTTACCTAGTGATGTTGTGCCTCAGATATGAGTAATGTTTCTTTTTGATCGACAGTGTACACAAGTATGAACCTAGAGAGACAGAGAGAGAACAACTTTATTAAAAAAAAATAAACGAGCCCCACCTAGTCAGCCGTTCAAGTTGGCTGGCCCTTGGGCAAGTGGTTCAACTTTGGCCGAGTGGCTGAATCGAGTGACGTGCCGACAAACAGAAAGTCAGACAGACCAAAATTTCTCCGTTTAAGTATCCCAAGAAAGACTGTCGTGTTTAAAAGGTACGCGGGCTGGGCGTAGACGTCCGCGTGGTTGTCTTCCTCATCTTCTACCCTCACTGGATGACTCTGGCGGAAAAATTAAATAACGTCACTCCCCCTAGACTTTTTCAGACGGCTTAGTGGCACCAGTACCAGCTTGAGAAGCGGAGATTGGCCAGCGATTATTGTTTCGCACGGTTGTGTTGCAATAGAAGTATCTTGTATCTTAAGATACACGATACATTATCGAATGTATCGGAAATACAGATACAGATACTTGTTTTTCGAGACGTATCGCGACACAGATACGAGATACCCACAGAGTATCTAAGATAGTATCTAAGATACACATCTTCGATACTACCCAGCACTGGGTGGAACCATTAACAGCGGTGAGAGGCGGCGTGGTGTGGCGTCTTCGTCGGTCCTCCAGCGTAGGAGGAACAACACAAACTTCAGCACCTCTGTCTATGAGGTACCGGACTTTGGTGACGTGGTCCGCGACATGGAATAGGCGGCTGTATGTCAGGCCTGGAACACTGGCCGCTGTCAGTACGTGGCCCGTGCATTTCCCGCAAACTGGCATGGCTGATGACATCGACGAGAGCGTGCTCCGCATCGGTGGTGAAACCAGCAGACGCTGCGAGGGAGACTTGGGGACCTGTCGCAGCTTTGGAATCGGTGTCGTGACGCATTGCGTCGGTGGTCTGCTTTGAGCGAGCTCAGTTCAGCAGTCAGCTGATCCACTGTGCGGTTGAGCTCCTCGTTAGCTTGAAGAAGGCGGTCCAAGCGGTTGTTGCGGAACGGCGCACAGAGCGAAGGATCACGTTGTCTCGCTATTGCAGATATAGACGGGTTACCGACATCCATAATTTTCTCGGCCATCTGTGCCAGCGAGTCGACGGTTTCTGTGGAGGACACGCTCAAAATCATCCGCACCTGCTGTGACAGTCGCTGTAAGCTCCCTTTCGACGTGTGTAGTGATTTCGACGGGTGTTTATCTGTAGTGCTTATCTCTTTCTTCCACGCTGTACCCAAGAAAACATCAATATGCAGTTTTTCTTTCACTGTACAGCTTAAAACTAGGTGGCAGCCACTGCAGCGCCACTACTCGCAGACAAGCCATTGAGTTCTTTGCACTTCCTTCTAGTTTAACAAAGAAACGGATGAGCACTACACACAAAACGCAAAGAATAAGCGGTCCAATTGGGTATTTCAGACGGCTTGCCGTTTTTCCTGACCATATTCTGCTGCGACGCGCCTTTTTTTGCAATGTTCGTCACGTGAGCTTTCGGTCTGACGTAACACAGCTGGCGGATTTCCTGCGCGCCCGGTAGGCTCAGTTTCGGTATAGCCTAGATCGGGGCCTTGAATTTCGATGATTATTATCTCAAATTCATTTTTTTTGCGATTTTTAAAAAGAGCCTGCCATCAATTTTCACGTCCTACAACTCTTTCATATTGTTACGTGAGTTACGTGAGTGACGAGTCGCTTTTACAAGTCGCTATTCACAAGATGTATTCGCAAGAGCGGCTGCGCGCTGACCAGTCCGGCTCCGAGCTCGAGCAGCTAGCGACCTTCGTCCTCTCGTCGGGCGCACACGCGCGTCGACAATATGAATTCGGCAGCCTACATGTAGCATAACCCCCGGCGGCAAAGGCGCCGCTCGGCGCATCTACGTCAACGTCATGGGCGAGTGGTACTGCTTCAGGCGTGCGACGTGTACGATGTCGCTGGCATGCGGGGTGGATAAAGACGACGGGGCAGCAGGAGCGATTTCATATGAGGTGACGGGAGTCGCCGCACGAAGCACCCGTATGGCGCTGTGTACCGAGAGAGCAGTTTGTCGGACAGGCCAACGTGCCGGGTCGAGACCACAGAACCAAGAACCGGGCGAAAAGTGTACGTCGCGGTGTCGTTGGATACCGACGGCGTTGGTTCTCTTGGGAGGTCAGAAGGCGAGTACGAGCGCTTCGCGTGCATGAGCGGCCCGGCTGATAGCGTCCAGGGCGTATT